>NW_008237885.1:1693846-1749150 GCF_000691975.1 Corvus brachyrhynchos | reverse complement strand
TCCCAGACCAAAGAGTGCGTAGATACCCAAATAGGTTGCAGAGAATTTGAGTCCTTGGACTCCTGTGCTTATGTTACCAGGTTTTGGATGTCTACTGTGGGCTGCTTAATTTAGAGCAATTGTTTGCCTACAGCCAGAAAATGAATGAGCAATACATTTCTGTGAATAAACAGCCCAACTATCAGGTCAGTGCAGAGTGTTCCTGAGTAGTTATGGTAAATGTCGCTTTTCATCATGGTTAGGCTGATGATGCAGGCTGTTTCTGGAGATTCATGCATCAATTTATGATGTTCAGCAACTTGCAGAGCCAAGATATAATATATGGTTTAAAGTATGTCAAGTATAATTAGTCTTACTCTACAGGGAATCTACAGTACTTCACAATTTGCTTTATTTATCCATGTTGCTCCTGCTGTTATTATTTATTTGCTATCAGTGGGCACCTTTCTCATTTCCTTTATTAATTGTCTTCATTATTTTCAAGGAAAAAGATGGCTCTTCCACCTAAAATATTATGTAACTGTAAAACTGTACTGAACATAATGTGTTGGAAAGACACCAAATTGTGTAGGTACATCTTACTGTGGAAAAATGTATTCTTGGAGCTATCCTGATGTGACTGAATGTAAAACAAGGATGCTTGAGACTGTGGAAATTGAATGTCATATTTGGGTAGATGGAAAGCTCATGAAAGAGTAATTTACAGTCCACTTCGAAGATAAAGCTCCAAACTGACAAGTTTTGAAAGATTTCAGCTATTTGTGTGTGGGGAAACACAGGAGGGATGAAACTTAAAGGTTTTTGGTTGGTATTAGGTCATGTTAAATGCTTCGGTCTGTTCATGGTTCGTTACCTGCTTTACTGCTAGCATCCTTCCAAAGCAAGGGAAATTTGTGGTGAGGTTTTTTCCAGTTCTGAGTCTTTTCATTGTGTTTCCGATGCTTGCTTGTTATGTAAAAGGACACTGGAATACTTGATGATCGAAGCTTTAAGCTAGCGAAGCAAAGTGGGCAAGGAAGAATGTCCTTTTCTACTGCAAATTGGACATTCACATAAAATGGGAATACATTTTTTACATACCTAGAATTTACTTTAAAATGTATTGTTTAGTAAGATCCTCAAATAATAATTATTCATCATGTAGACAATTTTAACTCCATCTATTTAAACAAAAAATATTCACTGGAAATTTGGGGCTCCATGAAGTAATTTCTATTAATTAAAAAAAATTAATTTTCTATCATTGTTCTAAAACAAATAATTGAGTTGAAGGCCTTGAATCCAGCTTGCTGAATTATTATCATTCTTTTAGCAGATAGAACTTTCTCTAGTGTATACAGAGGGGATTTTGTTCATTTTAGTTTAGACAGCTCAAGGATTTTCTTATAATGTGGAATTAAAAGAATTATGAGCTGTATAATGGAATAGAAAAGAAAAATTAAGATTCCAGGTGTTGAGAGCTCTTGGGTCTAAAATCATCATGATTTGGTGATAAGAAATTACTGTTCTTTCATTACAAATACACTGTTGTTTAGCAACCTTTCAGTGTGAGAAGTTTGGATATACTTTCCCCTCAATCACTAGTACTGTAACATTTTTATTTGGATTTTAAGAAACAACTTCAAAGTGCTGCTGCATTTTTGTATTTAAAATGAATTCAAATACCTATCTGAATTAGCTCAGTGCAAAACCTGGGTGAAATAAGTTATAAATCATTGTGTTTTAATGTTGTAATGTGCTTATTCAGGATTTCAGTATATTACCTTGCTTAAATTTAGGTATAAGGTATCCTCTTAATAAATGAAAATTTTTCTAGTGTGAAAGTTTTTTAATAGTCATAAGCTGGTGGGTAATTTGTAGTCAAATTCTGCCCTGATCTGAAGACTGCTGGAAGCAGGGCAAATGAAAAAGCTCTTGCTGAGTTGATGTATGTACAGCATGTACTTGAACTCGACTGCTCATTTCTTCTCAACAATAGTCTTTCCCTGTTGGTTGAGCAGCAGCAGTTTATTAGCTTTAAACTCAAACTGGCACTTCAAAGACTTAAAACTTAAGTATGTTTTTCATGCTACTGGTTAAAGGGAGAAGGTGTGAGAATTTTAATTGTTTGTCAAAACTTGCTATCTTGAAGAAGTTTGCCCTGGAAACTATGAAGATGAGACAAAAGTGCAGTAGATGAGAAGCCAATCTCTAAGTAGCCGAACAGTTCTCAGTTAAGTATTAAGTTACCATCAGGGTCATGAACTTTTAACTTAAAGCCTTTGTGCATTTGCTGCATGTGTATGTTATGAGTGCTTTTCCAGATTCTTCTGAAATTGAAAGTCAGAGTATGTTACTGAATGTGTAGATGTGTGGTGCCTTGTCACAAGGGGGTGCAAAACAATGTTTTGTGTACTCTGACACATCCTAATTGGGACGTGGTATGAGGTTATTAGGCCTGAAGGGTGCTTTACAGAATCTCAGAATCCATTAGGTTGGAAAAGACCTCTGAGATTACATAAGGTGCAGGAAGATGCAACTTCTGCCTCTGTCAATAATGGTTTGTTACATGTATTGTGTTATCACTGTATGTGTTTGGTATAATCAAACTGGTCATTCAAAACCTTGATCTTTTTGTTTTTCTTTAAGGAGCTGAGTGTGGAATAAATGCAGAAGTAGAAAAACAACTTGAAATGGGAAAGAAATTATTGGCTGCTGGACAGCTGGCGGATGCTTTGTCTCACTTTCATGCAGCTATAGGTGCGTATCTCAGGGAGGTGATTCTTGTACTGAAATACCTTTGGGTGGGTTTTTCCCCCTGTTTGCTTCATTGAATATCCTGCTTTCTTGCAAGTTGCATTCCATGAGTCACAGAAGTTGGGGTATCTATACAGCAGTTTGGACAGAAGCCAACAGAGATGCAGTAGAATATTTATGCTTAGGTTTTGATAGAAGAAAACTGTTAAATTAACTACATGATAAATAAACATGTTGTTCTGGAAGCTAGCTGTATGAAAGGAATTATAATTGGCTCTGATAGTATTTGATGAGATATTTCCCTGTCTGTCTAATCCCATCAAGATCAGGTTTCATCTTTATGATGTTTTTCAAAGTGTGTCTTTGAAAGGCTGACTTTATCCATGCTTTGTCCTATCCAGTGCTGTAAAAAATCCAATGTTTAAAATAGTTGCTCTCTCTCTTCTTTTTTCTTAACTGAATCTTGTAGTGGGTGATATCTCAGTGAAACTGATGCTGCAAGTTTGAGATACTGAGTTGGTAGTAGAGAGCAAAATTGTCCTTCTCTTGTACTCAACTAGTGAGTTCATTCTTGTTTGGTGTTCTGCATTTTCAACAAACTACAAAGTTAAATGTTTGCTTTTAAGAATTTTAAAGCAACTTTACTGATTAAAAACCTTTAATTGAAGCATAGACAGCACCAGTAAAGAGCAGTGTCCATTAACACTACAGTTTTTTAATTTCATGGTGTGTTTTTTTAAGTTGTTGGACTTTGTTATAATGTGTACAAGTGCATTTTTTTCTCTGTGAAAATAACATTACTGAGATGTTATACATTCATAAGTCGTACTTTTTTTATTTATGCCTTAGTTTAATAGTGAGATGTAAATGAAACATTGGTTGTTTGAGTTATTAACATTTTCTTTGCATTCTCCAAGACAACTTCCCTTATATAAAGGGAGTGGAGGAGGCAGTGTTGGGTTTTTTTCTGTCATGGAAGCTCCTTGTTCCACCTAGATGCAGTCTGCCTTTGGTTTGTGTGTTGCTGCCAAAGCATTTCTGTGGGATCTGTGCAGAATTAGCGCTACAGTGTGATTTTCTCCTTTATTATTGGTTGGCAAACTTGAACTTGGATTTGATGAGGAGACCAGTTCAGTCTCTGGCTGTGCAGTTCCTGGTGATGGTGCAGAGGCAGCAGTGGTGTGAGCTGGGATGACAGTGGGTACCTGCATGGGTGAAACCCTCTGCCTTGCCAGCTGTGCTGGAGCAGGTTGTAGAGCTACAGTGTGACCACCTCAGTTGTGACCTTTATGGGATTCTTGGTTGGATGCTGATTTTAGCCTGATTGCCTCATTTTCATCAGACTACTTCTTCTTTGTATTTTGCCTTTTTGAAAAGATTTTAAGCATGATTTGCCAGCTGTGCTTGTGAGGAGGTAAGAGTTCTTTTCTGTCTGTACTGCATTGTTGTAGATTGTGAGGTAGATAGAGCTTTCTGTCTTGCCTCAGCCAGTCTATTTTTGTTTTTTCTGCAAACATCTAAAATAGATGAAAGTTACTGTCCATATTCTCTCTCTTCAGTTAAATTTTCAACTCTTTCTTCGATCCCAGCAGCTGCCTTCTGTCTGCATAAGTGTCAATTGCTATTCATTACTGTTTCTGGAGTGCTGAGGCAAAACTATCTGTCAGATTATCATCTGGTGCTGGAATGGGCTTTCTGTGTTAGCTCTTTCCTACATTTCATCCTTTGTGTATTAATAAAGTTCCTTAATTTCAGCTGTCGATTTGTACCTAGCCTCCACATTTAGGACTCAATGCTCTTTTTTTTTAAGGGTAGTAACATTTGAGTTTACTTGATGTTTGCAATGCTGACATAAAAGGAGGGATACAGCATGGGAGTTCCTATTAAATTTCAGCTCTGGAGATTAGCATTGTCAAGACATACAGGCCAAGACATTGTAGAGGAAGAGTGCAGATAGCTTTTTCAGTGAGAACTGAACTAGTGTTTTGGTAATGGAGGTGGCTGGCTATGAAATTTGGTTACTGATCGTAAGATTTTTGGTAGTGCTATTTCTTCCATTTGTTTTGAAGTTCAACTTTAGCCTCAGATGATGTGAGGAAGAAAAATACTTCTGTTCCTCAGATATGGATATTCTTGTATGCAAATTCTGGATTATTATGTTTTTAATAGCGTAGTAAAAGGTTTCCTGTCTTCCAGCATAGGGTTGTTTTGGTGGTTTAAGTTACTTTTCCTTGAGAGCCCACAGTAACTGTCACCTGTTTTTGTGAAATAGTGCATAAAGAAGAATGTTAAGAAAATTATTCTTTGTTTCAGAGACTGATGTTTGCCTCCTGTATAGGCATATGTGTATATGCTAGCTTGGAGAGTGTTAAAATCTCTGGATCTTGGAATTTTGATCAGCAGACAACATGAAATGGGTGGGCCCTGAAGTTAGCCTTCAGGTTTTGATTGTGTGTGTGCATTTGTCTGCTGGTGAGAGGGAATGTTGGTGCCCACTAGTTGCTGCTATTTCAATGAATGATACCGAGAGTTTGTGTCTGTGTTGACATTGGACTAACATATTAGTAATTTTGGGAATATTTGCATTATCCTATATGGTGATCAGTGCCTGGGCTGGAAAATGATGAATTAACATGCTTTCAAATGTAGGCCTGCAGCTGGAGGTAAAGCATTAGTATGTAGTGGCTATTCTGTATAAAGCTGAAGAACATGTACATATTTGACCTTCACTCTTAATTATTTGGTATTTACAGTATTTCTGTAATCTTTATTGTTATATAATTAAACTGCATAGAAAATACTGCTTGTGTAATGTTGCAAATTTTATGTCTTATTAATGTATACCATTGTTTCCAGTGGCATAAAAGTCAGATAATATATTTTTAGTCATTAGAGTTCCACTGTACCAGAAATTTCAGTAGCTTTGAGATAGTGTTCTGATTACTGTTTGTTCATTTGCAGAGGGGGACTCTGATAACTACATTGCTTATTACAGAAGAGCCACAGTGTACTTAGCCATGGGCAAATCTAAAGCAGCAATTCGTGATTTAAGTAAAGTGGTTGAGTTAAAGCAGGACTTCACATCAGTAAGTATTACTGGAATTGAAGATCGTTCACATGTAAAGAAAAAACTGCTTTAAAGAAGGTTTGGGGTTTTTTTCAGACTTGGCTCAACAGGAATAGAGAATACATCATCCCTCAGAGGGCTTTGAAGAGGATAAAATAATAGCAGTGGTGTACCTGCCTTAGTTTGCAGCTATGCTGAGTACAGTCTAGACAGTTATTTGAACAACTGATAGTTTTACTAAGTTCATGGATTTATACTAAACACTTTTCTTCTCTCACTTGTGGTTATTCTGTTGTTCACCAAGGCTGTGCCATTTGAGGCAGGGAGAAGAGAGCACACAGATGCCTCTGGGTTTTTTTCTGTCTTAATCAGCATTAGATTTGAGGTATCTCTTCTCCACAGGAACTGTCCCAATCTCACAGAATTCCTGTGTGATTGTTGCAAATTCTGATTGGCTTACCTTTTCTTGCTTCTATGTACTGTATGTGGAGACTGCCTCACTAGTTGGAAAGTGATGCTGGAATCCTCTCCAACTGATTCACCTCCCTTTCTTGTGGGCCGTGGCGTGTATAGTTCACAATAAAGGAGCAAATGTTAAATTCAAAGTCTTCTAAATCATTAATTTGTCTTTTTACATAGCTCCTATTATTCTGAGAGTTTAATGAAATAATTAAATATAGGAATCGTTTAGTGTTTATTATTTCTGCTATTTACTTAATCTGTAAGCAGTTATAATCAGGAAAGTGGTGTAAAGTCAACATTCACTTCGATTTGTGAAACTTTTCAAATGAGTTCTTTCCATAAAAACTGTCTGCTTTTTGTCCCTCAGTTCTGGTGCAGAGCAATTCTTTACCATTAAAGAGGTGTTACAAGAACATTATTAAATCAAAAAGACAACAAATGGGTGTCATGATCTCTGTTTCAGCTTGTTAGGTATACTAAAATGAAACTTGTGTTCATACTTTGCTCAATTCCCATTTGTAAATAAAAAGTTATGTTTCATTTCAGGCAAGATTACAGAGAGGACACTTACTGCTTAAGCAAGGAAAATTTGATGAAGCAGAGGATGACTTTAAAAATGTGGTAAGTTGGAGACCAGTGTTGAACAACATCATTACTTTTAAGTTTGGGTTCTGAGCCAAGGTCACAGCTCAGTTTTGATGCTCTATAGAGTATATGGTATCTAGGCCTGAGTTTGTCTTTCCTGTTCTTTGCAAGTGTAGTAGCTGAGCAACCTTGTGTGAATAAATGACCAATTAAGTTGCAGTATAGTGATGCAGATGAAATGAGGTGTTGCCTGAAACTATGTAGCACTTTGGAAAGTTTTCTTTGTGTGTGCCTGACACTTGATGATCTCTGCTTGCTGACAGCTGTACTAGGGAGCAACCTGCATTTAGAAATAAGTGACATGGGACTCAAGTATGTAGTTGAACTCTGGTTTACATCACTATGTTGATGTCTCCCTGGGAAATCACTAGGGGCATCATGGATCAAGCTTTGCAGGTTCCTGTCTCTTTTTACCAGTTGCAAAATAATTGTTGGCTCTTAATTTAGTCACTGAGCAGTTAAATCAGTATGTTACAGTGGCATCCCTCTGTCTGTCTTCTAATCTGTAGAGTTCTCAATCTTCATGAATGTCTTGACAGTACTTTCTTTCCATGATCAGGAATCGTGCAGTTTCCATATACACCTAGTTGGATATTACCCACCTAAAACTCGCTTGGGCAGTTTTTAGTTTTGATGGATATTTTGTGCATTTCAGCCCTATGCTGCAAAAGTAAACTGATCTAACCCCAGAAAAAAACTCCTCAGAAATGTGAATCTTGGTTTCCTCTCTATTGCACAAAATTAATGTAAATATGAATATAAATAAGATTCATTCTTCATTCTTGCTTGCTCTTCAAGAGTTGCTAGTTTGAACAGCTGGTGTGTCCCTTAAGCCAAAATAAGAAGAATTTGCAATGTAACAGGTGCTGTCTTGTTGGCTCTCTTTGAAGAGAGGGATGGAAAAAGCAGTCGTGTGGATGCAGATGTTTAATGGAAATCTTACTAGTGAGAGTAAATGCAGGACAGCTGTGAGGAATGGCTCTTGCAGGTAGGAATGCATCAGGCAGTTCTTGTGTCTGTAGCAGAGCTCCAGCAGCTTGTTCTGAAGTTCACGTAGCAATGGCACCTCTGGCTGCTTCTCCCTCAGTAACTTTCGTAGGAGTGTGTGGTCTGATAGCAGCACTGCCCTGCTGTTTGCAAGTGTGGGAGAGAGTCATTCAGCTTGGATTAACTGAGGACACGGTTGCTGCAGTAGCAATTATGCAATACCAGTGTTGATTGTGAGTTTGTGCGTGCATCTCTTTGCAGTTACTGTTTAAGTATTGCTTAATGCTGCATATGGAATTGTTTCTCCAGTCAACTGTCAAGAATCTTTCCCTGTTGCCAAACCTGCTGCAAAAATTTGGTTGCTGCCTTTGGTCAGTCAAATGGTTTCAGTCCTCAGTCAGGCTTTAAATCTGAAGTAGAAGAGAGTTTCTTCTCAGAAACTGATTTAGGAAAATAGCATATTAGTCCTCAATCTAACTTCCATTTTCCTTTGTTCTATGAACAATATTGCCTGTGTACTTGGAGAATTGTCAAGTGGTCTGTTTTGAAGAGCATAATTTTCAGTTAAGTGCAGTATATTCAAGCAAAATGAGCAAACAATATTAAACTAGTAATTTGTAATAGGTTAATTTGGAGAGTGGATTAAATTGTGCTAAATACTTTGAAATCTTTAAGTAGGATACCTGTTTCTTTGAGAGGTTTCCTTTGTTTTGTAAATCTTTCAGATTTCCCATCCTTTCTCTTGTAGTTATGTTCCTTAAAAGGGATCCCAACAGTTTAAGAGATACATTCATTTTTGAGGGAGAGAAAGCAAGAAAAATTTAGTCCGTCTAAATGGAGGGAAGGATGACAGGCAAACTTTCCCAGCTTGTAAGACCAGTGGCTTTGTGTAGAACTTAAAAAAACATTGAAACTATTCTTTATATCTAACAGTAAACCTATCCTTTAACGTATACTCATGAAAAGAAAAGAACATTCATGTCCTCAAATTCTTTCTATCTAATTTCATAGTGTCAGGGAAAAGTTTCATGGTGAGCACCCTAAATATTTTTAAATGATTGCTAAGCAGTTTCTTTGTATATTCCTGCCCTCTGTGGCGTGTCAGTACTGGCTGTCTTATGAGGCAGTGCTAGTGTGAGAGAACAGGCAGTGGGAATGCCTAGCTGCAAAGGATGCAGTATTCCCTTTTGGAGCAGAGCCTCTTGAGATTCCAGCTTTCATGTGTTATTTTTAGCTATAGTTTTTTTTTTGTACTCTGTACTTTCCTGTTGGATGAAATTAATCACGAGGCTTGGATAGAAGGTGTGATTCAGACTTAGGCCTTCACATATTAAGCAATATTGCATTTCTAGAAACCTCTCCTTTTGGCCAACAGATGGATCAAGATGATGAGATTCTTTACATGGGCCAGGTTTTCCACATGAAACAAGGAATAAGCAGACTTCCTTTAGTGATTTTACAAAGTTGTTGCTCATACTATATGAATAGTAATTATTTCTCTGTTACAACTTAGGTTGAGTGTTCGTATGCTTTAATATCAAGTTCCTTCTGTTTGGTTTAACAGTTTCTGGTTAATAGAAGTCAGCAGGACAGATCTGTGGGTGCATCAACACTCGTGTCTAAGGCCTTAAGCCATGAAAGCCCTGGAATGTTCATTTTATCTGTAAGCATGTGATTTTTACTGAAAATAAAAGGGATATTGGCATACTTTGGTTGATGGAAGGCCTTCTGGAAAGGTGACAAAAGCAATGCAAATCCTGGCAGCCCTGTGTATATGCTTTACAGTGTTGTCAGTGACTGCTTATGTTATAGAGAAAACAAAAAGCATTTGAGTTGGTGGATTCTGTAGAAGGTACAAGATTAGAGAGAACTTCTGCCTTGTCTATTGGAAAGTGAGGAAAGGGCCGAATTGTTACATTTCTTTTAAATTCTAGTCTTTTTTAAGACTGACTGTAACACTCACAGTTGCAATTTATTGCAGTAAGTACTGTAAGTTGAGGTGTCCTAAATACACAATTCTGTCTGCCTTGGAAGAACAAACATTTCAGAGCTCAAAACTGAAGGCACAGCTTCCAGCTCCACTAGATGTCAGCCAAGACCAAGTGACTGAACTCTGCGCATCTGCAGATTGCTTTCTCATCTAAACCCTTGCTTGTTGCAAAATATGTTGGACAACAGCTTTCCATGGTTGGTTGGTGTGTGTAATAATACTGTTTTGGATGTAGGTGGGAGAGGCCATCTTATGGCACTGTAAGTTAACCTCTTTTGATTAAGTTGCTAGGCAATCTTGGGTTGGGTATTTGAGGTTCTCTTAACCACATCAGAGTAGCATTAGATGTCTCCAAATACACTCCTCTGTGGTACAGTGATCATCTGTAGCATCCCAGCTAAAGAAGAAAAGATATTTGAATATTTCCTTGGTTTTTGTTGGGTTTTTTTTTCCATCTGTCTGTCATAGCTGTGTTACCTGATATATTACCAGTGCAGGGCTTTCCTCTGTGCACTGTCCTTGAGTGCATGGATCACTTGATCTTAGGTACCACAAACCATGGAGGTTCCCTCCAGGATGTTTTTCACAAGCTCAACAAACAGCCTTCTTTTTGCTTTAGTTAACATTACTGATTTATGGATCATAGCAATACACTAATTACTTACTAAGAACTTAGGAGTGTATATTTTCATCATACTGTAGCACAGAAACACTCCATGACTTTGTTTGAATGATACCTTGAAAAATTTCCCCTTCTTTAACTGGACATGTTGTACTACCTAAAATTACCTAGGATGTTTCACTCAAATAGTTTTTATTACTATTGGACTTGCCTCCATGACTGTAACATTGCTTTTCATATTCCACTGACATTTTCTCCAAATATATTGCAAAAAACATACCATGAGTCTAAGGAGTGCAGTGTTACTATTAAATGGAAGTGTAAAGCTCATCCATAGCAAAAGCTCTTAATTTTTAAGAAGAAAATGCAGAGAAATTAAGGAAGAAATCAGACAAGTCAGCTGGAACTTCGGAGAGTTTTGTAGACTGGGTAGTTTTTAAAATTACAGGTTCAGAAATTTGCCTCTGCTACAAGCTCCAGATTTTGGGGGGAGAGTGGATGCACAGCATCAAGGGTTATAGGCAGAGTTCTAACTAGAAGAAAAGCTTTATGAGACTTACATTGGGAGTTAGCCTACAAAGAAGAAAACTCTTTGATCACGTTGCTCTCCTCTTGCTGAAAGACAGCGTAGGGAATAAAGGAGAATTTTCAGGCCTAAGTACAACTTGATTTTGCCAGGTAAAATGAAAAACTGCATAAAATTCAGAAAGATTTATACAGAGGAATTGAACACACAGCGTGGGACCTGTGCATGATTTTGATGTAGCATTTAGGCACTTTCCTTTCATATGCTCAGGTGTTAGAACCAGGGGGAATTCTGGTAAAGGACTTCTGAGGGCTGAAGTTGAATTACATTAGAGACATAAGCACACAAAAGCATGTATTTCAAGAACTTTCTGATGAGAAAAAAGGAAGAGGCCACTTCAAGATAAATGAGGAAAGAAAAAAGTATTAGATGTCTTTGAGCGACTTTAGTTCACATTCTGTGTATAGGATGCAAGATGATGCAAGTTTTTATTTAAAAACAAACAAAAAATAAAGTCATGCTGATCTGTCCCTTTTTAAATTCTGAAAGTCATTCTGATCAGCAACAAGTGTGAAGCCAGTGCTTCATTCAAGCTACAGTAATGCTGCAAATGACATCCTGGCTTTGCAAGGGAATGGCTGAGATTCTTTCTGGCCCATATGTATTTTCCTGGGTGATAGTAAAGTTGCATGCAAGATCTTTTAATTTTCTTTGAAAAGATAAAACTGTGTAAATGAAAAGAGGCAAGTACAATGTAACCACTTCTGCTTGCTCAGAGGGAGGGGTTAGAGAAATGAAAATCCTTGTAGACAAAACTTTAGACTTGTTTAAAACTACATTAAGAAACAGAATGCGTGAATGTCTGGCTGAGCCTTTTTCCTAAGCTGTAGTCTCTTACCCTGCTGCTGTAGCCACTCTTTGTGAGGAAAATGTAAGAAACACAACTTCACAGTAATAACTGTCTGGAACATGTTTCATTTATTTCTGTCATGAAGTTATAAATATGTGTAGTGCTTAAAGTGTGAGATGCGATTATGCCGCGTGGTTACACTGTCTGCTGCAACTGAGGAATTCAGTGTTTAGTAACTGCCAGCAGAGGTGAATTAGTCTACAAAGGAGAGGTCCACAACTTCCAGCAGGTGATGGGGGACAGTGACTGTTGTGTATCAAGTGTCCAGTGGTGAATGATCAAGCACGAGGAATTGGATTTCTCTGACTTCTGACATCTTGCATTGAATCTCAAAATGTTTCTTTCTTCTGAAGTTTAGAGGTAGAAATGCTTGCAGTGGAGTTTTGAAACTAATTTTGCTTTATTTGCAGCTTTAGTCAGTTCTCCGTGATACGATTATTAATGAGACTAAAAGAGATCCTTGAACAAGCGTTTGAGTCTCTCTCCTTGTTCATGTTTGCAGCTCAAATCCAATCCTAGCAATAATGAGGAAAAAGAAGCCCAGACTCAGCTGACAAAATCTGATGAGCTGCAGCGCCTGCATTCACAAGCATTATCTGCCTACCAGCAAGAGGATTACGAAGCTGCTATTTCTCTTCTTGATGAAATCTTGGCAGTAAGTGTTAAGTCAAATGGTACTGTGAAAGGAAAGTAAGAGCCTCTGTCTGACATCTGTGTGTTTTTGTTTAATAGTTCTTCACTGATGTGAAAATAACTTCAGTGTAACTGGTTTAGTTTTGCTGAGCACCATGGGTCTGTAGTGATGTTGGAGAGTGGAGAAGGCTGAGCACTAACTGCAAAAGAAGTCAAAATAATAGTTTGTGTTAAAGATACTTCAGTGAAACTTCTGTTACAGATAACTTTTTTGATTATATTTTCCTATTTTTCTACAGTTTGGTATTGGGGAAGCTGGGAAAAAGGTTTTCTGAAATCAATGAAGTTTTGCCAAATGCAGGAGTTGTAGGTTTTTTCATCTGGATTTTTCATTGCATATATGCAGACGGTTTTTGTCTTGAGAAAATGAAGTAACAAAAGACAAACCCCACAAAATTAAAAATGTATATAGCTAGCTGAATTTTCAGCTTATTCCCTAGATATCTGTATTTGTTGAATCTTAATTGGTATAGACAGCCTGGTAGTGTAAGCATGAATAACTCAATCATGCGGGAATTCTGTGTGTCATATAGATATGTACTAAAAGACAGCTAACTGCTATGACTCTGCTCATACAAACTGGTGCTGTTGACTTGGAGTTTACAGCCTTGGAGCTTTTGGTGAAGAAGCTGCCACAGTGTGGGCATTGGTTTATGGGGAGGCAATGTGGAAAAGCAGAAAAGCCTCCTCTAGAATGATAGTTTCCAAACAACTGATAAGACACAGATTTAATTCCCTAAACCAAATTTTGATAGGCAGTTCCTTATGAGTAATTATTTTTGCCTTACTGTGACATTTTTGCCTTTCTTTATTCTTAAAATCCAGATATTAAGGTCAAACTTTGTGGAGCTGCATCTTACCCACAGGCTTCTTCCTGGAGGGCAACCGACAGCTTGGTCCTTGCTGTTCATTACCTCTATTCTTTTGGAAAGATACAATAATTTATGATTCTGGTATCTTGTCCTGGAGGCTCAACAGAGTGTCCTAGTTTAAGCAATGCCAGTAGATTTAATTCATCTCTCTGCATGAGTTCATTGAATCATTTACAAAATTTTCAGGCCTTTGTTTTCTATTTGGGCAGGTGCATCACAGCATCCACCAGGAAGCAGAGATGCTAATTTCATGAGCTCTGCATGCAGCTTGAACCTTATGCTACTGCAGTTGGCAAAGTGAAATTAAATGGGATTTTTCTTTTGGGGAGGAAAAGAAGTGAAGTGTTATGGACCAAAAACAAGCTTTAATTTTGATTTCTCAAGGTTTGTGTTTGGGATGCAGAGCTACGGGAACTTCGAGCAGAGTGTTATATAAAGGAAGGGGAACCAAGCAAAGCCATTAGTGACTTGAAAGCTGCTGCCAAATTAAAGAATGATAATACTGAAGCCTTCTATAAAATCAGCAGAATATATTATCAGCTGGGGGACCATGAATTATCTCTCAGGTAATTTTACTATTCGCTGTAATCATTATAATTGAGACAGAAAATATGTAGATCTTGATAAACCATGAAGTATCTATTGTGTGAGGTTTGGATGGAGAAGAAACTGTGGTCTAGATCTGATAAAGGGAGTTCCTTTCTAGAAACTTAAGAATTGGCAGTGAAGATACCCATGTTTATTCTTGGCAAGACCAGCCATCAGTGGTTCCAGGATCTTGTTTCCTTAAACAGAAGCCAGAGTACCTGTCCATCAGAGTTGCTTAGAGGTGCTGTCTTCATTGTATTTCTCCATCCTACAAGGAAATGCTTCTCTAAACTTCCTTTAGTGGAGCCTTTTTTTAACCTTAAACCTCTGTTGAAGTTAAGTTTAAGATGCAAACAGAAAATGTATACTTTAAGGTTACAAGCTTAAATATAAATAAAAATACAGGAGCATCCAAGTATGAAGAGCTCGAGGTACAGAGCTGTTTGCCTTTCGTTCCTGCAGACAGTCCTGGATAACTTTTTGATAATGCCCTATCCTTTTGTTCATACTAAGTTAAGATCTTACTCCCATATGTCCCTAGTCAGTCTGGCAGATAACTGCCCTTACCCAATCCAGACTGTTCAGTTTGTACTCTGTGCCTAACTGCAAAAATGGTGCAGCTTCCTTTTGCACAGAAGTGGTTTCTCTGCCAATCATAATTTCAGATGTGCTGCCTTCATCTCCAGAATCCTTCCAATATGGTTTCTGCCGCAGAATCCCTTCAATAAGGTGAAGAGAACTGAAAAGGCCTGAGTTTCCTTCCTTGGTGGATGGAAGCTGCATGTGATTATAATTGCAAAAATTCATTTTATAGCTGGCCAAAAGTAAACATGAAAGTAATTGGTTTGCATTAGGCATCCCCTTTCCAGAGCTTACTTAATCTTGTGAGCTCATAGGTCACTTCTGTGATGCCTTTGGGTAGCTGGCCATCACTTTGCACAGGGATTTGAAGTATAGGTGGTATTTTCGTTACTTAAAAAGTACAATTGAGAGCACTGTTGAAGAACAGAATGGAATCAGAATGAAGGGATAAGCCTCTTTCCTGTATTCTTACCTGATACCAATATTTTTTTGCATAGTGAGATATGCTAAGAAAGAGTTCTATAGCTCCTGGACTTGGCTGGGTGCTTGCTCTTGTCCTTCCGTTAGTTTATTCCGCTTACAGGCCTAATTATTTTCAAATAAGAAGATATTTTTGTCTGTGTTTAGGAACAAAATAAAATTTTGTAATGTCTTCCTGAAATTGACAGCGTGGTTGTGCTATGATGACGATGGGATCCAAAACATTTATTCCTTCATATGATTGCATTCTGGAGGGTTTTGGGGTTTTTTTAGACTTTTGGCTATTTTGAGAGATACTTGCCCTAATCAGAGTCTGATTAAACATTCTTCACAGTGAAACGTCAGGCTCAGGCTTGGCTGAGTTTCCATCAAGGAGGTTTGACTCTTAGCTGAGCTTTATCTGTTTGAAGCAGCACAAAATACGCTTCAACACAGGAACTTTGTAATATATCTGAGTTACAGTTGATGGTAATTTTCATATATATTTATCTGAGAACTGCTGAATATAATTTTTTTCACAGGTTACCATTTTCATTGGCTCTTTAGTCAGGTATTAATGTAACATTTAATCTTGAATGTGTTTGGCAATACAAAAGAATTAAAACCAAAACCAGATAAGTATCCCTATGTTTTGGAAGATTCTTGCTAGTCTCGCTTTATATTAATTTTTGGATGAAGGGAGAGATTGCGTGAAGAACTCAAGTGTGTCTCTAGGTGAAATTTCATGATATGTGGTGACCTAGGTTTTTGGTTGGTTTTTTTTTTCCCCCCCCTGCTTCTCCTTACCTCCCTGTGAAAAGTGAGGTCCGGGAGTGTCTGAAACTGGACCAAGACCATAAGCAGTGCTTCTCTCTCTATAAGCAAGTAAAGAAACTCAACAAGCAGATCGAGTCAGCAGAGGAATTAATCAGAGAAGGCAGGTAAGTATTCACTGCTATATTAAAGAAAAAAAAAAGAAAAAACCCACAATTGAGGCACCAACGTACTGACTGAGGAGCTGATTAAAGTGATGCTTTTTGCATGTGTCAGTTGAAGTGCATAACTGAGCACAGTTCTCAAATTACAATTAAAATAAATACTGACTTGCATAGCAACAATTCTATTCTGATTCCTTCTGATGCCACTGTCTCCCCCTTGCATACTTAACTTCTTTCTGCAGCAGGTGGTAAGACTAGTAAGACTCCCGGGATGGGAGTTTTTAGCTGTCATATAGTATTACTGAGCACTGATGAGACCACACCTGAGCACTGGGCTTCCCAGTGCAGGAGAGATGAAGCTACTGAGAAAGTCCAGCAAAGTTCCACTAAGATGATGGAAGGACTGGAGAATCTCTCTCCTGCAAGGAAAGGCTGGGGTGGCTGAGAGTATTCGCTCTGAGACTTCTCTGCTACAGGGTGATTTCATCAACGTATCTGAAGGGAGGGTGCTAAGCGGGCCAGAGCCAGGCTCTGCTTGATGGTGTTCTGTGACAGGATCAGGCCAGTGGGTGCAAACTGAAACAGGAAATTCCCTTGGAGCATAAGGAAATGTTTTTTACACTGCCTCGTTTCCCGTGGTGCAGGTTGTCCAGGGAGGTTATGGAGTCTCCCCACTTTGGAGTTACACAAAAGCATTTTGGACACAGTTATGGGCAGATTTCTAGAGGTGGCCCTGAGTGGCAGTGGGGTTGGACCAGGTGATTTCCAGAAGTTCCTTCCCACTTCAGCTATTCTGTGATCAAAGGACTGTATCTTAAGACTAAAACCACCTACTAACTCTACTACCTTGATGGTAGAAGTAGTTCTGACCGATAAGCTTTTTTTTTCTTTTATGCACCCTGTTAAATGATAGACAGTGCCTCTGTATTCTTGTAGTTCTTGCTTTACTTCAGTTTTGTGTTCCCAGGCACATGACATCCAGCTGTAAGGATCCCTAACAAATCATTTAGACATTGTCAAGGTGGCTTTTTTAAATGAAGTACATCAGGAATGTGAATAAGCACAACTGATGCCAGTTTTACTAAGCCAGAAGTCTGTTGGGACTCTTTTCACTTACTTAGCCAGTATCAGCACAGTTTCAAGGAGTCTGAGAGCTTGCATTTCTCCAGCCTGTAGCAACCCATGGGTTCAATCTCCCTCTTGCATTTTTAGGTAAATGTTCTAATCTGTTTCTTGCTCAAACCATGTAACTTTAGCATTTTGAGATCTTCATAGCAAAATTACGCTTTACGATGTGACTTGTGAAGAAGAAAAGGAGAAAACATGCCTAAGTAAAGCTGCCATAAGGAGCTTTTTTGTATCTCTGTGAATACACAGAATCACACACAGAATCACTAGGTTGGAAGAGACCTTCAAGATCAAGTCCAACTGAATAGGTACCTTTTGTAGTGTGCAGATAGTGCAGTGCTCACAGCAAGACTCCAGACTGGGTCTATCTCAGCTATCAGAGGAGGAGATGCTTATTTTGAAGTTCAGAGTCATGCTGGACAGGAGGCAAATCTGGAGACTCTTGGCTGTGCACGGTGACAGATGGCAGTCGTTATCTTCTGCATAAGCCTGACACGCCTAATGCCTGCTCTTCTGTATCACAGCACAGAAAAGGGAATGGGGATGTAATTCTTGAAGTGCCTGCAAGTTTTCTTCATTCTGTTGTTTCACACCTTGCCTTTAAGGCTATTCAAGTGAAGGTCTTTTGCTAGAAGAATGGGAAAATATGTGAATTTTAAGAATTTTAAAATAAATCGCAACACCCTAAGATAGTGATTACATTTCATGATATTATGCTTTATGATTTAAACAGGTATGAAGATGCTATCAGTAAATATGATTCTGTAATGAAAACTGAACCAGAAGTCACAGTTTATTCTACTCGTGCCAAAGAAAGGATCTGTCACTGCTTATCAAAGGTAATTCTGCTTATCTCCCTCTGTAAATGTCTTTAAGACAGACACAAAACAAAACCCCCACAACTACATGAGTTTTATTTTACTTTTGCCTCTCTAGAATCAGCAGGCTACAGAAGCCATCAAACTTTGTACAGAAGTTCTGCAGCTGGAACCAACCAATGTGAATGCCCTGAAAGACAGAGCAGAAGCTTATTTGCTGGAAGACATGTATGAGGAAGGTACAGTTGTATGCCATTGGCACGTATGTTTTTGTGGACGTTCAAAATGTAGTCAGTGTTTCAAAGCCTTTTCTTTAACATGCACTTTTGATTCTACACTGTGTTATCCTTAATTAGCGCTGGTAGTTGCAGATTTACAAAAATACTTGGTGGTAATTTTGTCTTGATTAGTGTAAGTGGAATGTACTTGTTTTATCTACACCAGAGTTGTCTTTACAACAGTGGACTGTGTTCAGGATGTTTTATGAGACTGCGCAGCTTACTCACCTCAGACATGTTTTATATAATCAGCAATGTCAGAGAATTGCGTTTAGAGGTAAAAGGTAATTAAAGTTAGGGTGATGTAAATCCGTTTTAGGAGCTTCATTTTTGTGTCTTGAGATGGCAGGATGAAATAACGCTGTTCTATTCCCTAGCATGTGCTGAGGGCAGAGGAACTTAACAGCCATTGCTTCTCCTTCGTGAGAAGGAGAAGTTGCTCAGAGAGCAAACTGATTCTATTCCTGAAGGCTGCATTTTCCATATGGAGTTTCTGTACAATGCATCCTATTACACGGAGTGATAGAAATGACCTCTAAGATTATCAAGTCCAACCATTAACCCAGCACTGCCAAGTCTACCACTAAACCATGTCCCCAAGTGCCGTATCTGCATCACTTTTAAATACCTCTAGGGAGAGTGACTCAACTCTTGCAAATTAGAGGGAAGAAAAGTTCCGCACAAATGCGGAGAGCCAACCTGATCTTGTGCTGGGGCAGATGCCTCCCCGTTACAGGATATAAGGAAACAGAGAGGACGTGCCTGGGATCTGGGAGAGGTTATTTCTTGTGTCAAGCCTGCTGGCCTTGGCCTAGCCTGGTTTCAAGTTCTGCTAGAGCAGAACTGTGCTTCTCCAGGTTCTGTAGCATCTCCCGTGCCTTCCTCCTGCCCTTGACAGCAGTGAGGTGGTTGTGGTTACACTCTGCCTTCCAGCAGAGCCCTCATCAGCAGCATTACAGCCCATTAACGTTCATCTGCCTGAAGGTGTCTTCATTTATCCTTCAGTTTTAACTGCACTAAAATGATGGCTGATTTCTCTTTGCTGTGGAGGACACTAGAGCAATTAAAATTGTAGTCTTATATTTAAAGGGGCAAACTCATTCTCATTCTTCCCTGAAAAAATTTTTCAAGCTTGGAGGCACCTATTTTCCTGTTAAAGGTAGGAAAATTTCAAAGTACTTGTAATTCAGAACTTTGAAGGCAATTATTGTTAAGTGTTCAAGATGCAGTTCACTATGTATAGCTGAGTTCATCAAATGGTTTTAATTACTTCATAATCACATGAGATCCAGGGCTTGTCTACAGAGACAGATGTTTAATGACTCCATTTTTGGCATACCTCGTAAGTACAGGAGTCTATCTGCCTAGAGCACAAATTTTGTCAAAGAAGGAAAAAAAACTGCCTTGCTGTTTCAAAATTGGTCACAACGTACTGATTTTTTTCTGTTTTCTTTTTTTTCCCCTCCCCACTCTACTACTGTAGAGGTTTCAGTAAGAGCATAAACTGGTTCTGTTATTTCTGTAACAGTCTTGGCATGGATGTAGGCTGTCTGCAGTTACTCGGGATTTTTTGATGGGTAATCAAATCATTCCACATGCAGAATTAATCTGTCTCCATTTTAAAAATGCAGGCAAGATACCAAAACCAGTGAAGTTTTTTAGAGATACAGTGTAATTACCTATTGAGAGATCATGAAGATTCTTGTATTGAAATAATGAGAGTTAGATTTGACTGAAGTATTTAAGTTGAAAATGACACTGGGAAGTAGTTGTTCCTTTCATGTCAGAGCAGCATGAAAGGAAGCTTTCTGAAACATCAGGCTGGTAAGAAGCAGCAGTGGCTCTTCTGTTTGTTTGTGAGGTACTACTGCTTTTAGAAATTATGGCTCAAAATATTTGATTAAATATCTCACCTGACATACTAGGAATTAGTAATAAGTTTCCTGGCTTCATAGCAAACTTCTTGTGGTCGTGAAGCTGCCATCCTGTTCCACCTGCTTCCAATCCTCACCTCGCAGACGGAGAGAGCAATTAGCCCTCTGAAAGATGAAAATCCCTGCACTGTAGTGTGCAGTCAAAATTAGAGAGCAAAAGTGCAGTGTGTACTTGCTGAGTGTACTGGATGAATTCCCTCTGCAGTGTGCAGCACTGAAACACCTTCCTTTGTGCTTAATGCTTATAGTTCTTAAATAAAGAAGCTGATTAAGAGAAAAAGAAGGGAAATCCGATACTGTCATGGCAAGTGGTTGACCCCTGAGCAGGTTTCCCACAATGGTGCTGTAGGTGATGTGGTGCTCCGTGAGGCCGAGCAATCTGACCTGCATTTGGCAGGATGTTGTGCTGGCACCTCCCAGTATTACTGAAGCAGATTAAGTTCAGTGGTGCTTAAAATTACTGGAGCAGTAAATCAGCATAATGAAATCCTTGCATTTTCACTGCTTTTATTAGTTTTGATGGCATATATTGGGCACACTCCTGTTTTGGTTTTTTTTTTTTAATGACTGGACAAATTATTAAAAATTCCAGTAGAAGGCAAAATTCTTTAAGCAGCAAAGGCAGTGTCCTGTGATGTGAAAATGAATAGAAATTTTGGTTGGTTTGTAGTAGCCTAGGAAATTGTTTGGGCTCTGGCAATACTTTTTGGAATAATTTTTTTTTTCAGTAACTGAAACAAGATTGTGGTGGTATCAGATGTCTGGGTAATACAAATTCATTAGCACTTCCTGCTGTCTTGCTCAGAAACAGTGAAAAACAAATGTAACACCTGCTGAGAAATAGCATCTGCTTGGAAATAATCTGATGCAAGTACTTTGTGTAACTTGAGAAACCGAAGAGACTTGGATCTGCAAATGAGACCTTGAGGATTATAACAGTGAAAGAAGTGCAGTCTCATTAAAGACTTCAACTTGCTTCCTTGATAAATTTTGATATTAAAGATTATATAAACTTGGTGTGTTAAGCACTTGCAATAATAATAGAATTTACTTAAAGAAGTGTAGACCTTAAATTTCTTAAAAATTTCTTCTCTTGCTTTCATTTCTGAGAAATGCAACTCTTGAAATAAAAGTGAGAGCATGCCTTGGGAAAAAACCCATAAAATACAACTGTCTGCATATTATGCATGCAGAGGTGTAAAAAAGCACAATATTTGCCTTTTGCTAACAGTGTGAACTTAGTGGTAGTCTGAAATCTGTCTTTATAGTCACTAAAGAGGAAGAGACTTTCTATTGTGTTGATTGAGTACAGACTGGGGGAGAAGAATAAATATTAAAGACTCTGGTTAATTCATCCTTCAGTTGAACAACAACGTGGGACTAATGTGCAGAGGGCTTTTCAAGTATTAATTGCTGAATTTTTCTTCTTCGTTTCTTTCCTCCTCCCAGTCCTAGATGCTCATTATGTTCATCCTTGTGACTGAAGTAACATCTAGAGAATGTTGTGACCTACATTGGTACCCACCCTTCTCTTTCATTTCCCACGAGTGTGATGAACCTAAAGAAAGTCACCTAATGCATATGTGAACATGAATTTCTTCCATTCCAAGGTTTTCTAATTTAGAAAAAAACCCCAAAATATGTCAAGTTGAAACAAAAGTTTTGCTGTTTATATATGGTAATAACAAATCTTCAGTTTTGTTGAGTTCTTTAAATGGAAGTTTGTAGAGTTGTGTAACCTTTTTTCATTGACTTTTTTACAAAAGCTATTAAAGACTATGAGACTGCTCAAGCCAATAGTGAAAATGACCAGCAGATTCGGGAAGGGCTGGAACGTGCCCAGAGAATGCTGAAGCAATCACAGAAGAGGGATTACTATAAAATCCTGGGAGTAAAAAGGTGAGCTATTAATTCCAGAGATGATGATGTGAAAGGTAGTTATTTAAACCAGTACGTTTAGGGTTGATCACTTGAATTTGTTCTGCTGAGTGTTAATTTTTGTTCTGTATCTTTCTATCTTCACTCTTCTGCTGTACTAATTTTTAGTGTTCAACTTGTAAAGTAGCATTTGTTAACAATTCCTTTAGAAAGAATGGAAAACAACAGCAGGAAGAGAGGAAATAAATTATTTGGGAAGAAATTCTTAGTATAGATCCTGAGTCATGTGAATTAGTTGGGGAAGAAATGAAGACTGCCAAGAATTGCTGAAAGTAACAAAAAATTGTGGCAGACTGAAAGGTATCAAAAATCCTTCTGCCATTAACCTTGAGAAACCAACAGCTTCCCCTGCTAATGAGGAGCAAACAAAGTTCTGAACTAGTATTGGTTGTCCTTCCAGTTGTGAACTAATTTGATCTCTGTTTTTTGTTGTTCACCTGATGTTAAATTCCTCAGACTGACAGCTGTATTCTGGGGAGTCACTGGCAGTAGCATCTTTCCGAGGGAAGTAAACAGGTGGTGAAGGAGAAAGTGAGGAACCTTTGTTTAAGGTTGCAACTTGCTTCCTTTGTTTTGTGTAAAGAATCTTCAGTGCCACTTGCAGAAGGTTAACAGCACCTCATAACTTTCCTGATGCCCTTAATTAGTGTCTCAGTGTTTATTTTAAACTTCATTAGTGTGTGGCATATAAGCAATCAGAAAATGAAGTTACCGTAATTTTATTCATCCAGAAATGCTCGAAAGCAAGAAATCATAAAAGCTTACAGAAAGCTGGCATCCCAGTGGCACCCTGATAACTTCCAGAGTGAGGAAGAAAAGAAGAAAGCAGAGAAAAAATTCATCGATATCGCAGCTGCTAAAGAAGTCCTCACTGACCCAGGTAATGATGCAGTGCCTTCATTTTTTTAGTTACTTTGTTTGCATCAAGGTCAAAACACAAGTGTAAGTCATAAGAAGCACTGCAGCTTCTATGCTGCTTTCTGCCCTTACCCATCTTGAGAAAGCAGTGCACTAATACTTGTATCCAATCTGTTGCATGAAGTCATGTAAATCTGGAATTACTATGTTTCAGTGACTTTTGTTAAAATGAAATAAAAATTATATTTTGAAGGTCTCTTCTAGGGATATCATCTTGTAGAGATTTCCAGGATTGACAAACTCCGGATATGCTTATATAAAGGATATGTGCATCTCCTTCTGCCTCAAGTGCTATTACAAACTGCATTTAGATTATAACAGCAACTGAAGTATTCCAGGAAAACCCCATTGTTACTGTGCCATGATTCCACCCTGGTTTTGTTTCCTCCAGAAATGAGGCGGAAGTTTGATGCGGGAGAGGACCCACTGGACGCGGAGAGTCAGCAGGGCGGCAACAACCCTTTCCACAGGAACTGGAACACATGGCAAGGATTCAACCCCTTTGGTTCTGGAGGAGGACCATTTACATTCAAATTTCACTTCAGTTAGAGCCAAGACTGTTTCTGGTGGCTGCTGCTGTTTTTTACTTAATTCATTGAAAAATAAAAAGTCTCTCAGTTCAAGACCCAAAATCATAATTTCTGTAATGTTGTCCTTAACCCAGAGTCTTACTGCACTAGAAGAAAGCTCCTTTTTTACTTTCATTGGGTTTACTTTGTGGTGAGCTTGACAAGCTCACACTGATGGGGGTTGTGCTGCCTATGTATTTGCTGTGGATATGCAGGACTTGTTTATTCCTATGGATGGAAAAACCAGTGAGATGCTACTTAGGACAACACTTAAATTTAGAACTCAAGTATACGCTTAAAGATAAAAATGCATGTAAATATTTTTCTGGATTGGGGCCTAATAAACATGGCAAGGGTAGTTACAGTAGTCTCTACATTAACAAACTGTTGGTTGTGCTCAGCAGAATGATCCATCTCCCAGTATTTTTAAGAGGAAACCCAAGTGACCACCTGCTGGATTGGCGTTGGCAGTGACAGAGGTGGGGAAGAGGCTGCGCGCTGAACCAGTTGCAACAATCGCTCTGGAAAAAGAGTGCTTGGGAGTACCTGTATCTGAAATACCTGCTCACTTTGTTGTTCACTAACCTGAAATTAATTGGGGTGATTTCCTTGGTGGAACCCTCAGCAGTGAGGTGGGGGTGGGTGGAAAGACTTGCTTTTCAAAACACTTCTTTTTTGAATGTGATTTGGGGTGTTTATTTAGGTATGATTTTTGAGTAGTTTGCACTTTAACAAAATACCTGCTTGAGATTTGAGCAGAAAATTTTATGTGACATTTCCCTGATTCTGCAGCAGTTCGTTAGTTCTGTACATAAACTCAGAACTGAGACAGCTTGTGAGGCAAGTGTACTGCAGGAATATTAGTTAATTAATACTAACTCCAGCCTTAGCATGTAATACAACTTCTCTTCTGCTGAGTGATACAACAGGGAGTTAGTACTACATGAAATTGTAGTAATTTTATGTTATGTGCAAGGTACTGCAGAGACAGCTGTGTGCAAAAACAGGGATTCGCTTCCCACTAGCCAAAAGTCTGTTTTTATTTTTTCTTCTATATGCACGTACTTAAAATGGGTTTGGTGTAGTTGGTGCAACTGTGTGAATGCGCTGTGTGGTGTTACCAGGGCTGTAGCTGGTAGGAGTGAGGAGTCTTCTCGTTCTGTAACTGCATCTGTCATAATTACTGACATAATTACTGAGTTTCATCAGAAGCCATTTTCTTGGAATGCAGGAATTACAGTTTGTCAGTGTTCTCTTGATTGGATTTTAACTGGAAAACAATAATCAGTTGATAGGAATCTTCTCTCGCTTCAACTCCTGGCACTTGAAAACCTAAGCAGCCTCAGTAAAACAAATGATATTGGCAAATAAGGCCTTCAGTCTGAAAGGGGGCTTTTCTTACTGTAGATGAAGTTGCTGTTGAAGCAGAACCCTTCGCTCCTGCCTCAAGTACTTCACCACCATAATTGCAAGGCCATGTGGCTTTGTAAAGTGTTTTTCAACAGCAGTTTAAAGGTCAGTGTTCACAAATTTATCTTCAAACTGAGGAGCTTGTATAGTGGTATCTAAAAATTTATGATACAAAACCATCCCACTCTCCACTGTTGCATGTTCCCCAAGTTGAATGACTTTCTGCAAGTTCAGCTTGTGCTTTCGACCTGTTGGAAACGTTTTTGCTTAAACTGTTGGGGATGCTCAGGGCTGTTCAGAGGCTGGCATGGCTCTGAGGGGCTGGGGCTCAGACACAGGAACTCACTGCACAGTGAGGAACCTGCTGCTCCGTGGGCTTGGCCTCTGCACCTGCTGCTTGCTGGCAGTACCTAAAGCTGGGCAGGTACCTGTGAGTGGTGGCTGTCCCGTGTCCCCCTGCAGCCCTTGTCAGCCCTGTGCCCCTGAGGGGCTGCTGTTACATGAGTATTGAATGAGCCGCGTGAGCAATGTGTCTGCTCTTGTACATGCAGGAGTGGCTGGGCTGCGGGAAGTCACAGTAAAGACCACAGACAGCTGTGCTTGTGGGCCGGGGGAGTGCTGGGAATAAGTCTTCTTTCAAAGGACTGCCCTTGAGCAGCTTTAAAAGCTTGAGCTGAGAGAATTGTTTCCTGGGGTTTAATTTTTTTCTTCTAGAGAAGGAATAAGATGTTCCCTCATGAGTAAATTCTTCATCCAAGGCACTGATGTTGGAGCAGTGTCGCTTTGTTTCTCAGAGGCAGCAGCACAGCTCTGCTGTACACCGGGAGCATTCAGGAACAAAAAAGGACCATGTGCATTTTGAAAATGAATGAATGGAAATGGGAAAACTACATTTTAAGAACAAAAAGGCTTGAATGTAGTCAGTAGATGCTGATTGCTGAATGCATGATTGCTGTTCACAGATTCCTTCTGTGGAAGACAGGTTCTTGGAAACAATAGCAAAAAGTGACAGTGGGGAACAAGGCTTTCCTAGTATTGAGCAGCTGCTGTTTACAGGAAGTGTTACCACCCCAGTGCTGTTTTGAAGGGCTTTGAAGTGTTCTGGAAACACAGACAAAGTAATGTTAAAAAAAACCATTTCCCTTGCAAGGCTCTCCAGCTCTGGCGCTGCATTTCCTGACGTGATTCTGGAACATGAAGCGCTGGTACCCTGCTGAGTGTTAATGGTGCAGGAGACACGCAAGGAGGCTGAACTCGCCTTTTTATTTATTCGTGGGTGTCTGTAGTGCAATGATGTTCAGTAACTGAACATTGAAGTAAATGTCTCGGTAGTTTGTCAACCCTGAGATGTGCATGAAGCAGCGTTACCATAATTGGCTGTATGTAGATGCAAACTTTGTGGAATTCTTTCAGTTTTAATAAACTAGTTTCCAACTTGTTTTAAAATGAAGGTGGGGGGAGCATAGTTGGTACATGCTTAATACTGGTATAATAACTGATCAGTATTTAAAGAGATTCAAAGTGAATTACAAACTGAAGAGCTCAAACTTGTGACATATGCAGAAAAAACAAAGCTTGTTATTGTTTCAGTTTTCAGACCAGCGTTTGGAACAAGAATTATCCTTCTGTTTAGGGCTGTGATTTATAGGAGCTTTGCTGGAAACTAGCCACGATAGCATAGCAGGTTAGTTGTATTTAAAAGTGCCTTATTGTAAGGTATTGTTTGCTCTGTAATCCACACTTTTATCCATAAAGCTGTAACAAAATAAATGGGAGAATAATTTTTTTTTTTTTGCCCTCAGCAAATCACTAAGTAGCAGTTTCATGTTTTAAGAAGGATAAGTAAAACTAGCCAGAGATTTATCAAATGTTTCAAATTATAAAATGTCTTTATATGGAATCATAAATCTAAAAAGCAAGAACTGTTTTTTCTAGAACTGTGGGAATTATTTTATGGTATTTTTCACAATAAAGATATTTATGATGACAAGAAAGCACTGCTATGTATTTGTCTTCCCTTCTTTCCTCACCCTGCTCTCCAGGTTTGAAGTTGGAGCTGTGCAGAAATGCACAGGGCAGTTCTGCAGGCAGGGGAGGAGGAGGCAGCAGCCACATTCTGTGTGGAAGAGAACCCTGGATGTATAGAAGTCAGGTACAGCACCTGTAGAAGCGCTGTTGAATGCTGATTTCACCACGAGAACAACCAGTCCGTGGAATATCCCCAGGGAAATGGTGGATTCCCCAGTGCTGGACACTGAAATTTGCCTGACTGGGTGCTGGGTCATTGTGTCTGGACTGTGTTTTTGCCAAAAAGGCTGGAGCAGGTGATCCTTGAGGTCCCTTCCAATCCAGTATCCTATGGTTGCATGAAGTCTGAAGGAAAGTACTTGATTCAGGGAACAGGTTAAAAGGAACCTTACTGAGAAATACTTTTCATCCTAAAGCTCATCAACAATACTGCACTAATGCCTGGTTTGTTCATTTTCTGTTTAACTTACCAGCTAATAGCAAAAAGATCAAGACATAGAAAAGACACTGTAATAGGAATATAAATTGTAAAATCCCTTCATTGGAATAGTTTAAATACTCCTTTGCGTATTTACTGAATTGTCCCATGTTTTGGCAACATTCTAAACCAGGATATGTTCCCTTTCACAGGGCAGAGCACAGAGACTGGAAATAAAAAATAAGCTCTCTCTGCACCTCAACACCTCACCCTACAGCAGATGCCTCGTTCTGAACATTGCTGTTGCTTCCCTGCAAAAACACTCACAGCTTGAAGACATTTGAGGACTTGCTGCCATTCTTTTGCTTTGGACCTGTTCACCAAGTCAGGAATGGTTATTGTGTAATACTAAAAGGGAGAACAGAGAATAATCATCTTTTTTCTCCAGTGGTACCTTTTAATATTTTGTACAACATATACAATCCATGGATTTAGTATTAAAAATATAATGATATGCTAATGACTCAAAGTGCTGCTTTAAAAAGTAGTGAATGTAGTTGTGGGACCTTTCTTATTTTATAAACCATTCTATATCTCAAAAAAAGAGCTTTCTTTGAAAGTAGTATTTTATGCAGAAAAAAAGAAATACTGTAGAACATTTTTTACAAATATATAAAACACTGTAGAAAATTGCATGAAACCTTTTACATCTTCAAAATATCTCCAGCAAATTACATTTATAAAATTATATTCTAACCATTCCAGTAATCTCAAGGAAATAGTATTTAAAGAGTTATTTCTTTTTTTAAAGCCAGTAGAGGTAATCCAATTTTAAAAAGAAGCTATAGAAAATGAACATGAAATCAGTGCATGAATTAACCACTTTTTATACTGCATAATACTCTCACACAGATAATCATAATTAAAGAGAATTAAGGTTTCTTAAAGAACCTTTAACTTCTGTCCTAAAGCAAGTTTTCCAATGTGTGCTTCAAGCATGGAATACCAAGGCAGATCAATGTGAAATGCTGCTGCAGAGTCAGGCAGCAGGGTGGAAGTATAAGCTTAGAAAAATATTTTGAAAATAAAATAAACAGTTGAATAATGGTTTGGGGTTTTTGTCCTCTGATATGGAGAATCAGTTATTTCCTTGTTATGCATGGAATTTATAGTAGTGCATAGGTATCTGCTGAGTCAATTACAAGTCCATCTCTGTGGTATAAAAATACCAACTTAAAGTTCATGTTCAAATATATTTGACTTGCTGCATGATGCCCTGATGTAATTAAGAGGACAAGGATAACGAAACAGCTCCTGCACTGAAATGGGACAGAGGTAAAGAGAACTGACATTAGGCTTTAGTGACTGTTGCTATTGGGTTACACAGGAAGTACCCCACTGGGTACTTCATACAAAGGAAATCCCTCAACAGGCACCTAAAAATCTGTATGTGACATGTTAAAACTGTTTAAAATACATAAAGGTGAAACAAAAAATACAGTAAGCTGTACAAAAACCTGCATGTCTCACATTACTTGGTAAAATGGCTTGAAAAATACCAGCAACATGGGATTTGAAATACTTGCTCTTACAGTAAGAAATTGTAAATAACCAGTACCTGACGACAATGACAGTGGATACAAAATAGGCTTCATTTCTCTTATTGTTTATTCAGTTATTTGCTGCTATGGAAATAATGTGCAACTCATTGCTGATTCACCCACTTAGTGCAAATTACCTGGTCTTTTATAATTCCAAGCATTTAAACTGGAAGACTGCATTAAGTTGTTCTCAGAAGAATGTATGGTCTCATCCAATCCCAGTTTGAAACCAGCACAGCCTGAAGAACAGGGTCTGTAGTTAAGGCATTAGATTTCAGTTTAAGACACAAATTCCCCATTTTCAAATATGTGTATTGCAGGAACTTTGCCCTGCAATTTTTCTGGGATCAAAATGTCAGTATCCCATTAAAGCAACGGTTTTGTGAATACAGGTTGAGAAAATTACAGGAGACACCACTGATAGTCAAAAAATACTCATGTATTTTATTATTTTACTTTCAGTTAGAAACAGGATGATGATAATCAAAAGTGAGTAAAAGCAGCTTTCAGGTACTGACCTTCTGATGCAATGGATGCTCGTTGGAAAATCACCTCAACCAAAACCATAATGGAATTTTATCACACACTATTCAAGTGGCCAAAAGGAGCCTAAGAATCAAAAATTAGTTTTTAAAATCTGTAAAAGTGCAGTAATCCTGCATAGTAAATGGGAAGTGTCATTCCCTGCTTTAGCTCCCACGTGGACTTATCTTTGTGTAGTCTAAATGACACACGTTACCTTTTATGAAATTCTTTGTGACCACAGCATTTCTCTAGGGACAAAACTATGGGCATATAATCAAAATTTTTGATGTTTAAATACATCAGCCTAATGCATAAAACAGTTTTCAAGTACATATTCATTGTGTGTGTGTCCTCCCCCAGACTGACAATGCTGAACACATCTTTCTTCATACTCCTCTGGGAAAACTGTACTTTAAAGAAGGAAAAGAAAAGCAAAGCAACAGGGAAAGCTGCTCCATACTAGTTAAAAAACCCCAAACCCCCAAGTACCGGTGGATTTCCCATTTTTGTATTGCATTTAAAATGTTTTAAATAACACTTTAAGTTATAAAATATTTGACTTCACATTAAAGAATGTTGCAAATAGTGCCAATATAACAGCTGTAAATTCCGTTCAGTCCTTCCCAGAAGACTCTGGAGCTGTCACCATTGCTGGTCACGGGCTGTGCTAAAGTTCATCGTGCTTGAGACCTGTAACCAAAGGGAAAAAAACCACACCAAAAAGAGTTACATAAAGACAATGCCTGGGTTTGTAAAATGTTGAGAAAGCCCTTTACTTTCCATTTTTTGTTAATTAGTCAGTTGAGCAACAGGGACTTTATTTGTGGAGCCTTGCTACAAACTGACTGTAAGCTTTCACAAAGAGTAAAACCCACTAAGAATTCTTTATTAGGAAAAGTGAATTTGTTCCTCTGCTCAAAACTTTTAAATGTTTATCTGCTAAGTTTTTTCTTCAACCCTGGGAGCTGAGATCATCTTTTCATTTTGTTTCACATCACTCCAAGAAGTCAAGTGGGACTTGGATTTTTTGGTTTTGGGTTTTGTTTGTCTAGGTTTTTCATGCTATTTAACTAATTCACTTTAAAACAATTTTAGTTAAGAAAACCCCAAAACATAACAAAACAAAAAAAACCCAAACAAACAAAAGAAACCAAATCCCCTCAAACTAATCCAAATAGAATTTAGTCTAGTGCAAAAAGGCCTGGGTAGATAAGCGTGCAGTGAGAGATGCAGAGGCAAATTAATACTCAGTTCCCTACTGCTTAATAGACATGAGCTTTAGAGTATCTAAGTGAAGTCTAAGCTAATGTGCTTTGTTTAATATTTGTGGCTGAAATGTGTGACTGGTGGTCACACATTGTGTTTGAGGTCCAGGCACAGGACCCCACTGAACTTTCTCTTAGATTCTGGCATGAAACAAGAGGTTTTGTCCTCTCAGTGTAACTCCTGTGTAAAGAAGCATCACATGACTGTCAAACCCCACACCATTTCTCTAAGAGCAAGGGAAATTACACAAACACAAGATTTGTGCCTACTGACCCCAATCTTAATTTCAACTATACTAATATTTAATTTTTAAAAGCCAACAGCTGAATATGCATGTAAATTACCTTTCTGAGATGATGACGTTAGATTTTTCTTCTCTCTCTCAATTTGCTGTATTAAGTTTCGGATCTCAGAGTCATAATCAACCCATTCAGGAACTATCCGGGCAGCAGCCTTTAGTTTTGGTTCTTTGGTTTGGGGGTTGTTGCACTGAAAGTTTAAAACATGTTAGATGTAAACAAACCAAATGTGAAAATAACACCTTTTCAGAGAATGTAGCTCCAATGAATTGTAAATACTTTTCTTTTCCTGACTATATGTATAGCACAACACTACTAAGATTTAGACAAAGTTACCCAGGGAGATACAAGATTCACATTAGTATATTGAAACTGACCCTGAGGCAGGTTTTGAACAGAGAGCACCAGCCTTTAGTGCACAAAGCTCATTTTAACAACTGTAAAGACACAAAGAAAACAAAACTGTTTACATACTGAAAAGTCACACCAAGTCCCAACTACCTGTTTTTCTTCCAAATTGTATCTAAAGCATCACAAACTGTGTGTGTGTGTGTTGTCAAAAAATCAAAATGGGGGGAAAAATGGGATGGGGTAAATAATGACAGGAAGAAGAATTTTCTCTCTGTTTCTATCCCCAAAGAAAGAAACTTTCTTCTTCCTGAACATGGATAGTCTCCTGAGCACTACACTTTTTAAGCTTTGCTTTATCTCCTGTTTACAGCAATGAAACAGACCAAGAACACCATGATAATGTTAAGTCAGTGGGCTCTGGAGGAACCTTCTATATGGGGAGCGATTGAGCTCACAAATGCCCAGACAGGTAACAGCACTTCCTCACAGTCCCAGTAACTTGGCTGACTGTGGAAAAATTATAAGGCGAATATGTGTATGAGCATGAAAAGCCTCAATCCTGTCCAGTTAAGAGACAGCAATACTTAATTCTTTGGTACAGTCTTCAGCTCTAATGTAAGCAAACTTGTACAGAGCAAGTGGGAGAGATCTCAGAGGAGAAAATGTTTCAGGGGAAGGGATGGAGTGTTGCAGTGCCTTCCAGCAAGGCTGCTGCCTTCATGACATGACATACACTTAACCTCAAAAGCCCCAGAAATCACAGCAAAGTTGTTAATCAATAGAACTCATTTAAGTCAGGATCAACTCACCAGGTCTATTGTTTTAGCCTTTTTCTTGGACTTATCATCACACCAGGTTTCACACCAAAGCCACTCCTGAGGGAGAGACTTAATGGCTACTTGATGAATCATATTATTGGGAAGATCCTGTACAAATTTCATAAAATCATAAATTAGCATTGAATGTAATGTAACTGATTATCAAGCTGCTATTTAAAAGTATTTTTCCTATTACCATTTCTGCAAATTGTTCTTACATTTCCTTCTAAGTGCTCACCCAGTTCTTTTCCAAGTAGATTCAACATTTGGTCATGCTCATTTTGATGGCCAACTCCACATCTCACTTGTCAAGCAATTTTTTCTGGTCCTTAAGTCTGTCCTCCCTTAGCTTGACATGAGCAATACTTCTGTCTGATACCCCTGGCTCAGATACTGCCTGTCATACTATAAATACTACTAAAAAGCAAAACTCAAACCAGCTTTCCTTTCCTTAAATTAAAAACAAACAACTCAAAAAAGAAATAATATAGAATTACGCCACTACTTTAAATTTAGATGACTTCTAGGAAAATGGCTTCCAGAAACATGAGGTTGAGAAGGAAAAGCTTTTAAACTGCTGTTCTGGCTATGTTCCTTACTTTACTTCTGGGTTTTTTGACCTTTATTACATAGAGTCAGGTAGTCTCATCATGAAGCCTCTGAACCAAGATCTGGCTGAATGCAGGGAACAGCATTTGTAAATGAGAACAACCTCAGGCAGTCGCTCACTGCACATACTCTGGGGCCAGAGTTACAAACAACAGGGGTCATAACTGGTATGTCCACTTGTAAGCTCCCTCACATGTGCTACCCTTACATTATATTTTAAAATAAATGTCTCATTAGAATAATAAAGTATTAGTCACATCTTGTTCTGCCAGTTCACACTGCTAAACGTGACAGAATAAAATAGCACATATACATCTTTCATAATGCAGCAATAACTTCACTCAAATAGAGACATTAGTGCAGAAAGATTTCATCAAATATTAGTACACAGAGAGCCAAGACATCCAACATTAATTGAAATGCTTTATTTTTTGAAAAACTTTTACTTTTTGGAAGATCAAAAATAGTTTTTCACCATTTCAATTCCAAAAAAAGAGAGACTGGTTTTCTGTTGTGCCTCTCTGACATTCTAAATGAAATCGCAATTCCTGAGTTACTACACTTCTTTTAGAAGCTGTGAATTTAACAATTGTTACATGGAGTAAAAAGTAGAAAGTCAGCTGTTAGTTTCAGCATTTCAAGTAAACAAAAAAAGAATTAATACAAAAAACCCTCTGAACAAAATTACTGTCCTGGAAGTCTAGTTTTTATTATGTGTAATTTTTTCTCCCTAGGAGTTCTATACTTATTCTCCTTGGCATTTAAAATCACCATTTTCCCTTCTATCTACTTCTCTTTTGTGGTTTAAGAACCTTAACTACCACCCATGAAGATGGCACTGCCAGCAGATTAGCAGAGAGCTGAGATTGCTGCTTCTTTGAGAAGGGCAGTGAGCACTCCAGACAGGTCTTTAAAATGAAAATAGTAATAAGAGTCATAATGCATCCTTAGCAGTGGATGAAAGCTCTCCAGGTCTCAAATACATTGCACTGTGGTTTGTATTTCCAGCAGCATTGCTGTATTTTGTGTAAGAAGTGGCAACAAAGACAGCAAGTAGTTCCTATCAATACAGTCAAACCAGATTATTACGAAAATGTTACTTTGAAATATTCACTTTCCAAAGTGATTCCAATTCCATTCTGCCAAGATTTAGCTACCTTAACATCTGGTCCTCAAGTGGCTTTTGATTTGATCCAACAGTCTTAGAAGAGTTTTATGCTATCATGTATTAATGCTGTAATTGGAAAGATAAGAATCTTAAAATGAGAAGTTTTCATATTTTGAGAACTTGGATAAAACCAATTTTCTGAAAACCAGCATTATGGTGGAAACCCTGTAACCTCTGAATCTTAAAAGGTCTTTCTGAAAGGCATGTGGGTAAGACTGTGTTTGGGGAACACACAGCTCTATCACATCAGGACTCTGCATGGGTGATCAGGGCCAGTAATCCATTCTGTTGTCCACAAAGAGGGGAACTCTGTTGCTGTTAAATCAGCCTTTTGCTCTCAACATTCAGCTAAAGGCTGCTCCAGCTCCAGGTGTCCAGTCTAGTTTGAGTTTTTAGTGTGGTTGTATTTCCACTTTTCTTTGTCCAGTATCATAAGAACTGCTATTTTCAGTTTTTACTTTCATTTCTGGGAAAAGAACCATGTGAGTGGCAATAATGTCCTTATGTAAGAGAAACTTGCTCGGAGAGCAAGGGTGTGGAAAAGCACTGAGAAATGTGGGCTTTGCTACTGTGGGATCCTGTTGCTGCTAGAGGCAGGTAAAAATCTTCTGTGCTTTAGTAATTCCACAAGGAAAACACCAAAAGTAGGGACAATTTCACTTCTGAAGTCTTCTGAAGTTCACTCAAAGTGAGACAAACTCCATGATCCACCCCAGGGTGACCATGTACAGCCACCACCAGAGTGCATTTGCAGTTAGCTTACAAAGGAAAATTAAATTTACGTTAATGGAAAAAAAGAAGAAAAAGGAAACAAGCTCTTGCTAAACAAGAATATAATTACCATTATCAGAATATACAGTTATCAGAAGAACACAAATGCACACAGGACAACTACAAATAAAGGTGAAAAGTCCTGTATGTTGGGGTTTTTCCTCATTTTTAAAATTAAAAATAATCATCAGTGTTCAGTTTTCGGAACTGTGCTCATATGCACACCTGAAAACGGGCTAAAACAGCAGTAAATGGGAAATAGTTTTGGAATTATATAACATTTATGTTGAGATACAAGATACTCCATGCATATTGAGAAAGATAAAGAGAATAGACCCAAAAATGCTTAAAGCCATATATACCTGATCTAGATTTGACAGACTGTTTGGATCTTGACTAAGAGCCTGGTACTGGCCCCGAAGCCTGTCTCCAGCTGCAATCTTCCTGAACTTCTTCAGATCCACAACATACAAGGCACTAAAAGGATTAAAAAAAAAGAACTAAGATTTCTGGGGTTTCACCTTCTTTTTGATAACAGTAATAAAAGTAACAAGGAAGTAAAACATGTTTCCATCCTGAAGGGATATTTTTCTTTATTAAGTGGCTGAAGCTACCATAAGATAGTGAAATCAATATGTCATCAGAATTCCTGCCTTATTCATCTCTTACTGAGAACGGCTCTTGAATGCCTCAGTGATCAGCACCAACATCCAGTTTTTAGTCAAATGTACAGGAAGTGTGTAAGGGGTGATCCTACCTGATATGGTATTTCCTTTTCCCGAGGTGTGATGCCCAGTATCCCGATTTCCAGAAGCGGTAGCCATCCATCTCTCTGCGGCTGTCACAGAAAGGAGTGTATCCGTAGGGAGCTCCATTGAGGTCTAGGTCTCTGAGTTCTTTCAGGTCACTTCTCACAATCTAAGTAAGATGATGTTTATTTTTATAATTTCATACTGTTTCCAAGGTATGCATATGAGGGTAGGTATTGCAGCAGGCTTCACAAAGTTTAATTTAAAAAAAACCCCTGAGACACTACAACAGTGGGGTATAGATAAAGTATTCCAATGGGAGATATTTACTAAATTATTCTTCAAGAAAAAAAAAAAGTTTACTATATTATTAACAGTGGTCACCTGTGCAACACATTTATTGAGCAAATTAAATTAAACTGGCAATATATTTTTAATTCACAGACCAGTGTTTCTGGTTGCCCAATATTAAATTCCTTAATTAAGAAACATAACTTTAGAAATCTCCCAGTCATGTCCCTTCTAAAGAATCCTTCCTATGTGTTACCCAACTTGGGCGCTCCAAAATTATTGCATCATTTGAAAAATCCTTGTATCTAATGGTGAAGTATTTTCAAAAAGGGGTTATAATGACATTTTACAAATGCCCTTTATTTGCTAATCAACCCTTCTTCCATCAAACCCCACTTACCTAATTCATCAGAGGTAAAAAAGAGTTTTAGCTATTTGGGAGCACAGAGAAGTCATTACAGTAGTTAGGACAGACAACCAGTGTTCCCAGGCAGTGTATCCAGATGAAATTGCAGAAAGTTGCAGTCTGAATTGCTACACCTAAATTTCATTTATTCTCAAGCTTTGGAAAAGGACCAAAATACATTAGAATTTGTCCCAATATTTTTAATAACCTTGTGATAAACTCTTCAATGTCTCATCTGAGACAGCACTTTGCCTTTGAGTATATTTTACAATATTCATTCCTGAACGAAGGACCGCATACAAATTTAAAATAGAGACAGAATTTATCTTGAAGAATTTCAGCCATCTAGAAGTCATTCAAAAGGTCCAAATCACCTCAGACTCTGGCCATAGTGCAGAATTCCTCTCACAATCAACCCAGAGATGGAATCACTCCAATATGCTTACAGTGAAATGCACCTTTAAGATCACACACATCTCTCCAAGTGCCTTTCTCTCTCCACAGACAATTTAGGACAACTCAGTGTAGTGAAATTCTTAATGCCCACATGACTGAAGACAAGTGAAATTCTTGCATTTACATTCTGCAACACCACTGGTTTAGTTTGGATAACTGCAACAGTCTTACGAGACCAACAGCTGAGTAAAATGGCCACAGAGAATGAAACTAGATCAATTTAAGCCCGAATTAATTCCTCATACAGTTAATATACCATTATTTTTTCTTACCTGGTCGGCATCAACAAATATTATTTTATCCACAGCCAAAGGGAAAAGAACATCCAAGAAAAGAATTTTGTAGCCCCAGATAATTCTTTGTTTTTCTGTCTGTTGATAAAGCCAGCGGGGCCACTTGTACTGTACCAACTCATACTTGAACCCATATTTTTTAGCCATGTGAGGAATTACATCCTAGAAGAAGAACAAAAAACTATCAGGTGCACATATATGAGACACACAAGGACTCAAAAGGAAAAGAAGTGAATGTTACAGGGCAGCTGCAGCTGTGCTGGCCTTACTGACTGGACAATTTATTATTTTAAAATGTTCCCTTGGTTTTAGCAGTATCCTCAGCTACACCAATAGAGAAAGCATTTCATCAGAAGAGAATAAATTATTATAATTTATCACTGGGCTTAGAGTTCCAGAAGAGAAGAACCTTATACCCAATGCTTTTAAAACTATTGGTATTTAATAGATTCAAGGATCATTTTCCACTGTGAAAATTTAATTTGAATGATATAATTAGTCAATTGTAATTTTAAAAATATTACTTAAATTTTTAATGGAAAAAAAGAGGAAGACTCTTCTCCTACCTTAAAAGTTGGGGAGAGATAGTTTTTCAGAAACCAAAATTTAACTGGTGTTTTTGTATGACGTAGGACAGAAAGCATCATAATTCTGTGGAAACATAAGTCTACAATAAACAAACAAATACACACAGGTCATTAAATTTCAACTGCACTTAAAAAGTACTAAAACTCTCTAAGTATAAATTTCTTTAACCCAGTTTAAGTAGAAATTTCTACCTATTTCTAATTAAAAGCTTTAAAGAGCACGTGTTCAAGGGCACTTTGAGATGGCCTTATTTGATCCAGATTGGCTAAGCAATAGTAGAAAGAACAATTTCAAAAGTGGATCTATTAAAATGTTTTATTCTAAGAGAGGTGCCTGACAAAATTAGAATAATGGTTACTACCTTATATTAACTTGGCTACTGAAATAGCCTGGAATTATTTTAGAATATATTGGTTGAGTTTAATAGGTTGCTGAAAATAAAAACACGGAGTGTAAGTCAGATCCTGTTCAGAAAATCCTTAGTAAGAATTACACTAAGAATTACTATTTTGGGTTCAATTACTTTTCACTATCATGGCCTTTGTTTGGTGCAACCAGAGAGATAAGCAATGTCTTAAACCCTACATGAGGTCACGTCTGACTTAAAAATCAAGATATAATGAACTCGAAAATAAGAAAGCAGCAGGTAGGATGTTTTAAGATCCCTTTTTCTCCTTTAGAGTAAATGTGTCTTTCCCTTTATGAAGGTGGTTGAAGGAAAGAAACACAATGCTCAAAGTTCAGATGACTCAGCAGTCAAATCACTAAACGTGTGCTCAGATCATAAAAGTAACAGAGATGGTTGTGAACAGATTAGGCAATTAGACAATTAAGGATTCCTTAAAAGCAATCACTGCTCATTGAAAGAGCCCTGAGATCAGTAAGGCCATATGTGCATGTAGTAAATCCACAGTTTGGACTAAACACAAATAGATACAACTCTAATGAAGCCACTTCTGGTTTGTCTTTATACAGAAAGGCTGAACTTCATCTTTTATGTTTGGACTTCACACATGAAAGACATTTTCTGTCTTCAAAGAATAACGGTATTTTTGAACATCTGTATGTTGAATCACTTTGTTCTTAAAGATTAATTTAGTCCTCACTGTATACAACTTTCCAATGTTTTGAAAATTTACCACTCAGATGTTGTTTAAAAAGTCAGTTTCTTTAGATTGCTAAGAGAATTTAGAGTATTGCTATGAAATTCTTGTTTCCCTTTTAACCTTTCCTTACCTTAAAAAACGTTCATATATGAAATTCTTGTTTCCCTTTTAACCTTTCCTTACCTTAAAAAACGTTCATATAAATGGCCTGAAGCAACAGAAAATATGTTAAGAGTATCACTTTTCTTTTCCTTCACATCTGTTGGAATTTCTTCTGAAAATCTAAGAATTATTATAAATAATTATATAAAGTAAACATTCAGCATAAAAAAATCCTACTAAATTACCATTAAGTTCATAGGGAATCAGAAATAAGAAAATACACAAAAGAAATACACATTCTACAGTAAACAAATACACTTACATTCTACTTCCACTGCACATGCCTATGATACCAAAAATCTTTTGGGAGCAACACATCATACCCAGTCACTTAGGACAAACAATGGCACTACAGCAGTCTTCAATATTTTCATTCAAACAAAACCCAAATTTGACAAGAATTCCACGTTTTATCAAAGTTTAAAAAAAAAAAAATAATCAAACCAGAAATACACACAGACAGAATATCTGTAAAACTGGTAATTTTTTAAATCGGACACAGTTGTTTCCCAAGCTTCACCCACATGCATTCTACATCTACATGCATTCTACAGCAGAACAACCAATGCATATTCTGGAAGTGAAGGAGGTCTGCACAGCCCCATAAATGGTTAAACTGACTATATCCTCTAAGACTGAACATAAGAAAAAGATGGCCACATGAGGCCAAATCACTTATTTAGCCCAGGGTTGTCCCAACAGCAAATGACAAGGCTGAGGAGTTGTAGCCTTTTCCAGAATACTCTCATAACATTCAGTGGTCTCTGGTAATGGGATTTCCCAAGTGTTTCTTGTAACACTTGCAGAATTCTTCTTCAAATTAATCCAATTCCTGTCCCTATAAGAGGTATGTTGTACAGAGGTTTCTGTTTCCACTGCACAGCATTCTTTGCTAGCTTTGAATACGTAAGTCTACCAGGACTGGCTTTTAATCTGCCTTCCAGCACACAGAGCCAGGAGGAGATGGTGGCTGCAGTCTCCCTCAGGCACTGCTTCACAGATCTCAGAACTGCACAGCCAGATTGGTTACAGTATGGCTTGATACTGTTGGAAATTCACCTCAACAGTATTTTTTGTGAAGTGAGTCATTCCTCACACACTTAGATTGCATGAGTCACTCCTATTACTTTTTCTTCTGGTTATATCCCTTTTAAAAGTATCCTTTAGAAAGTGTAAAAATAAGTATCCTCATAATCTTTAAGAGCAAATGAGACAAGTCTCAGATCTCCAATGTATTCAAAAGAATTCAGATCACTCCACTAATACAAAGCTGAAACCTCAGAAATAGCTGAGAGGCTGCAATGTGTTTAAGTGGTGTGAATAATCTTTTGAGACACCCACACTCTTTTCACTCAGGCATGGTGAAAGAGAGAGACATCAGTGGAGTGGCATTGTCTGCATGGTGTGGCATCTTCAAAGAAGACAGACAACCTCTCAACCAGCACTGAACTCTCACAGGCTGAACAGACTGCAGTTCCCAGGTCCAAGCAGTCTGTCTCCTTTCTTCCTGACTTTTTGTCTCATGTCTTATATTTAATGATAGCAGGACTGAAAGAATATCAAGCTTTTTATAATGCAGCCATCACATGCGAACAAAGAAAATCAGGGTTTGATGCAAGGATCTTGAACATATTGATTCTGCAAAGCTTTACAGAAAGCAGAAATCTCCCAAAGCTGCTGGGTTGACCTATAAGGTCACGTGGGAAAAGCAGTCAGCTGGAGAAGGGCAGCTCAGTTTTGAAAATGCTTGGGCAACGTGGTGTGCACAACTCCCATGTTAGAGCACACGTGGGGTTCCTGTAGTGAACATTGTGCTGGTGGATATTGTTCTCATTCTGGGATGACAAAAAGGAAGGGTATTTGACAATGTCCTAGATGGCAACAGGCTGACAGTCAGCCTCAAATCCTGCCTTTGAGCCACAACCTTGAGTCACTGGGAAGAGCAAATAAACTTCACTGGGTGAGTGGCTTCCTTGGCCCAGCCAAGCTCAGAGCCTGATGAATGCCACTGTGATAAAAGGCAAGACCTGGAAGATTGAGAGATCTCTGGCCTTGTAACCTTCTTAGAGGGAGATAAGATTTTGATCACTGCACATACATCCTTTGATGCAGCCCATTAGAGGTGGGAAGCTTGAAGTCAATGAAAATCAACTAACATCATTCTCCAAAGGAGGCACCTTTGTGCAGCAATGTGGGTCCACAGCAAGAGATTTTTGAGAGCTGTAGCATAGTTGTCTGGGAGGGTTTCTGAATCTAGTCAATGTGAGTACAAACTGACAGTGAGGAAATCTAGGTTAGCTATTAGGAAGAAATTCTTTACTGTAGGGGAGGTTAGACACTGGAACAGGTTGCCCTGGGAGGTTGTGGCTGCCCCATCTCTGGCAGTGTTCAAGGCCAGGCTGATGAGGCTCTGGGCAACCTGGTCTAGTGGAAGGTGACCCTGCTCATGGTGGGCAGGTTTGAGACTGGATGATCTTTAAGGGCCCTCCCAACCCTTAACATTCTGTGATTCTATCATATTGTAACAGTAAAACCATCTGTGGATAAATGGAGATAAACGTAAAATCAGCAACAGACTCTCAATATAATTCTAGGTCTGTAGGTACTTGTGGTACAAGATGCCTTATCATGAGATATTTTAAAGCTAGAACAGAACTCAGTCCTGGATCTACCAAGAGATGTGTGTGTACAGGACCGACTTGAGCCAACTGATTACTAGATAAAGTAGAACTGCTATGCCTTTTCTTTATTTTCTTTAGCAGTCTGTGACTGATAACCATTGCCCAAGCCACTAAAAACTGAAGAAAACCTTTTTTGAATCTTGTTCAAAATGGCAAATTAGAAATATTACGAAGTTATTAGCCTGAAATGTAACACTTGAGATGCTTATTACAGTTACTTAAAGAACTTGAACCTTAAAGAAAAAGGTAAAAACACTACTTGAGATTTCATAAATTATGTCTAGTAGCAGACAAGCAGCATTATTTTGATGTTCAGTTTGATACATCTGAGTATGACATAACTGGCTGAGAGTTTCACATTGAGACTGATTCCCTGCCACAGCAAAATGAAAAGTAACAGCCAAAGGATAAAATGAGGAGGAACTGGAAGTACAAAGGAGGGATTAAGAAGGGGATAAAAAAGGAGATGTACAAGACATTACAGCTTATCTTTCCCCCTTTTTATTTATATTATAAATCCCTTGGAGAGTCTTTTCATACATTTGTATCACTATCAAGTAAGAAAATTTACTTGCTATGAGTAATAATAAACACGTCCTGGAACAGTTGAATTAGAGGCAAATTATGCATTACCTGGTAACTGATTCCATATTTCCTTTTTTTTCTGTTGTTCCATCTGTAAGAAGCTCTTCATTCACTTTATCAGGCTTTTTCTGTACCTAGTCAGTAAAATAAAAGCATTTGTGCAACTTGGGAATGTAGTTGATAGTAATTACTACTTGCATTGTGATATCTAACTGCGCTGTATTAACTGGCTACAGCCACTAACAAGGTGATTAATAAATCAGTCAGCATGTTCAATCCCTCTGTACATCTCTATGCTAACAGTAACTACAAGTGTGGCGAATTTTATCTCATTTTCCTCCCCCATGAGTTTGTGATACAGCCATTAGCTGGCAGAAGTGTAGCACCTCATAGTGGAACTTACCTGAGAGGAAATTGTCATTCTCATAAGCCCTTCACAAGGAGAAAGTGACAAATTTGTCACTGAAACATAAGCTCTCCCATCCAGCTTAAGCAATTTCTGCTGTCTTATCCAGATGCTTATAAAGGCTCAAGATTAATTTCATTTACCACCTCAATTTCCTTGATTAAAAGAAATCTAATTGCTTTTGAGAACCAAACAGCTTCTTATGCCCTGAATGTCTGAACATACTCGATTCTAATCATATTAATTTCACATGTTTATACTGTCAAGCTAACACAGATTTCTGTTGACACTATATCATGAGTCTTTTTAGCCAGCGCTCCTGAAGCCCCATCCTACAGTTCACTGAAGTGTTTCTAGAGTTCAACAGAATGGCAGAGCTTAAATATTCCAGCTGTAAACTTAATATCACCTTTCACACAGAATAATATTCCTATTTTGGCTCAAAATAGGGAAATTAGGCACCCTTTTACCCATTCTCTGTGGTTTAAAGGCAGGCTCATCATGCTCCAGAGTTTTACACATTTTCTCTCGGTTCTGGAAACTTTCAGTTACAGGACTGGGGAAGAGACTCATATCTGGTGTTTTAAAATATTTACAAAATACTGGAAAATATATAGTATTATGAGGATCTTTCTCCTCAATATAAGTGGCGCTTAATTAGATGTTTTTGCTACATCTAATAAGAGTAATGGATTTTCATTTACAAAATTTGGCAGCTTAGGGTAAAATTCAACACACCTAATTTTGACTTCCACTCTGGTATCTGGACTTTGTGTAAAATCTCTCCTAGGTCACTGGAGAGAAATGGATGTCTCAAGAAGTCATTCTCTTGGTTTAAATCCATGTATGAGCTGGGATGAGTAGTCCTTTGGACTCTCTCCTGGTAAGCAGAGAGAATTTAAGTCACCAAGACTACACGCTTGGGCACCTTGAGCTAGATGAGATAAATGTTATCTATGTTTAACAGCTATTTAACAAATCTCCCACACAATTAGTATAACCTGATTGGATCAAATTAACTACATTAATTTGCACATCCTTCTCTTTAATTATACAAAATCTAAATTATATATTTCAGTATACATATTTCAATTAAATATAGCCTGAGACACATAAGCAAAAGTCGTATTTCACATATGGAAGCACTGCATACATACTTGAACTTTGATGATTTTGCTTCTGAAGTTGTTTAATACCACAATAACATCTGTCAGGTCAGCTACAGAATCTGTTCCTTCATGGCTGTGAGGAGGAAAAAAACCCATGCAAATGTACTGTCTCATTAAAATAAACATTGTTACTTAGGTTTAATCAGAGAATAAGGTTTAGAATTGCTGATATCTATAAAAAAAAAATTACTTGCACCTAATTATATTTTAACTTCAAAAACTTTCTGAGTTTTATTCATCACTGGACATTAACCACAGTGGTAGCCCTTACTTTTTAGTTTGAATTTTCACAGGAAATTTACCAATCAATGAAAAAACGCAGTAACCTAGAGCCAAACATACTATTATGTATTATAGAGATACATATTACATTCAACTATTAAACAACAATTTATTTTTCAAATATGGAAAACATCTTAAAAATTGCTATGTGATGGCATTAAATGTATTTTAAAAATAGATCTGCTTAAAAAAGTATAGGGAAAGCTTCATCACAGTACTGAGATATTTAAGATTGGCTTTCAACTGGCAGGCTTTGGAAACTGTACCCCTGAAGACAAGGCTGTGCAAGCACCACATGAATCTCTGCCTTATTGAACATCAGTTTAAAGCCATTCAGGTGTCTCCAAACTGTGCTGCAGTCCACAGAGTAGCTAATATGAAAAATGTTACTGTCCCTGTTGTTGTTACTGTGATACAGTATAATAGCAACATAATTTTCAAATTTTCTAGCTTTTACACATCAATAGCCCATATATTTCCCCTTCAATCCCTTAGGTCTTTTATCAGCATTATGTGGGTATCAGTATTATTATTCCTCTCGCTAAAGCTACCCATACAAAAAATGGGTTTAAGAAAGTAATCTGCAACCCCTTAGGTTTCATTTTCTTTCCCCTAGAAAACAAAAATAGTTAAAACTGGTTTCAATGTGTATCATACCACTTACCTAAACACTGCAGGATTTCACACACTCACCTGAATTTTTTATTTAATAAATTTTTTGCAAAATGTGCCTGTAATCACTAAGTCTCATACAGATGGCCTATCCTTGCACAAAACAATGTTTAGGATTATCTGAACTTTTCTACTCTCTGTTATAGTTTTATTTTCACACTTTTAAAATATCATACATATGCACACCCAGCCAACTACAGTCTTTTTATCACAGGGATGTACAGTGCTCAGATTTGAATTCCATTTTAAATAAAGTGTGTCACTAAAAAGTTCTAAAATGGTAAAATTAGATCCAAACACAAACTGCTGATAGCAGCAGCCAGCCTGCTGTTCCCATTTTTGCCCCCAGTGTTTATACAACCAAAATTTTCACTGTTATTCACTCAGTTACCTCAAAATCCCTATGCTATGCGTTTTGCAGGTAGATAAAGAGGATTCTGCTGATAAAGAGGATTTTCCAAAGTCTTTACAGTATTCTCAGAGTGTTTGGTTTGGATGTAAATTCAACAACATTGCTTTGTCTCCCTAAATCTCCTTCACAGATGCCTCCCTGTGGGCTCCATCTTTACTGAGAGCCAACTGTTTACTCTGTGCAGAACTCAGTTTGACGAATTTCTGTCCTACTATGAAAAACCTTTTTAAATCCAAGCAAAACATCTTGCATACTGACAGCACCATTATATGTAATAATAGCTACCTTATTGTTATGCTATTGTTGTCAAAAGCTAAATGTGTTTAGCAGACTGTTTATGCCACAACTTTAACATCTTTCAAAACACTTTTAATACAAATACAAGTAAGTACCAATATAATACAAATTGTAATTTTCCATATGGGGAACAAAAGAAATTGCATTCAACAAATGGAGATCCATTAAAACCTCAAGTCCAAGAAACAAACATACAACTCCCTGCCCAAATTATAAAATACAGAACTTTCAGCTAAGCAGTCTGCATGACATCAAAATATAATAAATTATATCTACCTGCCTTTTTACAAAATAAAATATTCATCAGGATTTTATGTATATCTTTAGCTATAAATTATTTTCTGCAATCTTACCTTGCAGTACCTACTTGTTTTCCTACCAACATCAAAGTTCCAACAATAAGCAGTGCTCAGATTATTGCTGAGTATAACAATTTTCATTTTCCTAATATTCATAGTAACTTATTACTAAAAAGTTGATTTAAAAGCGTGACTGCATCAAAATAATGACCCTTGTTAGAAGCAGTCTTCAAGAAGAAAGAGGCAGTTTATTTCAAATGTTGTGTACTTACATAAAGTAAAAATAAATTACTTGCAACTATGAGAGAAGCAAATAAGGTAAGTACTGCGATGCAGAACATGCTGTAACTTCAAAGTCCTGTATTTCTCCTAAAACCCTATTTATAAGTAGAGGACTGTGCCTCAAAGAAAACAGGTTCATCTCACAGTTCAACAGGAGAGGGTATGACTCATATATAAGGATGGAGAATATACTGCAATACCTCTTGGCAAAATTCCACCCTATCAAACAGTTGCCTGAGTTCTTGATAGCAACTTCATACGATTAATACTGTAAAAGAAATATCAAAGACCCTGGTGCAGCCCCTTAAACATACTTTTCCTGCTGTACTTTAAGTCTACAGCTTGTAATAATGAAATGAAGTAAATTGTATTGTTTAGATTCCTCATGAGGTATTAGTTTTTCTGACTTAGCTGAGTTCAATTAAGCCTGTTTGTGTTACATAGGGAAAATGGGCAAAACCTCAGTAGATCATTTAAATTTCCTTTGATCCAGCCTAGAATGTAGAGTGATTTTGTTTCATTTTTTTTCATTATTTAACTCAACTACACCTCATTACATTCTTTTTTAAAACCATGCTATCTTACATAAATCACTTTATATTTCTTAAGAATTAAATGCTAAATTAGACAAATGGTACAGCTACAGTTATCAGAGATTAGGTGAACTTCTTAGAGTAAGGACTATGTTCTTCTGCTTTTTCAACAGATTGTAAGTGAAAAAAAAGAAATTGAAAATTGCAAACAAATAGAATGAATCTAACATCTCATTAACATTTCTCCCTGTAACACTGATATTAATGTATTAACTAAATGTTCAAAACCACAAAGAGGTTCATCAAATTTTTTACTTTTTAATAGCAGCTGATGAATAACAACATATAGAACTATGTATTCCAGGGCTTCAAGTAATAATAAATATTTTATAAGAAATAGACCTATTTCAAGCCACACAATTACTTTGAGGGGGAAGAGAGGTAACAGGAAAAAGGAAAAAAAAAGGAAGAACTGAAGCTGAAATTAAATAAGCAATACTGGTCCTCTAGAAGGGATTAGATCTAAAGCTTCAAGAGAAAGCTCTCATATGTTACAGATCTATGCTGTTACATAAAACATGGGGAAAAGGTGATTCTCCTAAGGAACAGTTGGAATGATGGTGAGCATATATATTCCTCTATATGAAAATCAACCATGGAAATCACGTATCTAGAAGCCATAGAGATGTCAAATAAATGCCAGTTATGGGAGTACAACTTCTCTTCCATGTACAGAGGTTTCTCCCAAGAGAGGAAAATGTGGCACAGTCAACATGCAGCCAGGGTCTCAAAATGAGGGGTGTTTTTATATCCTAAGGTGGAGTTGTAACCACAGTGATTCTAGACTTAGACAACTAAGAAACACTCAGAATTAATTGAAGAAAAAAGTCTGGAACTGAAATGAATATAATTCTCCTGTTAAAAAAAGATGCCACCTATAAATATACTGCATTCAGAGGCACCCTCAGGGCTGAAAAAAATTATGAGAGGGAAATTCATGGTACCTCCTCCAGCTGATCAAAATGCCTTTGGAGAGCCAAGCTCCACTGGGCATACTCTTGAAATTACATGTTAAGTATGTTGGGAATGACAAAATACTAATCAACAAAACCATGAGTGGTATTTCTACAGAATTTGGTGCAAGCAATTGTGTGATAATGCTAACCATGCATGGAACTGACAGGACAAGTGTCTGGTAGCTGTGTAACTGCTTAGTAAGAGACTTAGCTGGCATCTAGTCTAGCTGAGCAGCTTAGGTTTATTATGCATTAGCATACTGAAATACCTTCAAAAACACATGAAACCATCAAACAACAACAATATAGGAAATAAGGTATCCCTTAAAAAACTTTAAATTACCATTTGTATCTTATACTTTTTTTAATGCTATCTTTGCTTATTTTCCTTCAGTATTGTCAGATCTTTTCAAAATATGCTGCACTTTCAGAATCATTTTTATTTCCAAATGATGGATTCATACTTACGAAAAAACCTGATAAATCTCTTCAGATCTTCCTTTACGCAATCTCAGTGTCCAAGCACCTGGATTTGCTTTCAGCTGAAAATACCCCTAAGTAAAAAAGACAGGCACTTCTTGTGGTTGCATTTCAGACTCAATCATCTACATATACAAAAATCAACTACCCAACATTTAAACTAGGCCTGAAAGAAGTGTCAAGTGATGCAACCAGTTATCACCTTTCCTGTATGTCCATTTTAATACCTTCCAGTGCTCTGCTTATTTCTAGCTGAATTTGAGTTGGGTACAGAAACTCTACCAAGGACAGCAAGTAAGTGAGCAGCAAAGAAATCAATTATTGAACTGACCCTAAATCGAAAATCTTCTTTGAAACTCAAAATTTTTGTCTGGAACAGCTTTCCAAGTCAACACAGTTCCTTCCCATTTTAGGAACAATGCAGACAGCTATCTCTATGTTAAAGTCAGACAGAGAAAGCTTTGAAATGTGAAGAATTGTTAGAAGTTTCATCAATGCCAAACATCAGCTACTGCTGAGACCATATTCAGTACTTGTGCACAAATCAAAGATTCACAATTTATTAAGCATTTCATTCCTTATGATACAGTATTTACAGAGAATAGAAAACAGCAGATAGGTAGGAGGTCTTATTCATCAAAATCCTTCCCTATCAAATTCCCTTAGCCAATAGAAAATAAATCTTTCACTTCAGAAGTCACATGGTCTTCTGCTCTACAGACTGCCAACATGAAAAATAATTACTCTGCATGATGAGAAGAATTCTCAGATGTGGGTATGTCCTACAGAGGCTCTAAGCACTTACCTGAAGCATCTAAAATAGGAGCCTTCTTTTGCCAGGATCATTGTGTAACAAAAAGGGTTATTTTAATCACAATGTGAATCATACCTTACATTTGTCAGGGAATCTCAGCCTGAATATAAAACTACCTTCTACCACCTACTAGAGGCAATTAGGCTATCAGTTTAGGCACTTCAGGCAAGAGTCTAAAATTAGGCTATATTCAAACCCATACTGGGTCACAGGAGAGGAGCAGGGGGAAAGCTCAGCAAACTAGATGAGCTCAGCTCCAGGTTATGCCTGTTACTTTTAGCATTACTAAGCTTGCAACACAGAGAAATAGATTTAAAGAACAAGATGCTCATGAAGAATTCTCACAAGAAGAGCGCAATTGTACTGACTATTCCTGTACTAAGTACTTACGAGGTTGGCCATCACAATAGTATCAACCATGACAGGATTCTTCTTTGTGCCCAGAGTGAACTGTAACCCTCGAGGAGGTTGTCCAGTTGTCACATCAAAGCAATGTCCTTCAAGCAATATATATTCCAGTTCATACTCTGCTATAACCGCCCCTTTTATCTATGGAAGGAACACTTCATCAATAAATTATGTCACATAACTATGTGGGAAAAGCAATATATTACAGTCACAAACATGTTGTGTGGGGTTTGCCTCGAGGTAACTTCCACAGTCAAAAAAACCCCAAGAAAGGTCCATCCAGCATGAACTTCACTCAATTATAAAACAGGTATCCAAGACAAAGAGGAAGGATCACTCTCTGGAGGTACCTCCCCTCCACTGGCTGTTGAGGAAGCTGATGAACTTCTGCTTTGCTAAGGTAAATCCCAGCTTTATTTTCACAATACAGTTTCCAAACGCTCAGCTTTGGTCAATCAAACACCCTCAGTATTTTGCACAAGCTTATTGACTCAAATAAATCTAATTACTTTGGAGATGAGGGATTAAAATGTAATAAAATGCAATTAAATAATAATTGAAAGAACTGTGAACTAAAAGAGGGTGACGTACATTTTAAACTACATTAATAAACAGTAATGAATTCCAGTTTATATGAGGATTTACCTAGGTTACAAGAACTAGGAAACACAAAGAATCCTTTAATTGCTTTACTTTTATCTGAAATGTAGTATTTCTCTAAACACAAAGCTCAATTTAGCAGGTAAATTGCTTTAACTTGTACTTTGCATTCTGATCTTTTTCTATTACATTGCTTTCCTTTAAGACTTGTCTTATTTTTTAAGAGAGAAAATGAAAAAAAGATGATGACAATAGAAATGGTAAAATATTGACTAAATAATCAATTACCAAAGAAAGTATTTCCAGAGAACAGACACAAGACAAATCTCACAACATTTTAACTTCCCTCTTGAAGTAGAAGGGGCAACACAAGTTTTACAGTGTTTGCAAACTATTACTTACTTCCTGCAAATGAATGTTATCAAGATCACAGGAACTGTTCACTGCTTCAACCAACCAGCTTTCAGGAGTGATCATGTTTAAGGTCAAAAGAGGTGATTCTGGCAATTCTAGGAATTTTGCTACAGGTTCAGAAGGAAGGTGCTTGTTGATCCCATAAGTTAATTCTGGTTCCAGAACAAAACGATAGAAGCTGTTAAAAAAGAAGTGTGACAAACCCCCAATTTTTATTGAAATACAAAGTTCAAACATGAAGCTCTTCTAAAATATTTCCAAATATGGTGAATATTTACCAAGTATGATGGTGTTGGAGGCAAAGTAGCTCACTATTCTCTTAGAATACCATCAGACAATCCCTACAGCATATTGAATGGGCTGGTAGACACACACAGATCTATTCACTTTTGGTAATTTTGCTGTGGACATGCCTGTTTTCCATCAACACTCTAAAGGCTGTGAAAGTGAATACCCAAGAGATGCATCTAGACATCTCAACTGTGAGCAGCCTTGAATTCCCAGAATCTGTATCACTGAACTAAGTAGAAGGACTAATCTCTATTGGATGTCACAAGCAGCAGCAAAGACAGACCAAAGGAAAGGTAAAGTTTCTCTGTTCCTCTCCAGCTCTTCCCCCATTTATTCCACATGTAAAAGTTCTCCCATGGACAAGGAAAGAACCAGACACTAAAACCTGAAAAAGTGCCCAGCTTCAAATGCAATCAATGATGATCACACAAGACACTCAGAAGACTGATGATTAAGACCCTCTTGTGGAATAGGAGATGTGATGTAATTCCTCTCAAAATGAATAAAAACTAAGGACCTCTGTTTTGTGGGCAAGTGATTAACTCTCCAACCCACTGGCTAAAGGACAGGCACTACCACCAGCCTCTCTCATAGGTGATTAGTAATACAGGTGTTAGGATTATAGGTAAAATACCTGCCAAGGAGATGGCTTGTGCTAAAGCATTTGTCTTAGAGGGAAAGGAATCCTCTCCAGGGAATTAATTTCAGTGTAAATGTCTATCACTGAATTAGTGAATCCTGTTTTTTACACACAGATAAAAGAAACTTCCATTTATGGCAAATACATTCAGTCTATCATATTCTCAATGAAATATAATGACATCTCAAATGCAGACTGTACATTTATTGAGATGAATTTAATTCTTAAGAGTACTGAATCTGTAAAATTGATTACACAAACAGTGGGCTGTAAAGAAGCCCATTGTTAGGAAGACAATCTCCCTCTGCAAGTTTTCACAGGCCTAAGCGAATCTCCATTGATTTCTTTAAGGCCTGGTAATGAGAGGTGCATTTGATGGACTGGATCATTCCCTGTGATACCATGCTTGATGCCTTAAAACAAGAACTCCTCTAAACAAGTGCAAACTGCTTAGGTAACATTCAATGAAAAATGAGTCAACAAAAAGAATCCAGAAACACAAAGCAATGTTTACTTTTTATGAGAATATACACCATTAAGGCTGTTTTTTCAAACTAAGCATGAGAAGCTATGAACTACTCACCTCTTCAGTGGCACTTCAGACAGCTTAGATTTGCAGTTCAAAAATAACCTGAGTTTCATATTGATAATGTCCCTGAGTACCTACAGAAAAAAAAAATCTCTGTAAAAAGTGGTTCTTGGTAATCACCAAACTTTGAAAAGAAGCCAAAGTTACCTTTGTGACATCCTGCCATTTCTCAAGTTTCAACAGAAATCTCAAAACTTTTAAAAGATGTAAATATATTTGTATATAAAGGATATTGTCAGATACTCTAAATAAAGGTATGACCTTTCCTAAAACTGCATGATTTAGCATATGATATTCTTGAGAGTCAAAATATTAATGTCTTCTCCTACTGATGCAGTTTTCTAAAAAGCAGCTATCCCCATTTTCCAATGCTTGAGTAAATGAAATTATCACCCTTGTTACATTGTGATTTTAAAGCACTTGAAGGTCTCTAAGTACAACATATACCTTTTATTCAACAACCAATCTTAAAACAATTACTTTCAATCTTATTAAAATAGTTGTATATGGAAAACTGTTACATATAGTAAAGTTCAGACCACTATTTTAATATTACTTAATAATTTTAAATGTCAACAATATATTAACAGTGTATTAAACCATTCAATTAACTTCAAAACATTTTGGTAAGTTAACATTTCTATTTTTTTCCTCTCAGTTTCTTCATCTGTTCATTTCTAAAACACTAATGTTCTGGATGTTGTTATATAGGAACCATAATATTAGGAGGGTATTTTTTTCTTATTTTTGTGAGCAATCTGTTTTGCTTAAAGCTAACAAAGTTATTAATTTCTTTAATGCACTCATAAAAACCTTTATCAAGTTACCATCATTTCTGTGGTTTCTGATACAAAGTGCTTATCTGAAAGCATAAAGCAGCTGTGCCTACATTTATGGATATTAGAAAAGCCAATAAGATATAAAAGCTAAGTTACAATACCAATACTAGTAAGGCTAATATCTAAAATTACTACAATGGCAAATAAATTTGGAACAAAGCAAGACAATAGTCATCATTAAATCTCTCTTTTATTATAACTGTAATTTTTCTTTCCTCAGTTCAACTCATGGCTTACACTCATTCTTTACTACAATGCTGTAACTTTACTTAGCCCTAGGGACCTGTTCTATTTCTAGTTTCTTATTCTCATCCTTTGTGTCACGTGAATACCATCACTGAAAAACTACTGAATAAAAAATAAAGACTAGGGAATAGCATATTTGTGTGAACAAGTGAAGAAGCAGGAAATGAGAACCCAAAAGCACTGGAAGCATAAGAAGGAAAAGCACTACATGACATAAATTTAAGACCACCAAAATCAAAATAGATGTCAAAGTGACTCGAATACCTATCTATCATTCAGAATGAAGAGAATGATAAAAACCTGTATTGGACTTTACCTTCAAACAAAACAAAACCCTCATCCCATTAGCAAGAATGATTCTTAGCAATCTGCATTGATAGGCTTTTGTGTAGACTGAAATTATCTTGCAGAAGGCTGACGTATCATTCCAATTCATCCATGAAATTTAGTACAGTACCCCAAAAAAATGCCATTCTTAATTAACATTTCAAAGGAATTTAAATAGGAAATGACAAGTAAGACAATAATTCCTTTTCTCTGTGTTTTTCAACAATACAACTTCGGAAATACTGAACTTGGTTCTATTACTTAGGGCGTCTGAGGACACCAAAAACCAGGGCATTCGAGTCAACACATGAAAATGGTGACAAAATTAGGAAGACTCTTTTATAGGATACTTGAAGAGTTCAGTCTGTTTACTTTAAGTCAGAAAATTCAAAGAGCATGGAAATTTAGTTCAGGAAGCACTGTAAAACACTGCTGAATTATTTCAGGAGGCCTGAAAATTATTCAAGAGCCAGTTTTATTGTGCATGTGCACAATAAAAAGTCATTTGCAGAACACTTAGTTGAGTTACCACAACTCATCTGAAGAACATTAACTCAGTAAACCATGATTATTGAACCAGTCACTTGGAATTGTTTATGAACCTCAGCATAATACAAAGCATCTGCACTGAAAACAAACTTATAATAGAATCTTCAACAGAACTGGCAAAATGATGAGACCATCAATGCTTACAGCATGGATCTAAACAAAAATCTGTAATTCCAAGTCTGAGTTTAACAGTCAGGTTAATTAGCCACTGGAAAAGCTCAGTAGGAGCTCTAATCTCTACTCAACTGCTTGGTAATATTTAAATTAGGAATTGATTAAAAAATTATTTCTACTTCAAATACTAATTGTTAGAAAGAAGTCCTGTGGCCTGCGTTATATAGAAAATCAGACTAGACTATCAAAGGGGGCTCCTTCAGGGATTCCCGTTACTTCAGGGATGGAAGAAGAATTTCTCTCTGAAGATAGAATAAACAAATGACTAAAGGCAAAAGATAACTGACAGGAAAAAAATAAAAGGCTTGATTTTTCTCTCCACACTTTTGAATTACTGGATACTTACTGGAACAAGAAAAAATGATGGATGATCCTATGAGTATGTCGAATAATTTTTCCTCATGTTTTTGGTGAAACATGAGGAAAAACCCCCACAACTCTTCGATTTTGTCCTCTGTTTTAGCAGAAAGAATTTCTACTTTTCTCACATCAACTTAAGAGATCACCCTTCATAACTTCAGGACTAGTTAGCTTTTCCATATATTCTGCTGAGAACTTATGTGGTCCAACCATGGTAAAGTTACGGCTGGCATTTAAATATTTACAGTAGACAGTGACTCTGCCTCGTCTGGAAATACTTGATGGTGAAGTCTGTAACAAAAATGGAAGGTGCTACCTGCCTCACTCTGGAGAGGATTGGAGCAGTTCATATGATACAATACAGTACATATTTTAAAAACAGAAAGCAGCTTTGACTGAGCACTCATTCATGCTCTGATTCATACCTTGCCTCTACCCTTAAATTGCCAGTCTCTTACACTAAGCAGTAAAGTTTGGATTACAGCCAACCTAAAGCTATTGACACCTCTCTCAATTTCAATCCCACTTAATATGAGTAACTTTTTGTTCATATTTTTAATAAAAAATACCAAAAGATTTATTTGAAGTGACTATTAAGTGACACAAAGTAATACAATAGAGTAGTCTCACCAGGGTGAAAAAACCCCATCACGATATGGACATATTCAACACAGACTGGGGCAAGAATCATATGTTCTGCCATGGTAGTTACTCCACAGATTTTGCACCATGAATAGTTACCAATATAATATACTTGGCTCTAATCCAATTATGTAACTGAAAAAAGAGCCCTTAAATATAAATATATTCTAGCAATTCAAGTTTCTAGTATTTAAGTCACCTATATATAGTAAGCTAATCAGAAAGGCATTCATTTAAGGACTTTGAGTTTGGGGCTTGCTGCATTTGCATGTCTGTTTTGTTTCTACAGCAGGAGATGTTGGCTTTCCAGGTAATAATAATA
>NW_008237885.1:1690076-1693829 GCF_000691975.1 Corvus brachyrhynchos | reverse complement strand
TATATATAAAAAAATCTCAGGTGATTTTTCCTTATTTAAAAGATATTATTAAAAAGTTTAATTTACATTAAAATATTTCTGGCTTGTTTACTTTCAACAGCATTTCATTATTCTCTCCTAAGGGTTGGCTTCTTGCATAAAACTAGAGCTCCTATGAATGAAGCAGGAACTGCAATAGCTGAACAGCTTGGGACACCATGGGAGTCATTTGCCCAAGCATGCATGAGGGAGCCTGTTGAGCCCAGAGGAATGGAGGTTTCTGCTCTGAGCTATAAGGTCCTTGATGTGATTCATATAATAATATGAACTTCTGGATAAATGGAGAGTTTCCAGTCCATTTCAACATGAAAATATTTTCATTTGGTAATATCAAGCTTTCATTTTAACTGAGAATGGTGAAATGAAAGACCTGGTTCTAGAGAAAAGCTAGTATTCTGGAGTCTTGAAATAGCAAAATTTTTTATGAATTTAAAAAAATGTTTTACTTTGCTCCACTATATGAAGAGTGAGTGGATGCTTCAATATTTGATATAAAAGGTTATGAAAATGGGTGGGGGGGGGAGGAGAACATCAATTAAAGAATTTATGAAACTTGCATAATTACTGCAGGGGGAAAAAAAAGATAAAATAGGATGCAGCAAAAATCAAGTTGGAGGCTTCAGAATTGTAAAAGACCACAAAGTGAAGACAAAATTTACATTTTTAAGGGAAATATAAAGGAACCTGAGACAGAGTGATATTCTGCAGTAGGTGAAAGAAGAAAATAATTTTAGCAGCTCTGTTTTTAGGACAGTTTCCCTTTAGAAGATCAATAACTACACACAATGGAAGTCTATCTAGATATACTTGGTAGCGTTAATTAACTGATAAATATCCCTCCAAGAGCTGAAAGGCTTACAGCCCAATCTTCTTATGATGATATTACAGGTCAGATTTAGACCAACTCATTTAGATGCCTTGGAAAGCTAAGGTGATCTGGGTTTAATGGAAAGAAGCACCTCCTAAGTGCTGGTTTAATGGAAAGAAGTACCTCCTAAGACTTTGAGATGCAAAAAATTATGTACACAATCTCCTCCTTTCTTTCTATTGACTGTATAGAGCACTTACAGACTCACTTTAAGAGGACTGGGGCATTTGAATTTTACTTGCATATAAGGTATTCATAATGATGAATTAGGTCATCCTCAACTTCTTTTATGAATTAAAATAAGTAAACATATTTTAGAGGAAAAAAAAACCAAACCAAATTTTGTTTACCCTTTACTAAACTGTATGTGGAAATCAGAACAAGTTTAGTAACAACTGAACTACAAAGATGCAAATTAAAAGAAATGACCAGCATCTTACAATCAATAACTGAGTCATCTTCTGTGCCTCTCTTGTCAATGGATCCACAATAGCAACAACATCATAGAATGGGTCATTCTCTTGGGGCTCGACTTTTACTACGCTGTTAAAAAAGTATTAAAAACAAGTGACATGAAACTCTAAACTGAATTTGTTGAAATGACAAACTTTAGACATGAATTTGCAATATCAGAGGCACTTAAGATTTTACTCCTCAAGAAAATATTTCCTTCATTTCAAGCAATAATCATGATTTCTCCCTGTGATACAATTAGGAAAGCTAAATGTGAACAAAAAACATAGCATTAATCTACATACATCTATACTGGTTATTGATTAGATACATTCTCCAAAACAAAACTATTAAAATAAAACACAGTAAGACTTAAAAAAGGGCCTTTTTGTCACTTGTCTACAGTTCCCTTCATAGAGATCTGGAATCATTGGATTAGACAAGTAGTGGTAGTGACACAATTTAAAAAGAAAAAAAAAAAGGGAAAAACGGCATCTGAGAAGTGTGAAACTTGATACCTTTTTTGCATTCCAGAAAATAATTCAGTTTGATAAACTTGTAGACTAAGTCAAGCAAACCCTAGTTAAAGTACTCTGGATCTACAGGAAGGAAATGTCAGTAAACTTCATTTTAAAAAAGAAAAAAAAAAAAGTCGTATGCTGTAAATACAGAAAAGGGACTTTCTGAACTTGTTTTCCACAAAACAAATGGTAACAGCACAGCACTGACTATTGCTAGTGTAACTTTGAAAAAGGGGTCAGCCTCTTAGAAAAGGCTACCTCTTAGAAAATATTTCATTCCTGCTCTCAACAACAGGGACAGCCCTTCAGCACAGCACACTGAAGCACCTTTACTAACAAAAATAAGTAGGGATTCACAACCAGCATGACAAAAGTTTTTATAAAAATTTGTAATTTGATCACAGTTCTTGTATTATCATACGTCCTTTTAAAACATGTACCATCTGCTCCTTTTTCAGCAAAGGGTAAGGTTGGAAAATCAATAGGTATTACTAATGAATTTGTCAAGAAAAAGGTAAAGATGCATTATGCTGTGGCAGATGAGCAGGCTGTTCACACAAGAATTTTAAAATTAGAATGCTTACTCAAGTTTCCAAAGACTCTATGTAATCATCATTACATTCAAATGTTAATAAAAAAAATACTCTAAGTGCATTATCATGACAAAACTGACCTGTGCTGTTCTTTGAGCAACTCAACATCTTGTCTCATCTCTGTTTTAGGCAAGGAAGACAGCAGGGCATCTATTTTCATAATCAAATCACTGCCACTGTATTAAATAAGGCACATACAGTTTGGTTTTCATTAGAGAAGGAGTAAAAAATTAACATTTTAATGTCTTTCTCTTTGTATAAGGGATATTTAGAAAGCCCACATCCCAGACCTGGACGCTAAGGTGATTAACACCTTGGGACCTGTAGCTTTGAGTTAAACCTTTAGCATGACAATGCCCAAGAACCACTACAGCCTTAGAGCTTTTGAAATGTACACTTCTTAATTTTAAGAGATGCAGAATTCAGAGTTATCATTCAGCCTCACAGCAATTATTTTTCTCAATTGTGGGGTCTTCAAATCTGTGTAATTTGATGAAAATGTGGGGCTTGGTCCACAAGGTGAATTAAACCTAAATTAACCACAAGTTTTTATTAGTCACAAGTTTGCCAAAGAGATCTGATTCAGAATCAAGAGAATTGAGTATATGATATCAAAATCTGCTGACATTTATAGCTCTTTATTCCTTTTTTTTTTTTTTAATTTTCCCATTTATGACAACATCTAGAAACAGACATAAATGACCATGTTTCAAGTTGGCCGCATCTTTATATTTTTTCTATTGGAATTTTAGAAATCTAAGTTCTATTTCAACATTGTTAAGTCGTAATATTTGTCTAAATACAGTTTGTGTCTCACTGCTTATCTCCTTGAGTTCTATCTCTTGCTGATTTTGTTTATCTGGCAATGATTCTTTCAGTTGTGCCAGTCCTTCTAGGTATCAGAAGTGATACTCAGAAAGTTGACAGATACTGTAAGAAGAATATAATTTTGCTCTCTTCTTTGTACACAAGCTGTAGCCTTAGACTAGAAGATGGCTAGGACTCATCTCATCTTTACGCTTCTTCAATGAACAGATGTGTGAATGTTGTCCAGCCTGATGTCAGGGCACAGCATCTGCCCATGCCTTTACAGGCTCCCTTACTAACAATTCCCAAAGGCAGTGACTTCAAATATTAATAGTCAGATTGGGCTTAAGATGCACTGTATTTTATCAAGCTTATTATTATTCTTTACAGTTACTCTTATGTAAACAAAGCCTAGCAGAAATTGTTTACTGTTAGCTGTACTCTTGGTTGTAAGTACAGTCAAAGTAGGGAA
>NW_008237885.1:1639730-1690058 GCF_000691975.1 Corvus brachyrhynchos | reverse complement strand
TGCACACATGTTATGGGGCAAGAGAATTTTACCTTTTACTACTGTTTCCCATCTCCTTGACAATAGCTTTAATCTTCTCTGCTGAGGTACTGTATGTTATCTTTTCCAACAAATTAAAGTCTTCTGCAGAGAATTCATTTTCATCTAAAGGACCCAGTACCTTAGAGAAAAAAAAATGTTAAGTGTAAAATGTCTCAATAATGCTCTGGCTGTAAGTAAAAATAAACGAGTATTTTAAATGAGTGCACAATATTCAATATGAAACCCCAATCCCCATATACATCAACACTATTAATTATAAAACTAATTAAACTTTATAGCAACTATGCAGAATTGGGTTTTTATACTTATGTGACTATAGTTAATCGTCAATCACAAAGAATAACTGCAATGGAAATACCCATGCTATTTTTCATTATACATCCTTCTGTTAAGGAATATCCTATTTAGAAATAACAACTCTAAGTTTAAGAAAAAGCTCTCTTAAGTAAAATATTTTAAACTCAAATTACTACTTGTCTACCACACTCTTTAGTTGTTTAATTCTATGAACACAATCTTCTTCTAAGACTTGTCAAATGAAGCAGAATGGATAGTAAGGAAGAACAGGAAAGGATACAAAACGCATAAAAAGAGAACACACAGGATTACTACACTTTTTGGTGTCTGAAGGAAAAGAAAGTGCCTTGGAGTCCCAGAAAATAGCTTTGAGGATGTTGTTTGGATTTTCTACTCAGTCTATCAGGCCAAATTGACCCAAGACAACTTCAATAGCCGACAGGGCTCCCAGGATGTAGAATGTCATGATATAAATTTGGTGTTGAATGCCTCTCTCCCAAAATTCAACTGTTTTCTATAAATGAGAGGTTATATAACAAAATTCCACTTTTGATTTTTTTATTAATAATGTATAAGATAGATGAAACCATAGTGTAATTATGAAATACTATGGTAATTTAGTAGAAGCCATACTTAAAAAAATTAATTTGCTGATAAAAGCAAAACTTCTGTGATGAAATAGCAAGAAAGGAAGGATATCCCATGTCTTTTTAAAAGTAATCCTTTAAAGTGAAAACACACTTTCAGAGATATGAATACACATTATTAAATTTATCCAAATATTTTAATGAAACTTTTTGCCCAAAACTTAAAAGATATCTTATTTGAGCTTTTTTTAGGCATGGAGAATAGTAATATTAATTTATAAAATAAATTCACTAACTTAGTTATGAGGGAGCTGACATAAAAAAGCCAACAGTTCCTTAAGGCTTCATCAACAAAAATGCTTTCCGTGTGTTTCTTAGTGGTATTTCAGTTGCATCTCAGAAGCATTTAGGATGCCTAAGAGTAACCCAACTCACAATTTAAAGAGTTACCAGTAATGAGATGCCAGCATAGTTTTCTTTCTGTTTCTTTCTAATGGTGTAGGAGTAAATCAAAAATAGAAGAGTTAAAGAGTAGTTTGTAAATTGTACATTTGTGATGTAAGGCACCGACTGTCATTTAACAAGCACTAAGTATGGAATGCAACATCATATTTTTTGATCACGCACCATCTACTTACAAACTGTAATAAAGGCTACTGGTTTCAGCATATACATACAAGAATTTGAAACAACAAAGTTGCTATACTTTTATCTGCATATTGGGAATTAAGACTATAAAACAACTTAATATTTATAAAAATGTGGTGTTTTAGAGCTTGAAATACTAACCTAGTCAATGTAATTTATATATATTTATTTACATGGCAAAATAAAGGTAACTTCAGGATCAAAAGTTATTCTTAAACACCACAAATAATAAATCAGATATTAACCTATTTTGAGAATTTAGTCAAATTAACTCTAAAATAGCTGTAGGAATGATATACACACATAGTAGCTTCAATAGAATGGAGCTAATGAAAAAATAAGGAGTAAAGCAAAATAAAAAAGCAAACATTCATACCATTCTCTAACAACTGTCTGAATAAATGGGAAATCAATATAATGCATTTTCTTTAGTTTGAAACTGAAGTTTCAGAAGTAAAAAAAAAAAATCCTACAGAAAGACTGAGAGACTTAATTTCTTTCTTACCCTGCCATTGCTGATAACAGCCATTTGCCCAGGAAGCAGCTTCAGAACCTCCTGGCAGAACAGCTGGTGAGTTTTAATTAAATCCAGTCCTAAAGTGTTGTACTTCTTCTCAAAAGTATCGCCATCCATTCCCTAAAGCAAAGGTAAAGCATGAGATGCTGGAATGATTCAGCAAAAATAAATTTTGTAACAGATGAGGAAATCAACGGTTTTCTTCAAGTTATGTGGTAACCAGAAATCAAAGTAAAACATCCACCTCAGCTTCAGTGTAAGCACATGATTGCTGGAGTGGAGCCACAGTCTCACACCCATCTAGAGTGCAGTCTGTACCCTGGGGCAACTGTGAATAACCATGAGAGCAAAGCTGAGCCTGAGGTTAAGCAATTTTTTCATGATCCAGCACAACAGCTGCATGAAAAGTAACACTCTCCATTAACAACTCAACTGTATTCTCACTTCCAGGAAAAAGATATAAAAAAATTCGTAATACTCTAAAAACCTAACAATCATTCTAATACGGTCAGTGGATACAACCTGAACATGTTTTTGGGGAAGCCAACATCATCCAGAAAGACACATAACAAATTCATGTTCAAAGTGGGGAAAAACACGACCAAAACTTACACTGGAACTGTGCCTCGCCTATCAAAATTATTCTGATATGTATATCTTTCATTAGTAATATACTGACCAAGCAAACAGATTCATTCAGATACAATTAATATAATGACATAAATTAGTAACATACTTAGCATACACAGCTTCATTAGAGACCTTTATGTCTCTCAAAATTTATTAAACAATGAAATAAGAGCATGACTCAAAAATATTCCTTTTCTAATATGGTTCCAGAGAGTTCCCTTAGTCTTCCAACTCTTCTGCTTAAAAACACTAAAATGCACACCTCTTTCTGACGGAAAACCAGTAGTTAGCAGCTGTTACTTCATAACTCACCTCCATTCTCATTTAGTCATAATTTTCTCTGAAGTCTAAATTCTTGAGAAACATTAATACTGCAATTTTAACTAAACAAAAGAGCTATTAAAAAAATCAACAATTAAACTATTTTGGTCTCAATTATTTGGTACCCATATGCTAAATTTTTCAGTACTCATATTTTCTCCATTTAAAGAAATTCTCTGTTCTTCAATCACATAAAAGTCATCAAAAATCCAAATCTGCTTGAGCAAAAACTGTATATGGGTTATAAACTTCACTGGCATTTGGCCGAACACTGTTATTCTCAACATCTCCTTACATTAAAACATATGTAAAATGGAAAAGAAAGTAATCTAATTTAGTTTGCACTCACCGGGATGAGGAATTTAACAATTTTAGTTCCAGCTGCAAGGGATTTCGCTGTCTCTTCCTTACTGAGTTTACTTAGGAAACTTTTTAAGTTGCTGTTGTTTTGGGTTAGAAAAGCAGCCAAAATTCCTCTTGCAATGGCTGTGTTATCTTCCTTTATTTTTGACGAAGGATTGTTTAAAATCCCAACTCGTGTATGACTGCTTGTTTTCTGCAAAGAAAAACACAGAACAATAAGTAATTTTACAGTTCCATCTGCTGTTACCTAATGTATTCATATCAATTATAACTATGTGAAATGCCCTTAAGTATTTAATTTTTTGCAGCTATTTCTCTTTAGAAAAGATACATCAATGACTAATTCAGAACAACTGTGAGTAAAAATGTGATTAGTAAGGATTTACCTATTTTGTGATAAATATTTTAAATAGAAGTGTTAAGTTTTTTTAATAGAACAATTGCTTTTGAGCATTTTGCAGAAGCATGTTTTTAACAAAGGACATACACAAGTGTTCATTTACAGACTTCAGAACTAGTTTTATAGATGTCTTTCTACTTCACAAAAATTATTGAACTAAGCATAAAACAAATGAAAGAGAATTTATCCACTTATCACTCTAATCTTCATCAACAGAAAAATCTTTCACTTGCTAGTGCAGTGATGCCACTCAAATTTTACCAGAGAATGGGATGATTCTAAGGTAGGATCAAATAACATCACAAACTGAAGAAAAGGTAAATGGACTCCACTGCAGGAAGGAATAAAAAAATAAGGAATGCAATCACTGGTATTCAGCACTGGAGAGGGTTCCACTAAGTACTTCCAAGATGGTCAGAAAACTGAGGAAGCACTGAAGAATCTGGGCTTGCTCCATCTGGCAAAGAGAAGGCTATGGAGAACCTGAATAGCAACCAACAGCTACTGATGGGGGAGTAAAAAACACGACAGGGCTAAACCCTTCCTGGTAGCAGCAAAGGGCACAACAAGGGGTAACACTCGCAAATTTTGGCCTGGCAGAAAAGAACTGTAATGTGAAGGCTGTGCAACACCAGAGCAAAATGAAAAGGGAAGGGACAGAGTCACGTCCTTGGAGATTTTCAGAAATCCTTCAAACACACCTATAGCTGACCTGATGTAATGAAGGCAGTAATTCCACTTTGAGTGGGAGGCTGAACTGGATGACCTCAAGAGGTCTCTTCCAGCTAAGACAGTTCTAAGCTTTTTCCAAATGAAGTAAAAATCTATCAGTAGTTTTCAAGATAGCTGGAATAGCTAAAAGTGAATTTCCTTCAGCCATTTTTCCACCCAGATTTTTGCATGCTTTACTTCAAGTGCTGATGGCAAGTCATGAGCAAGTGGTGACTGCCGAATCTGCTACTATCAGAAATTATACTATACCCTGACTTGAGAAATAAAAGGGACTAGAGAGGAGTAGAGAACCTCAATACAAATCAATGGACTTCTAAAAATACTGTTTCGGTTTTGTTCTCATGAAACTCAAAAATCACTGGACTAAGAAATACATGAGGTTTAGCTAATGTTTTGGGTTTTTTTCCCTAGATTCTCCTCACCAATGCAAGAGGACTTGGCCAGGTGGTTCTCACCTCTTAGTTGGGAGCTATGGCACATTTCCCCTTTTGAAGACGGTTAAAAAATGAAGCTACAGAGAGAATACATCTGTCAAGCCTGAGACACAAATCAAACAGTCCAAGAAATTAAATGCCTTCTGCAATAAGGACTTGTACTGCATATTGTTCTTTATCTTTTTAAAAGCCTCTTTCTAAGACACAGTTGTTACCACATACTTTCTGCAACATACCAATTTTCTAATTCCCTCAGGGTGGTTCCTATTTCATTCTTGATTAGAAAATCTAGATGCGTTCCCAATTTCAGTTTAAGTACTCTTTTAACCTGCCCCAAACAGAGGGTCTTTTTGTCATTTATATTGATGTGACATTTATACTTTCTAAAGTATATTTATATTTTAGACATTCATACTTTAAATCCTATTATTAACACAGAAGAACTTAAAAATAAGCAAACTCATAAATGTGGATGATCCTCCTAGCATATTAAAACGCACACAAAAATTGATCTGTCTCAGAAGCACACAAACAGCACAGGGAGAAATGGTTGCTTCATGGCCACAGCTGTGCCACATAATACAGGAGATAAGTGCTTAATGGTTCACATCAACAGGCAGTATCCTAAATGCCTTCCCAGTAACATTCTGGGCTACCTGATGGGAGTAAGTCTAACTGGGAAGAAATTCACCCTTTTAATACACAGTGTCACAGTTTGTCTCCTGCCTCATGAGTCCATGAACAAAATGGAAATTTCCATGCAGGAATTACAAAACAAAAGCACAGTCTCGTAAGTCTGCACCTGATCAAAAAAAAAAAAAAAAAAAAAAAAAAAAAAAAAAAAAAAAAGAGCTGTTACACTTTTATTTAAGAGTATGATTTTGAATGTGCAGAGACAGTTGTTAAGAACATATTCATAATAACTATTTTAATAAAACCTGCTAGAAACTCACCAGGCTTTTCAAGGCATTAGAAAGCAGTTGCCTACCAGCTGGCTTTTCAAAATCAGCAATAATCCAGATAGTAACAGCATATAATGCATCCTCATCTGAAAATTAAAGATAATCCTGTTTTACATTCTGGAGAATCTTCTCATAACTAATGAAAAACAAACCAATTCTGTTTGTCATTTCAAAATTTATGTGCATATTTGACTGCTGACTTCCACTGTAAGAATCCTTTCCCCTCTGAATTGAAATAAGATTCTTAGAAGGTAATTTATCATTTTAATAGGAGGGAGGCACTAAAATAGCCGATCCATTGTTGCAGCACTTAAAACAAGAAGGCCCTAAATAATTAGTTCCAATTAACAAAACCCGCTTTACCCGAGGTTACTTGTGAACATTTGATGGAGGCTGAGCATATAGCTAGCAATGAAAAGAATTAAGTAGTTACAGGAATGCATAAACTAGGCCAGTCACTTTCCCTGGCAGCAAAGGGAGAGAGTCCTTCAACTAAAGGCAGGAAAAAAACGTATCATTTCTGGACACAAATGGGATTATACTAAATACAGTCCAAGGAAAGTAAACTACTGTGCAAGTGTACACACAGAAAATGTCTGTTTTTCTTGCTCTGTGGTCTCCTGTTCTTTACTTGTCAGAAGAGCAATGGTAAATGAAAAATTTTGCGAAATTATCTGTAGAATATTATCAGTCTACTCAGGTCTATCATACATCCCCCAAAAAATAATGCATATAGCCTGAAATTTTCCAAGGTTCTGGTGAGATGCTAGGAAAAGGTTATTATTAATTGTTGCTGTGGTCTAGAGAAACACACTGGGCAGAGAGATTTGAAATGTAGATTCCATCTTAAAGGTTATAGGTTTTACACAAGAGACCTCAATCTTAGAAATAAGTCTACAGATTGAAAGCCACTAATTTGACAGCTTACTGGGACGTCCCTGTGGTTGTAGACACAGAACCAAGTAAGAGCCAAATAACTTTATTTTAAAGAAATTTAAGCGTTTGGCATTTCTTTCTGATAATGAATTAAGCAAAACTCTGTAAATACCACATAAAAATCACTGAATGAACAGCACTTTGTTAACAGGGTAATTATGTCCCTTGATGGACTCATGTAAATGAGCAGCTGTTAACTGTCTACTTCTAGAATTTAATAAGGCAAGACCCCATGCAGAATTATGCCCCCACTGTTGTAATTTCTTCTCTCTCAAGGAAAGGTACTTGCGTATGCAATAAGAATATTTTACGTCAAAAAGTATTTGAAATGTACAAAAACATTTGAGGTTTAATAAAGACAAAATGTATAAATGGGTTATAATCCATCAGATTATATATAATAGAATATAACTTCTATTTCTTTTCTATAGAAAGCCAAAGGCTCATATAGCAAAATTAAACCATCTAACTAGAGGAAAAATAAGGAGATACTTAATAAATTAGAAACATAATAAATTATTCCTTAAATTTAGAAATACCTAATTTTGGCATAGACATACAAACTCTATTCATTCTGCAGTTGATAATACTGCAAGTAAGAGTAACTTGAAAACCGAACACACTCCAATATCCTCAAGTAAAACCATATTAGTATGGAAGCTGAGTCTATCTTCAAAGCTGCAAAAGTCTTGTAAAGCCTTTCAACTCCATGTCTGTAAAACAAAAACAACTAGCCACAACATCCATCCCATTTCAAAGCTACAAAAACTAAAACAGCTACCCTGTTACTTATAATTCATGTTTACAATATTCAGATATGCTCTGCTTCCCAAAAGAAGACACTGTGATACTGAGAAATGTTTAATTTACATGGAATCCTTGGGATATTGACTTACTTGGGATATCTTACTGGTAAATTTCAACAATTTGTAATAGCCATATAAAGACAGATAGATAACCTATAAAGAAAATTAATTACCTTTTTTTGTTAAATACTTCATGTTATCTGAGATTACAGCACTTTTATCTTGTGAATCCAAAAAGGAGAAAGTAGAGAAGTCTTCCACATGAAATGGAACTGCATAATGTAAACCACAAAGTATTAGATTTATAAAAATGAAAACAAAACTGAAAAACAACCCACAAATCATAACAATATCCAAGAAAAGGAGTTACCAGAGCTGGATCTGAAATGTATGTATCTTCTTTCTGCTCCAAGAATACTGGGGTTTATACGTGAAACTACATTGTTCTGATCCATAAGAAAATCCACTGCATTTACATGATCATCTAACAAACCCTGCAGTAAGAGAAAAATGTAAAATCTGTACTTTTAAGACAGATTTTCAAGACAAACAAAGACCAAGTATTTGTACAATCTTTCAACTGAGCTTTAAGTTTCTACATACACCAAGTTATGGACAATGTCAGGTCAAAACCATACAAATGTGACACAGGTAGTTATTTCAAAATATCAGATACAGATTTTTCAATGAACAACTGCAGTACATTCTCAGTTTCTGGTTGAAAAATTCCATACAATGACTACGTGCTTAGCCGATCCTTCAGCCTTGAATAATTTAAATATACTGTTTCAAAACCATGACCAGAAATTAACGTAACAATGTAGTTGCAGGTGTGATAGTATTAATTTCAAGCCATCTCATTATAAAAAACTTTATATATAAACATTACTGAAACAATTCACTGTCAAATATTTCATCTTGCACTTGTTCAGAAATCTTAAACATGACCATGAACACTGCCCGCTGGAAGGAGCCACTGGCATCAAAAATCCTCTGAAGAATAAGTGTCTCCAACTCTGCTGCATCCATCTCCTCTCTGGTAAAGGGCACGCCATTAAACAGCGCTTGAGGCAGCGGGCCCAGGCCACTCTTTTTATAAAAGGTTGCTCCTGCCTGATCAAATCAGAAATATCACAGGATTAAAGAGACTGTGGCTGACTGTAGTAAAAAAATGAAACTAATATCAAGAGAGGATGAACTCTAATCTCTAAGCACTCTTCACTGTCACACCTTGTCACGAGTAGCAGAGACAAAACAGAAAGTGCTTGGAAACCAACCAGGACAGATGGGACTCATTTGTCAAACAAAATGACAAAAGAAATTATAGATCCATATACATCATTGTAAACTTTTGCTTTATCATCTTGCTGAGAAATATTCTTTTATTCTGCTTAACATTCCTAGCAAGTAAATATAAAGCAAATAACATTTGGAGAAGAACCCTGAGACAGTCAAAGCTGCTTTTATCAAAGAAACCACCCTAGAAAAAAACCTCAAAAGGGTTTTGTGTTTGTAAGTCAAGTTTTACTTGGTAAGAAAGCAGAAGAGGCTAATTTTTCCCCCAAGTGAAAAAATCCATGAGACAAACAGAAATAAAGATGTACTGTAAGTAATTCCCCTTTCTTATTCTGCATCCCTTCATGTTTTCTTTCGGTGCCACTTTCTGAATGGCTACAAACTCTATGGCAGTATCTATGCTGCCATCTTTCTGCCATCCTGCGGTCTCCTCCCTGGTCTTCATCACAGTCCCACTGTCCCTGCTTGTATGGAGGATTGCCTCCTGGTGGCTGACTAGTTTTCTTCCTTTAATATTCTCTATGGGAGATTTTCTTCTCCTAACTGTTTCCAGGGCACATTCAAACTGCCCTTCTATATGAAGCCTCCAGGCTTCATTCCAATGAGGAACAAACACTGTAAGGCACACAGCGCTCTTTTCTGGCTGCCTCAAAGCATCTTTTTAAAGAAACATAATACACATTTTATAACAAATCCTAAAAGGAACAAAATGGAGTCAGAAACAAGACTATATAGATAGCATGGCTGAAGACACATATAGGAAGAAGGTATTTTATATATGTTTTAGCAGAAAACTGATTACTCAGTCAATTAGAGATAAAAATGTGATCTCTATAGCCTTTAAATTAAAATCCATAGTTGTCTTTCCCAAAGGAAATTATAAGCAGAAAGCACAGTTAAAGAAAACAACGATCCACCTAGAAAAAAGGCTTCAGCTCCTTATCCAGACATAGGTAAACAATTTCTACAGCAAGAGGGAGACCCCTTGACATGCCTACTAGAAAAACACTTGTGGCTCCTGAAGGAGCAGGCAAGAGTAAATTTTCATAGTGAGAGTAGTAGTGCAGAAACCTTTACAACATTTCCATTAAAGACTGAATGGTGGCTGAAGAACAGTTTGACTCAAAGATGCTGTATTTACTTGCTCTAACACTTAGCAATCCTTCAGCTTAGTAAATACACTGAGTTGTACACTGTAGTATTTCATACTCAACATAGGTCTCAACATACCTGCCTCCCTTCATCATATTCAGAATGAACATCCAGGATACTCTGAACATCAGCACGGGGGTACTCACTTCTAAGAACATCTTTCACATCATCTACTGTCAGAACATTCCTGTCCTTCACTTCATGGTACATCTGTAAAAATTATAGCAGAAAGAAATTAAAAAATTTAGTAAGCCGTCAAACAGAACTTGATAAATAGAAGTAAATAAACAATAAGTAAGTATAATCTTTTTATAGTGCTCTAGCAAATTTTATATTGGTATAATTTTACATAGCTTTTATTGCTATATTGCAGTTTTTATACTGCTTTAGTAATTATCACCATTGAACATATGCACAATTTTTTATCAGAGCACTGTTCTGATTGATCTATTATTTTACCTTTAGTCTAAATCTGAAGTGGCAAAGGAAATACAACTATGTGAGCTGAATGTGAAAGGTTATTCCTCTCTACTAATTAGAGAAGCAATTTAAATTCTCTTTATAAACTACCTAAAATGGGTAGTTACCTGAATTCATATTAATCCAAGCCTAAACTAGTCAGTAACACTTTTGTCTACAGTGGTAATTTTTCCTTACCAACTTTATCTTATTTCAGAGAATAGTAATTTTATTACTGTCATCATATATAAAATTAAAATTTGAAGAGAAAATTATTCAATCCATTTCTCTTCAAATGAGGAACAATATTTTCCTCTAGCTCTGAGTATCTCAAACCTTTATTTTATTGCTTCTATTTTTGTTATCTTTCAATTATATTTATCATCCCCTCCTTTTTATATTATGGAACAAAGTAAAGAGAGAAACACAACATCTTAAAAAGCACACTGTAAATTATATTTTTTGACCTAGTCATGGATAATCATCACCCATGCATGTCAGCTCCCTAACATTTGTGGATTTCTCTTCCAAGGTATTCCTAGTTACTTCAATTCCTTTCATCTTAACCTCTCTAAGTTTGTCCATGACACCATGACATTTTCTAGGCACTAAACATAAAAACAGAAAAATGGAAGAAAAATTGTTATGCAGAAATACCATATTCTCTGACACAACTTTTACCCACAGAGCCTTTACATAGATGGCTCCCTTTTTTTCTCCTCCATTCATCTCTCATCTCTGAAATTCCTGTCTTATGAGAACCTGCATTCTCTCGCAAAGACATCCTGTCTCATTAAGCTGTAAGCTTGGAATATTTTTGTTTTCTACACCCATGGACAGGCTCAACCATGACCAAAAAAAAAATCGTGTCTTACTGTTTCACTGCCTACACTGGACAAAAAGAAAAGGTTTTTCAAAGCTTATAGGACTGCCCAGGTGACACTAAAATCCCTGAACTCCAAAAGACACAGAAAACAAAGACAGGCCCATTATGTTAACAGATATAATACAGAATAATTTTTCATAAGAAAATACTGAAAGCTGCAAGGCATGCATCTACTTTTTTACATTATTGAAGAAAGCCTGTTGATAGGCAAAATTACAATAGCAAATTGGTTTCTGGAAGAGGAAAGTATTTCTGCAAATAATTCTATAGTATATTAATGCTGTATATGTTTTTAACATTTCACTTCTGCGTAAAGTAAATGCACACATCTCATGCTATCACAAGACAGCAAGATCCTAAATATATAAAATTTAATAAACTATAAACCAGAAGTAAATAGCTGATTTCTTGTGCAAGAACTAACATTAATTATTGACATAAAGGCCTGAGAGATGTCAGATTCCTCTGCAATGTAATTAAAAGTTCTCCAAAGAGCTACTCCAGCATCTTCATTTCCATCAATTTCTTCTTTTGTACTTAAAATGAAAACAATTCCAATTCTACAAACAAACAAAAAGAGATCACTTTAACACAGTATCTGCTTCACACACATTCTATGACAAATATAGAAGAACAAAATGTTTGCATTCAAGTGATCTGCTAGCATGGAAAACCCTGTACCTGGGTGGTGTTTCCATGACTGTGTATGGCGACACAGGATACCAGCCATGCATCCTTCATCAGCTCTACAGTATGCTTAGGTTACCAACTATGTACTGACTTTACATATGCCTTTTAAACCTGGCAATAATTAAGACTTCTGTGAGTCAATAGGGTTTAATCACACTACTTTCTCTCCTTACCTGTATGAAGGTTTTGATTCTTTACATTCTTGCCACCATCTCTTAATGACTGGAGTCTTTGTTTTAGTCTGGGCATTGTCTGTCTTTCATTTTTCTGAAAGGGCTTTCTTGAGTAGATGCATGAAGACATGCTGGGGTACCGATGTCCCATCATAAATCTGTGCCACTCCTACTAGCCCTTCTCTTGCCTTTTGAACCTTTTGGGGCTTCCACCACCCTGACATGGCCATTCTTTTTCCAATCACAACAGTTTTAAACACATCTACTACTAATCCCTAAATTTCCATTAATTTAAAGAAATCCCAAAGAAATACGAGGCTTGAGAGGTAAAAAAGCCTATTGGAGGTGGTGCTTTGATACCATTTGCATGTAAAAAACCTGGACTGAGACTAGGCCATACTATCTTTATGGTCCCTTCCAACCCAAACCTTTCTGTGGAAACACACAGAACACTGCAATCTGTCTTCCATTACGGTTTTGTAATTGAATGATGAAAAATAGGAAAAAAAGAAGATCAGAACTAGTAAAATTTTAAAGGAAAATGAAACAGCTGTAATTTATTGAGGACACAAAATGCCATTTCACAGGAAGATTTTAAATATTTAACATGCAATTCATCTTGCTGAACTTTGGATATCCTTCTCTTATAAACTGTGGAAATAAACAGGCATTTCTGAGAGCAATTCATTTTTTCTTGTAACTAGGTAGCTCAGATCAACCAGACTGTACCTCAAAAGTGTCCATGTCTCAAATGATGGCTAGTTCAGGCTCAGGCAACTCACTTTTAGGAATTCAAAACTCGATGAGGATAATCTCACTTTGGTCTTTTGAGTGTGTATATCAAAACAACATTAGAAAAAGCAACCACAATTGAAAGAACTGAGTTCCAAAAATCCCTTGAAAGCATGTTTTACTTACAGAATATTTTGATTAGAATGGAATTTCACAAGGGCACCCAGTGGGACTATTTGAGAAGATAAGTTTTTATCAGACCTTTGCAGTTCATTTTACACACATTCAGCTTTGCTATCCCTTGCAATCTGTTTGCTTAAGAATACTTAATACTTGAGTAAGCTTGACACAAATGGGTAACCAATGGGCCTTATTAGAATGTTGCTGCATTGGCCTTAATTTTAATTCACATCCTTGCCTAGTACAATGGAAGATGAAGAAGAAAAAAGGAAAGCATCCTTATTTAAAAATTTTTCCCCAAGACTTTTATTTTTCCTTACCTCAGTGGTACATCATGATGATAGAACAATTCTGCCAGCTTCATATAATCACCAGTACCTTCTTGGACAGGGTCAACAAAAAGTACCTAAGAAGAGAAAATATATCCGGCATCCAATATTTTTTCTTTATGTCTGTTTTTATTTTTTCTTCAGACATAAGATCTAAACAAGAACATTAATTTCCAAAGTAGCTGTATGCCCCAGCTGTTTTCAATTTTTAGAGCATTCATTGTAAGAAAACATTAAGAGTATAAATGAAAATAACAACTGAATTAATGAATTTGGACCAAATGGTGAAAATAGGATTTAACCATTTACTGAACTTCAAACCAAGTGATCCCTCTTTTCTCCTTTGAAAGGCTCTGCGCCATTACTTAATTTTTATTAAGAAACTCCATATTTATTTTAGAAAGATATAATACCGATATTTCTGTTACTTCTTCTAACAAACTCTCTTCTGTTGTGAAAACCAAACAAAAACAAATACACAGAATATTTTGGCTAAAAACTTTAAGTAGAGTGGAACTTTGGGAAAGAATTCTTCCTTCCTGTCTCACATATCTTTGTAGTCACTCTTTCACTTGGTGTAGCTTGAAGTATAAAATCATATCTTTCAGGCATACATAGAATCTAAAGCTGGGATGTGTTTGCATAGGCGAATTATTCTTATGTAGATTTAATTGTGACATCTGTGCCTCATATATTCAACTTTGTACTGCAAACTCCCCTTACAATTTATCATATTTGCTAGAGTATCTAAAATGAAGCAGAATAACTTTTAAAATTTTGAACACTCCAGATTATAGTTAAATGGTGTGTTGTAGATTCCTACAATATAGCTTTTGTATTTAACTGTGAATATGTAATACAATCTACTTCAGACGACACATCTTATGCTTCATTATAAACATACTTTTTTTATTACCTACTGCTTGTATTTTCATTGTCGTTTATACACAAACTTCGCATCACTGCAACCAACTACATCAAAGACAAAGGGATCAAGTGCACCCTCAGCAGCTTTGCAGGGAACACCAAGCTGAGTGGTGCAGCTGACACACCTGAAGGATGGGAAGCCATCCAGAGGGACCTGGATAGGCTCAAGAAGTGGGTCCATGGGAACCTCACGAGTTTCAACAAGGCCAAGTGCAAAGTGCTGCATCCAGGCTGGGGCAACTCCCAGTTTATCAATACAGGCTGAGGGATGAACAGATTGAGAGCAGCCGTACCAGAAGGATTTGGGGGGTGCTGGTGGATGAGAGGCTGAACATGAGCTGGCAATGTACACTCACAGCCCAGAAACCAAACATACCCTGGGCTGCATACAAAGCAGCATGGCCAGCAAGGTGAGGGAGGGGATTCCGTCCCTGTGCCATGGTAGACACCTCATGGTGGGAAACCCCATGTGGAGTGCTGCATCCAGCTCTGGGGTTCTCAGCACAGGAAAGACACGGACCTCGACTGGGTCCAAAGGAAGGCCACAAAAACAGAGGGCTGGAGCATCTCTCCTATGAATATAGGGAGACTTACAAAAAGGAGAGAGGTTTTTTACCAGTTGTAGAGACTGTAGTGACAGAACAAGAGGTAGCAGTTTTAAACTCAAAGAGGGCAGATTTAGACTGAATGTGAAGAAATGAGGGTGGTGAGACACCAAAGGTATCACAGGGGAACTGGCTGCCCAGAGAAGCTGTGGATGGACCACCATTTAAATTGTTAAAGGATAGGATGGATGAAGTTTCAGTCCCTGGTCTTTGTAGGAGGGCTGGACTAGACAACTTTTAATAGTCCTTTACAACCCAAACCATTTTATGATTCTATGGTTCAGAAGATCGTAATTTTAATTTAATTTTAATTTAAGTCAGCAATAGCTGCTTCCTTAGCTTACTAGCTAATGCAGACTCCTATTTGCAGAAGAAAAATTAAGCTACAAGACATTCATAATTAGTATGCTTTATAACTTAAATATTTTTATACCTCAGTTCACCATCTCTAAACCATGGACAGCTATCACCACCTTCCCTCATTCTTTGATAGTAGTGAAATTTCTATGCGTAGTATGGAAAGGAACAAAAAACTCTTGACTGTGCCCAAATCCATCTGCGAATCAAACTAATAGCCACATATGACTGACTAGATAAAGCATATTCACTACTGTTAACAGATCCACATAGAAAACTTACCTTAATAATAAATTCAGCATGTGTATTTTTTAATAAACTATCTGCCCACATACTAATATATACTCTATGCAAAAAAATTAAGTTCTCCAAACTTACCAAATTATATAAATTGCGTCTAATCTCCTGTAAAAATCCAGGAAATGCGGGTTTTAGCAGTTCCTGATAGCTTGCAGGCCATGTGCTATAGCTGTGATCTTGCTCTATATTATTAATCCACTAAAACAAAAAAGGCAGCCATTTAGAAAACACGTATCAAACACTGAGAAAAATATGTGGGCATAATAATATCATAAAATGTCTCCCTTTTTTTTGTTAAATAATAACAGAAAATAGATTCTAAATTTTATCTTTTTTTTTTCTTTTTAATCGAACTGTTTTTTATCTGCAGTACACAATAACACTAATACTGAATGGAAAAGGAAAATGGACCATTTGTACTGTGTATAAGGATGTGAATAAAACCATTTTTTTTCAAGTGTGGAAATTACTTTCACAATGTAAACATCATAACAATGTATCACACAGATGTGTGTAACACAGCATAACCATCTTGCAATCCAAATACGGTATTTATCTGCAACCTGCAGCAACAGCACTTCAGATAGATCAAAACAGCCAATTCACACGTGGCTGATTTGTTCCTCTAGTCCTTTCTGTGCAAGCCGTGGCAAACAGAAGAGTGAAATGTGGCTCTTTCCGGCGCAAAAAATAATGTTTTAGTGCCTTTTCCCCTGGCATATAACCTTTGTAATGAAACCTGTGTAAATTTTGAAGAAGGGTAAAAGTCACAGTCATTGAACAGTTAGAAATAATATTTAAGTGGCCCACAATTCACTTATCATACTTGTGAAGTACACTTAGAAGTCTTGCATAATTTGAGATATTATGTAGTACTATGTAGCTACATTAAAAGACAAATTCTATAGTTTGGAGTGTGCAACTACTCTAGATACATTTTTCTTTTCTTTTTAACATCCTAGATCTTAAAATTTTAATAAGGTATGAACTAGAGAAAATTACTCATTAAAAATATTGAAGGGATATTACCCTCGAAAATATTTTAAACTGCTAATTGATATATGGCCTTATGCTTAGTATTTCAATTGCAGTACAAAAAAATATAAATTGTCTCATACAGAGAATTATCAAAGATGTAATCTCTAAATAAATGTTTAATTACTTACTATTATTGAAGAGTGACGAATATCTAGCGCGTAATTATTATCTGTAGGATGTATATGCAACCTCATAAATTTACTCAGTATCTCCCCTTTGATGCCAAGTTCATGAAGGCCATGCATCACTTTTCCTTCCAGTTTAAGAGTCTCTAAGATACTTTTTCAGGAAGATAAAATACATAATGTCTACACAGAACTCTTTTCATGACATAAAAATAATTTTTAAAACTGAAAACAATCTTCATGTCAATAGTCTTAGACATATTTTTCCCCTTATATTCTCCCACAGCCTAAATTTAGAACCGTATCAGTTAATAACCCTGTAAGTGTACGTCTCCAACTCATTTCAAAACATAATTACAATAGATTATACAATTCTTTTATTCATTCAGATCTATTCTACATGAAGCAATTTTATCCATCTTTAGTAAGAAGTGGCAGGACAGCAGAGTGAAAGGTTTCTTGCTGCACTGTCCTGCCTGAGGCAGAAATCCAAGCTGGGGTATCCTAAGAAGCAGCTTTGAATGCGAGTTGAGACGCAAGCAGCAAGTGATGGAGATACAGATGAACTCTAAGCCTGTATCATGGCAGAACTCAGGAAACAGCATGGAGGAAACACCCAGCCACACCCTAAAACCTCCCAGAAGACCCAAGGGGACTCTGGAACATCTGCTGCAACCTGAAAGTTCAAATTTGAGAATGAAAAAAACCCTGAAGTACTCCACAGCAGAATACAGCTGGCAAGATTTTGTGACTGCCTTCATGTCTGTATTTTCCTGATTTTTAAGTAATAGGAATATGAAAGCATTAACTTTCTTATTTGTAAAGTGCTTTTCACACCTTTTGACAAGCACACATTAGATTCCTTCCATTTCCAAATTAATTTTACATGGTGAGTTGTAAAATTATAAGCAAATTAGAAAACATATTCCAAGAGAAAAGGCTATTCTCAACTACTTATACAACGACCATACTCAAAGCAAAACAACTGTAAATCAGTATTCCTCCTACTGGAACACTTCCTTGTCCCTAAAATTTAACAGATGAGACTAGGACCATGAATACAACTCTCCAGTATTAGTAATTCTGTGACCTTACCTAAAGGGATCATGAAAATCCAGGTCAATATGAAGGCCATTTAGAAATAAACGTGCTTCTCCAGGTTGAATTCCAAGTGTTTCATGAAAATGCTAAAAAGTAAAAAGCACTGCTTACTTATTTAGGTGTATGTCTACACTAACACATATAAACACCCTTAAGTAATACTTCAAAATATACACATTAAATCTCTTCCACACAATTTCTTCCTTTATCTGAGTGTTGGAAAAAATCCTGACTACATCTTTTATAAGTGCTATTTAATACACTTCAGATGTACACATACAAATGAAAATAACCTACCTGTATGAGGCAGAGAAAGAGACACATTCTCTGTGTTTGCCAACAGAAAGTGAAAACACACACAACCACATACAGAAATACAGCTTGTAAGTTTTTGAAAAATTATTCCTATATATCCATTCAGCAAAGGGAGATCTTACATATGTCCCTCAGACCTCCACTTGAAACCAGCTTTCTCAATAAGTTAACATCTCTCAATTCTGAAAAATGCGTAGTTGAATTGTTCCAGGGAATTAGGAAAAACAGACTAGAAACTTAAAAACTTGTCTAACAAAGGGACCATGGAAAAAACACAGATGAGAAAGGGACAGCATAGCACATCTTGGCTCGGCAAAGAAGAAAAAAGATCCACAATAAACAAATACAAGAGGAAGGAAGTATTTAGGGAGTAAAGCACATCTTATCATTTTCCTTCAGGGGGTTCTGAGGCAAAAAACTATATTGTAGCAAGGGGTAAGTGACAAGAGCAACAACAGTAGTGTATCCTAACTCATGCCAGGAGGAGCAATCAGATTTCCAGATCTGCCTTAATTCCCAACAGAGAAATGGAAAGCACAAAAAATACACAAAAAAACCAAACTGAGAAAGATGTATTTTTTTTCCAATTTAGCTCCCACTTGCTAAACAAAGTAAGTGTGAACTAAAAATGTACTTTAAGAAAAGCATGCCTACAGCAAGCAACTCAGGCTGAGTATATCACTCCTGTTATAAACCTATCACTAGACAAATGAGAGCAAAAATGAGAAAACATTGAAAACAGTATTATTTCTTTAAAGCAGTGTGGTTATGTTCACACAGTTAAATGTAAGTAGGAAATGTAAATAGGAAAAGAACCGAGCTGAATTGTAGAATGGTTAAGGTTGGAAGGGATCACAGTGGGTCATCTGGTCCAATCTCCCTCCCCAGACAAGGTCTTCCTAAAGCACATCGCACAGGATTGTGTTCAGAATTGCATTCTTGAATATCTCCAATGAGGGAGACACCACAGCCTCTCTGGTCAGTCTGTTCCAGTGCTCAGTCACTTGCACAGTAAAGAAGTTCTGACTCATGCTCAGGTGGAACTTCCCCATCCATCAGTTTCTGCCCCATTACCTCTTGTCCTATTGCTCAGCACCACAGAAAAGAGCCTGGCTCCATCTTCTTGACACCCTCTCTTCAGATACTTACAGACATTGATAAATCAGAGGTGAGATTAATACAGCTTGATGCTAGATACTTGATTGTTTAGAAGTGCATCCACTTTGTCATAAAAATGTTGACGGAAGGAATATTTAGGCATCCAACACTAGAATTGAAGGCTGATAATAGTCATGTAGTATCTTCTTGCTAAACTGCCAGCAGATTATTGCACTGCAAGTTGTGAGTTCTGTTTAATGAGATTTCATTTTTTCCTTTTATCTATAGCTGTTGCTTGTCTATTTCTTGGTTAGGTATCAACTCATTACACTTAAATCATCACATCTTTCAACTTTTAATAACTTTATTTCCTCTCGTTGCATTTCCTATTCAACTTTCATTATATTGAGAGGGAATCATCCAGTTACACACAGCATGGGATCATATCTCTCCTGCTGCTAGATGGATGTACTGCAGTTCAAGAATGCACATGACAATTTATTGTGCTCAAGCAGCAGTGTTCAGGAAGCTTCCTCACTTTTATTCAACAAAATTTAGCTTTTAGCTGTCTAAAGGCCTTTAGACTACAGGAAGGATGTGACCTCGCATGAAATTAAAACTTAGAGTGATACGTGCATAAAATCCTCTTAATGTAGTTAATACATTAATGGAATCATAAGAGTGATTCAGCCAACCAACCCCCCCAGATATCCTTTGTAATTTGTTTCAGATACAGTATCTTGGACTGGAATATACAGGTGAGGCAGAAGGGGATGGATGTCCCTGTGGATGCATCTGCCAGACCTGGGTGCCTATCTCAGATGGCTTGTAGCATCTCAAATGACATCAGAAATTCCAGTTTAGGCAACTCAATTTTGCCCCATAAAAAAACCCAACAAGACATTGACTGAGCCAAATTGTTTACATCCATTAGCCAAATCTTCATTGTCATAACTGCTTACATATAAACAGATTTGCCTAAGTGCATACTACTTCATTTCAATCCAAATTTTAAGTTACTTCTCCCAATCCCTATATTTAGCAATTGACAGTTTAATTCCTGACAGACCTTTTTTTTTTTTTTTTTGCATTTTGTAGTGGAGGAGTGTAGTTTTTGACTGAGCAGTTAGTTCTGACTTTTGTGTTAACAGAGCTGCAATTAAAGAAAGTCATTGTAAAGACTTCATCAAGAAACAGGAAAAGTCCTGATATCAACATTCATACTCTGGAGCAACTATTATCATCTGGGATGTATTTTGCTTTATCCTGACTATAATCCTAACAATAAAGAGTCATAGGAAAAAGTGTATCTTGGTTATGTAGAGAAAGCAATGAAGTGCAGAGACTGATGTGTCGCTGTTGTACCAAGAAATGGCCAGAATCACGACATAAGTTCAAGGAGAAAAATAGAACTATTTTATTAAATATATACCTTTGTACCTAAGAGAGCATGGTATGACTGGTCACTTGTTCAGCCACCCCCTAGAGGGATTGGCTGAGGTTCTCCAACACCCATTCAAAATATTTTCTCTAGTGAGCCATAACAAAACCGTGCAGGGGCAAGATAGAGAGTTAGTTTACAAAATCATTTCACTGTTTCTCAGCTAAAGCATGAGAAAGGAACACTTCACAAAATGCTTCAGCAGCTGGAAAATTCCTCTGCTCCTGCTTTTTAGCATCCACACTGATTTCCTCTCTTCAGCAAAAACTACAGGACTTGTCACTACTGCAAGAAACAAGAGGCCTCCATAATGTTGAGCCAACTCTAAGATCTTTGTGAAAACCCAAGGACCAAACATGCACACTGCACACAGGAAAGCTGAACAGCTCAAGGAGATGAACTGCTGAAATATATGAAATGTCTTATCAATATACCAGCCCCACCTATGCGCAAAAAAAGGCCTACACAATTGTTTGCATAACCATTTACAAAGATTTAACACTCGAGCCTGTCACTATTTGGGCAAGAAATCCTCAAGACTGGAAAGCCTTATATAAGTTTTGCATAGCCTAGAATTTCAAACCATTTATGTGGTATTTTTGCTACCATAGAGATTACAAGCTCTTTATGAGAAGGCTTCACCACTGCAAGAGGGACATTGTTCACTTCCACTGTTTTGGAAAGAAACTGGAAAAGGTATTCCCCTGGAGATACCAGCCTTGGCAAGGCAAGAGGAAAAGGCCTAAAGGGATACAAAGCAAAACAATACATGGAAATGTTGCAAAAGTACAGGAGTGACATAAGTAAGGTATAAACCCCTTTCACTACAGTGGCTGGTCAGTCTTAACACCGTATGAAAATACATATTCTGAAGATCAAGGCTAAGGACAGTGCTATGGATGTCATTTCACATGATCAGTCCTACAAGCACGGTGCCTAACATTTAACTGCAACACTCAACTTGAAAGAAAAAATCCAAACTGAACAGACAGACACCATGAATTCTACAAATATTAAATGGTGTCTCAGAACAAATGTCAGTGCAATCAAAATCACAGGAACAAGGACTCCTCATGTGGTACAAGGAACAAAAGATGAAGTGAATCAAGGATGAAAACAAAACCACCATCTACCACAGATGATGTTCAAAACACCTTACAGAATACTTGCATGTGTGATTCTGAGAGTATGGAAAGCTCAAAGTTGGCATGTGCTGACCATAATACAAGCAGCGGGCCAAGATTCAACAGCAAAGCTATAAAAAATGTAAATAATAACCTATTTTGCTTTCCCAGCACTCAATTTGTGACTCAACTCAACACTCTGTGAAAATTGTTTGGCCTTGCCTAATTTTGTAAAACCAAAAGAGAGAACGGAAAAAGTTTCACGAATAGCAAAAAGTGAAATACTTGAATTGCATAATTAAATGTTACCTGTCTCATAACAGATTTTTAGATCAATTAGCTGTTTTTCTCTAACAAAAAATGTGAAAGTTGCTACACTAAAAAAAAATTTCCAAAAGGAGCAGTACAATAGTAGTTCAAATGTCCACCTGAAGAAATAAAAACAAACCTTCTGATTTTCTTCTATTTCATTTTTCATTTTCTTGTCTACAGGTACCCTTGTCAGTGATCTGTTAAAATAAAATATTTGTATCACTCAACCACTATATTTTTAAAAAAGCATTATTTTATGTCTAATTGGTATTTTAATTAAACATCCAATGCACTGTAACTGAAGAATGCTGTAATTAAGTCTTAAAAAGAAGAGTAATGCAGTATCATAAATACTGAATTTTCAAAACAAAAATTGCTGTTTTATTCTAGTAAACCCAGGTTTCAAATTCAGGCTAGGTTTTTTTGCAGTAATATCATCAACATATTTTTTACCACTCTCAGTCTTTCCTCATGGTTTGGGTTTTTTTCTGGATATATATTATAGAAAAGTAAGTTGTTTGGTCATCTAAATTATTACCTGAATACATGCCCTATTTGTATATTTTAAGTTAATATTACTATCTCCATGGTATTCAACTTTACAGCAGGGAGAGCCATGGATTTTTCTGGACAAAGGCAAGGAAAACATGTAAAGAATGACCACTTTAAAATTAGCGGCAACTAAGAAAAAAGATTTGCGGATTGAGACCCTTGAAAATGTTAAGCATTCACAGACAAAGTTTTAGTTTCCTTAATCATTCCACCTTTTGAAAATAATACACTGATTTGTGTTTTTTACCTTTCATGAATGTTCTGGAAGACTATTTCATCTTCCTCTGCCACAGTGTATTGCACGTGAAGTTTTAATTATGAGGCTTATCAAAAAATACTTCCAGAGGCAAATTAATCTCTCCATGTTTTGAAAAAACCTAAAACATATTAACCTAAATCTGACTGTCCTGATAAATGCCAAAATAAATATTCTAGTTGCCTATATGAACATTTTTTTCAAAACAGGGCTGTACATGTTTTAGTGAATTTGTGTAGGGCTTCAAGAAAAACTGGAGTCACCTTAAAACTGTAAGTTAACTAAGCAAACCGAGAATGATGCTGCTAAGCCAGTTCCAAGCTTTTGGATAATAAAGCATTTAATAATACAAGTCCTCACCTGAAACTGATTTAGAATAGATCTTGCTAGTATACTCCACATTTCTCACAATATGGCAGAAATAAGACATAAAATCAGTTTACTTTAAATAACTATTGAAGCTTTCCAGGTCACCAAAGAGACATACTGTAGGAGCAAACAGTATGATTTCCAAGCTTGGTTTTAGAGAGCTCTGAAGTAAAAAACAGTTCCAAAAATACTTTAAAAAATCTGAATTTTATCATGCTGAACTCAACACAAATAGTAGGGCCTGTAACTCTCAGAAGCAATGCTTCATTCTGCACAAAGTTGATTAAAAAATGCACAGATAAAAAGGACAACTTATATATTTCCAAATGGCTCCTACTGTGAGTAGCTAGCAGAAAAATAAAACATAAATGTGAAAATAATAAAACTATGGAAAGGAAAATACAAAGCTGGTCCAACACTACCAAGGAAGTAAAATATCCATCAGGAAAAGGTAAGCTTTACTGATAGCTGTTCTAGTAATAGGAAAGCAATTCAAGGAATCATTAAATAGCTCCTTGTTCATGCATGGGAGTTGATGCAGAATTCTAGCATAATTTTATGGAGAAAGTGTGATGGTTGATCCTTGAAAAGGACACCCTACCAACCTGAGGTAACAAGTCTAAGAATACCCGTGAAAGACATCTGCTCACTTTGAGTTCTGTCATTTGTTCAGAACTTCACAAAGTTTTTATGAATGTTTTTGCAATTGTCAAGTGCTACAGACTCTTAACTAAATGACTGAAAGTAAATGGATACTATTTATCTTTCTACAAAGAAGGAATTCATGTAGGAAAAGAAGGCACATTCATGTAGGAATGTTCTTGAATGACCTTAAGGTTGAAATATTCTCTATAATATAATTTTACTCATCTTTATTCTTACCTGGAAGAACATGTAACCGTGCAGTACTTAATGTTGAGGGGAAAAAAGGAAACCTTTCACATGGTCATAATGTTAAGATTTGTGAGTGATTAATAAATAGCAAGTAACAGAGCATTACAATAAGTAATTACCTGCTCCTTAAGAATGCAATAATATGACAAGTATACAACAAAACAATGATGAAAAATACCCTACAAAATGAATTATCAAAATGTTGCCATGACATATATCAGTTGGTACACTGTCTACATCTGATGACATTTTGTAAAAATCTACCTCAGACTAACCTTTTCAACTGGAAATACTGAGACACAAAAATACAGGTGGCAAATTAAAAAGCGAAAGAACATTTCAGAGGAATGGTATATTAATTTTTTTTATGGCCTAAGGGAACCCCATTTTTAAGGAACATACAGTATTTTACTTTATTTTCCTAACTACAGTTCAAAATTTGTATACAGCCTTTTTAATCCAAATTTTGTATAATAAAAATGGTTGTTTTCATATATAAACTGTCTGAAACTTACACAGTTTAAAAATACTATCACTATAATGATCAGCTATTTGTCTAAAATGACTAAGCAATCTCTTCATTTCCTGTTTATTCTAGCTTTTTTTTCCAAACTACTATTTTGACTCATCAGGTTAAGCATGATTAGACTATTAATGATATATATTCTGTGCCCTACTTTTACACAATGCCCCTTTAAGTTGTCAACGCAGACCTACTAAATTTAAATTATTTACATATATTTGTAATGTCTCATGTTAGAAATAACATGCTAGATTAGCATGCTAAAATAAATCATGCAGGACAGAAACAGTGATTCCCCTTTTAATAATTTTAAAGTCTTCTTATACTTTTACCTATAAAATATTTGAAGAGTAGGTAAATTGAACTCTCTAATGCCACAAATGCACAACAGGAGTTGGAGTAGAATGTAACAATTTAATGACTTTTAAAATCAATGATTTAAATGTCACTTGGTACACTCCAAAATGACTTTTTTCTGTCCTTTAAAGACCAGAACTGGACTTGAAGTTCAACATTACGTACACTTCCACTATCTCCTACTGGAAAGCTGAATTTTCTGACTGCTAATCTAAGTGTAAACTTACACCATAGTATTTCATAATAATCATGCTTCAGCCATTTTAAAAGGCATTTTGCTTCCTTGACACAAGATGTTACAATGGTAGTTTTTCCATTATGGTGTAGATTTTCTCTAATAGACAATCAGGGGTGACAATGAAATACTGTGATAATTAAACAAGAGTAGCAAAATGTGAAAGCACGCTGAGTTAAGAACCTTATTTAGCATCACATTTAATTCAGTAATTCAAGCAAATATTGCTGATAGGATTACATGAAGAACTTACTAAGTATGAAGAAAAGCATTTCTCAATTTTAATACTACTGGCTTACAGGAAGAAGTTTTTCATATGTTAGGACAGCTAAAATCAAGACATGTCCATTTATTTAATATTTATCTTGATTTTTTATTAAGTAATCTGTTATGGAAGACAGATCTTCCCCAGTAAGAACACTAATATACAATAGCCAAGCTCAACAGCAATGCTGTGCTTAATGTCTGTGGATCCCCACGGAATTTATTAATAGTATTTTGCCTCATTCCCACTGTGACTAGTTCTGCTACTAATTCAACAAAAGTTTTCACCTGGGAAAATATCAGTCCAGTAAAATCCATGAGGACTAAGTGCCTGAAGGATTAGCATGTTTTCATGGCATCTCCTTCATCAGACAGGAAACATTTAAGAGACTGATCACAAGCTCTCCCTGGAGTTATCTTCTACTCAATGACATTGCCTGGAATCTATCTAGCAAGCTGTCAGACATGAACATCTGACAGCAGGATTTGGATATAAACCTGTATTACTGTCATTACAGTCAAATGCAAACAGAAAAATAGCATTTGGGAAAAAAGAAAGCTTAAGTATCATACCTGGCTCTTATTGGGAAGTTCTGAGCAATGTCTTTCATTACCTTTAAGGCATCATAAACAGGGGTAGACATAATTCGAGTAGCTGCTTGAAAACTGAGATCTAGAGTGGGGGGAGAAAAATAAATTAAAAAAAAAACCACTGGAAGTATCACTCAATCATAACTGCCTACAATCAGGAAAGTGTTCCATATCCATATACACATTCTCACTATTAACATATTTTATGTTTCAATTATTGATTCAACAATTATGAAGTGACATTATTAAGACTGAAAAGCTGATCACATGAAAGTTGGAAATACTAATTTCAGGCTTTTCTACAGAATTCTGCTTGAATTTCTTGAACATACACATTGTATATGTAATTTTGAAATTTACAGAAACACACTGAAAAAACCCAGACCATTCATCACAAAGTATTATGCCATCATCAAAAGGGTAGTACCACACTCAAGCCTAGATACACACCAATCCACAGACACCCATAACTGCAGGAAAGAGCAAGACCTTTCCAGACCCAGGACTTCACAAGTTTTTCAGATAGCAGATATATTTAATGTAGAAGGCTGTGCTGAGTATGTGAATTGTACAATTTTCAAAAGGAGCAGCAATTTCACAGAGCAAATGGAGACTTGTGAATGAAAAGTCAAACTACTGTCAAATTCCAATTCTCCTAAACACCTAGCACAATTTTTAAAGGTATCTCATTTTCAAAACAAAGTAGATTTTTAGATAATGGGACAGCTTAAAATTAATTTGTCTATCCACTGAAAAAACAATGATGGAATTCAGTTAGCTATCTCTGGAGCCTAACTTGAGCGTGACAAATTTTGACATGTAAGACTAGGACAAATCCAATTTTGGTACCCATGGGGTACTGGCCAAGACAGGCAGTAATATACTAGATGCCTCCATATACCTTGTATAGATCTGCTAACTAACTCAGGCAATGATGGTTTTTCCTCATAATTTTCTAGTTAAGACGTTTAAGCAAAAATTGAAAGCCTCAGGTTATTCAGTTTGAGGAAAGCTGATGCTGCATATAGTAAGAAGTGCTGGGCAGAAATTCATAGAGAATGCTGCCTAGTAAAACCTTGCAACATCTTCTTGAAGCAGTAACGAATTAAAAAGATAAAAAGAAGGCTGAATCAAAGTGGATAAGACATTCATAGTTCAGCCTGATAAGGTACTCCTTGGCTGAAAAAAACAGGTGAGTGAGAGGTGGAATGTTAACTTGTATTTCTTAATACTTTTAACAAGAAGTATAAAAAGAAATAACTCTTAAAAGTAGGTTTCAACAGGCACATAAGTTGTGATCAGTTGAAGCAACAACACCCAGTTGCTGCCGTTACTACAGAGAGTGAGGAAGCTGTGAACTTGGGTCATACACTTAAAAGCCTTCATAAATTGTTTCCATTTTACGCTGAACAGCTAGGATAAAAATACTCAAATACCACTGAGGCCAACTGACATCTTTTTACCTTGGTTATCTCTGGTCAGGACTGTCACTTACAGACCTCCCCCTGCAGCACCCTAACACAGCTGAGAGCACAGTGTAAGGCACCTTGAGGAAAAAAAGTACTTACTAATTACTTACCTAAAACATAAAAGCTCTTGAAAGACAGCTCTTGAATGGTGTTTAGGTTCATTTATAAATAGAAGTATGCCCTATAGCTGAAGTAGTTTTGCTTAAATTTAGTTAGATTTTTACTTTGAAGCTAATTAAAGGAAATCAGAGAGAAGCTGTGCCATTAATTCAGCCACTATAATTAGTCATTAAGAATGAACTAGAGAAAGCACCCTGTCATGTCAGCAGTAAGGGTATCAAAACAACTGCACCAAAAAATGTGGGGGCTGAAGACTGAAGATCCTGAACCATAAGCCACTACAAGTCGTCCTAACATAAATTATCAGCATCCCTACGCTTAATTACTTTCAATGCTAAGAACTGGTTTCTTGGGGAGCAGCACCAGTTTCCTTTTATATATATAGCCATAACACCACAGAAAAGACCACCACTAAACAGAGACCTTGTACTGGCTTTTGAAGGGAGACATTAAAGGACTGAAGTTTCATGGCTGCTTCTGCTTTAGTATCAGCCAAGTGGTATTCAATCACACCAAAAGAAAAATAGTCAAACCCACTATTTTCTTTTTATTTGCAAAGTAGATTTCTCAGCAGAACTTTAAAGCACTGTTTTTCAATTGTTTTTAATTTCGGACAAACACAAATCCTGCAGGTGAACTTCATTGATAAAAGACTGCAAGTGAACTACAATTATCCCACATAGCTAGTATCAGACTGGACATTGCTAGCAGACTCTGTAACATCAGTGTCCCAAAAGAAACTGAAGCTCAGATTGCTCAGTCTCCATCACTGCTCTAATATATAGGCAAACTTACTTTGATCAGGTTGTTCTCTAAAACTGAAGAATGTAAGGGGGAAAATTTAGTTGTGTAAACTTAACTGTCGTGACATTTTATGAGAGATTTATATTTTAAGAGCGATTTAGAGTTTCATTCAAGCTACAGAATGTCCTGCAAGTCATCAGCACAAAAGCTTTTCCACAATTGACATATTTGTTTTCCTTTTCTACAGGAAAGCTTTTAAAAGCATGTTCTTTTACTTGATATTATATAAAAAAAAATGCATCAGTGTGAACTCCAGTACATTGACAGAATTTACAAATTAAAGAAAACAAGCTGTCCTAACATGTATTTCATTCCAACCCAATAGTTATGTCAAAATGGTATCTTTTGCCTGACCTCTAAAAAAACCATCAAAACCAAGTTTTTATACCTGAGATGACACATCAGGCAAAAAAGCAGGCAATATATCTCTCCATCTTATAAAATTACTTCAATGTTCCTTTCATTTCTAGCATACAATACAAGGTATCAGCACATGCCTTTAAAATACTTGAGGTATTGCAGCCTTTTTATGAAATGATGCCTCTTTTTAAAAGAAGCTTTTATCATAATGTCAATACATTAAAATAACAAAGGACTATTAAACAGAGTATTGTGTTAATTAAAATTAAAAATGCAATACATACCCTGTAACTCCCAAACCTTCAGTGGTTCCATGTTGTTAGTAGTCTCAATTAGATGCTTTTTAAACTCTATCAGATTATTTTTCAGATCAGGGTGCATCTGTCTACAATAAAACATTTTATTTCAAAAAAGAATCAGTTATGTCCATCAATATCTTATTTCATCCACACTACTGCTCACAGCTAATACTGTATTCTTAGGATAACAACCAAAAATGAAAGTTTTAACTCATTCTTGAAACAAAAATATGGATTTGGGGTGAGAAGATGATTTCTGAGGGCTAAACCCCAGTTAAATAGAATCATAGAATCATTTAGGTTAGAAAGGATCTTTAAGGTCCTTAAGTCAACCATTAGCCCAGCAGTGTGAAGTCCACCACTAAACCACATCTCTAAGTGCCACATCTACCCAGGGATGGCAACTCAGCCCCTTTCCCGAGCAGCCTGCCTCAATCCTTGACAACCCTCCCTGCAAGGAAATTCTTACTAAATACCAGGAGTTAAATTATTTCGTAGGGATCTGTCTCAAAATTTATAAATTTATATGGAATAAATGAACTCAAAGATTAGGCAGTATTAACACACCATACAGGTAACTTTTTAGTTTGTTTACCATAGGATGATGTATACCTGTGTATCAACTGTGCTATATATTGACTGTAACTGAACACACTCTTTGTAGCATTAACTACAAAAACCATAGGCAAGACAATGTTGAGAACAAGTTTTATAAATTGATACCTCTGACAAAAATCAATCTACTGAGCACACAAATCACCAGTCAGACGTGAAGAACATGGTACACAAAAGCTTAGCTATTTGTTTTGAAAACATAACAGGTAGGTGAAGAAGTTTTGAGGGCAAATACTTCAGCCTGCTACAAGATATCCTTGAAAAAAAAAATCTTCATTAGATTTCTAAACATTTTATGTCTTCTGCTTACATTTCTAACTATTTCACAGATGAGAAAAGTAAAACTTTTGACATGGCTGTAACAGAGGGACAATTTGCAGACTACTGAAACATCTATTTTGCCTCCTGTATGAAAAGGAGAAGAGAAAAAGCCAATGAATGCAGAAACAACGTCAAAAAGTCTGAATAATTATCTGACAGCTTCACAAATCAGTCACAGTGGTGAATCAAGAGACTAAGTATAGCTAAACCTAGCAGAATACAAGAAGAATAAAGCTCAGATAAAGATATGGCATAAGCAACTGGGATTATCTGGTGTGCAAGGTCTCAAACACATAGGTGAAACAACAGGGAAGCCTCAAGATCTGGGTGTACTTCTACCTCAGTGTGTTTGAGAACAAAAAGGCAGGAAGGGGATGGGCTCTCAAGAGTTCAGACAGAATTAGCAGCTCTGAACTTTGAGACTTAAAGTTAAGTGACAGTATCTACAAACAAGTTTATTTTTTTGTTTTAAAGAGAGAGAATGATATCTAGAGAAGACCCACAGACTCAAGGGTTTTCTGCTGAAGTAAAAAATTTATGATTCACTGTATGGATCTGTTACAGGAAAAGGGAAGCACTTAGGATGACTGCAACCACAAAATGAATCCACCAACAGAGGGCTGTAAGGGGCGCTCGATAGGGTAACATTCAATTTCATCTAACAGACTGAAGCTTGGAAAAAAGAGCTCCTGCTGGAAGAGAACACAAACTCCAGAATAAGGTGGTTCCTATAATAAGCCCATCTTCCTAGAAATATCACTCCTTAACTCCATGAAATGCATTAATATCCTTCTGAAAAACACCTTATGGAGACACAGCACAAGGGTTTGGATTTCTTTTGCTACTCTTGCATTTTGAAAACCAACATTTTGATTCTAATTATCTAACAAATGTGAAATCACAATGTTCTAAGTTTTTGTGAGTGTTACCCAGACAGATATTTTTAATTTAAAAAGTTTACTGTATACAGTCTAAGATAATTAGAAAACTAAAAGCAATAAATTAAAATTAACAGAATAAACAACCATTGTATCTTTATGTTCACAAGACATTAAAAAAACCACATAATTTTCACCACATAAAGTAATTTCCAACATAAATCTCAATTCTTCTATTAAAAAAACCCAACTGGTTCAGGTTCCAGAAACAAATGTAAAAGATTAATTATAACTTGTATCAACTCACTTTAATTTGCCAAAGAGAAATCCTTGGACATCACTTTCCTCCTCCTCTTCCTCATCGTCCTCTTCTTTTGTCTCATTTGCTCCTGAACACATAGTGCATGTGGACAATATAAGCCAAGAAAGTTATTGCTTTATTATGTTTTTACGAATTATAAAACAGTTACTAGAAGCATACAATCACAAAGTTGTCATTTCCAGATGTAGTTTTAATTAGATTTATACTTACATATTTTGGCATCAGAATTAATTACTCTACAGAACTTTGCAACATTAAAATTAATTTTTTAATATAACTCATTGAGTGGTAACAATTTTTTTATAAAATTAAATAGATGTGGTTAAACAGTTCAGTTGCCAAAATAGCCATTTCTCAGTTTGATTAAGTGGTAAGGTATAACTCTTATCAGTCAACTACTACCAAATTTACACCTGAAAACCCTGATGACCTTAAAGCACTTGAATCTCCAGCTGGCATTTGATGTAAGTCAGGGATCAGTTTCTTCCCCTTTAAAAAAACTAAACTATATTTTGACACGACTCAAAGGTCATTAAACCTTAGTCTTACCAAAGAGAGTTAATTTTCCTTTTACCTTGTAAATGTCCCTGCAAAGTAATTTCTCTGTGTCACCATGCTGTAGTTACCACTTTCTGTAGTAAATGTCTCATTTCAATATATTGTAACATGCACCAGTCCAAATTCTATGGTACATCACATCTTTCCTACAGAGGATTGTGAAAGGATTTCCACAGAAATTCAGAAAAAAACCTCTCAGCTCTGAAACACGAATGTGTAGATACTGTAGTTATTAGTATATGAGAGATGCCAACAATCATAAAGTAATAGAAGTACAAAGGTTAATCTTAAAATTACTGAAAGGAAGAAGACTGGGTTGTGTTTTGAAGACCCACAGAAAACAACAATTAGAGGTTAGGAAAGTGGACTGTATCCTAAGCACAGATCTTTACAAATGTTCACATATATTTTACTTTCTTATTTCCTAATACCTGAGATTTCCTTCTGTAGAAACAGATTAAGTATAGCCTTCAAAACACTAATGACTGAAGATTCTACAAGCTAAAGATTTTAACACATTTTAATACCATTTCCAGTGAGGTATCAAATCAATTAAAAAATCCACATACCTTTAATCTGTGTGTCATCTACTGCTTTATATTCTGTACTCTTTATTGCAAGTTCCACACCATATCCAGACAAATACATTTTCCGGGAATTTGGTTTCTGCTTGATGATATTATTTTAACAGAAGAAAAAACATAACTTAACAAATGTATTTAAAGGAGATTAACAATATCTAATATTGTAACTTTAAAATGTTATGACATTTAAGTCATTACTTAAATTCATCTCTCAATTCAAAGTGCAAGGCATACTGACAGGCCACTGAGAAGGCATGTAACAAAATGTGCCGATGTCCTTTATCTCCTGCAAATCACAGAAAGGCTGGTCAAAATTGTAGTCCTTTTACACAATACTAGAAGAGGGACTAGAACAGCCAGAGTTCATAGCACCCTATACAATTATTGATGCCTTCCAACTCACATTTTAAACTGTTACTCATTTCTTTTTAATCTTGCCAGACTTCCAGGATGTTAAGAGGAAATTCTCTCTTTTTGCATCAGACTTATTCTTTAAAAAAGTTTTGATAAAACAATTAATCACTTTCTGCAAGAAGTATTAAGAAAATGTATTAAAGTATCACTGCTAAAAACAGGTTGCCACTTACTAAAAACAAACAACAACTACTTCTAACTTTGAAGCGGAAATTTGACATTCAATAGTATAATTACACAAAGCATACTTATTTCTGTATACATGCCCTAATTTGCCCCAAATGTATGAAAATCCCCTTTCCAAAATGCAATTTGCACATGCACAGCAGCAATTTCTTGAAAGCTTTAGCTCGCAATTTCTAAGAATCATTGTGTACTGAGAATCCTCCAGCCCATGAGTGAAAACCCAAGGCTGGGGGCTTCTCTGTCCATCCTCTTAGCAAATCTCAAGACAGAGGGAGCAGAGAGCACTCTATAAGTAGTCTCAGTGACATTGGCAAAAAAAAAAAAAAGAGACAGCAGAATGACCGTACCTCTTCTGTTATCAATGCTCCCTCTTCTGGAATTTAATGTAAAAAAGGAGGGAAAATCCATCTCAGTGGGAACCAAAGAACAAAAATGGAGGTTGTGAGGAAGGAAGAAAAGGGAAGAGAGGTCTGAAGAGAGAAAAGGTGCAGGCAAGAAGACAACACGCATTTTGAGGGACCATGATGCATAAGCCAAGCAGAGCAATGAGACATTTAATATGCAAGTAGGCATTTGACTGAAATAAAAAAGCATAAAAGAACAAAGTTTAATAAAAATTATATCCCATACAACTTAGAATTCAAGACTGGTTTCCTCAAATTCTCTACTTCATTACTGTGAGCAAACAACTCGAAGTCATCTGCAAACTACGTATCTCATCTCCCTGAAATGCCTGGTCTACATATATTGCAGCAACCTCTCACTCCATCAGATTATTCTCAGATTAGTCACACTGTTTAAGAGCTGTACTTTGAATATAAATCACAAAACCCTTCCAAAAATCAAAACTGGGGAAATATAGTTCCATATACTGGTATTTTTCTTGTTTTGTTTCAGGGAGAAGAGTAAGTGAAGAAAAGAATTCAGAAACACTGTGTTTCAAATAGTCACACCATGGAACACAAACATTTTAAAACTGGTCAATGATGCCGGCCGTGATAGCCCACACTGCTGTATCTGAATGAACATATGAGATTACATTGAGAATATGTAAAAATATAATTGGTAATTTCTCAATTTGATTCTCTATTCTACTTTCCATTTTTCTAATTCTAGTTACTATGTTCAGCCTGCTGCACCAAGATTCACCAAGATCTTCGTACACTGTACAAAATCCAGACATATAACCAAAAAGGAGGTATTTCAAGATCAGTGATGCAATCAGTGCTTGCATGCAGGATTGGTAACATTATCATGCTTTCCCGCCTTCACAGTTTGTATTAGATGAATTATTTACCTAGAAAGTTTTAACATTAGAAAATGTATTGCACATAATTTAGGCAAATGCAAAAATTAATGTAGAAAATGTGTATTGTCAAAAAGCAAGCAAAGCAAAGACAGAATACTAACTGTTTACAGAAACAATGTTGATTTGAAACGCATACCTGAACATAATGCCGGAGAACATAAACAATTTCCTCCTTTTGTGCCTTCTCAGATAAAATCTTGTGGAATTTGACAAAGTCTTTTGTACCCATTTCTGCATACAGAATAACCACTGGGCCATCCTCTTTAAGAGTTGGGAATTTATGGTCTACCTTGAAAAGATATGGCCTGGGTCTGGTTTTAAAACAAGTAATTGTGATAGTATAAAGTCAGAAAATTAATTAAAACAGTGGCAGTTTTTCTACTTCATAATTGAAAAAACTAGTAAATGTTTATATGCTAAAAGTATAGAAGCCATGTTAAAATCATCACAAAAAAATCATGATTGCTCACAAACCCAGAACAACAAACTCATGTATAAGAAACTGAAAAATCAGCATCAACTATAAATAATTGTATTTTATTAAATCACAACACAAAGCATATAAAAAGCATAGCACTTGGAGATTTTGTGCATCAGTAACAGCTCGAAGCTTTCATTTGAATGATACATTACATCTGTTAGAGATGCACAGAGCAATCAGGGAGGAACAGTAGCAGAGGGAGATTCTGTGAAGTTTGAGAAAGCTGGTAACACACCTGGAAGCTAACTGTTTTGTACTACTGTGACACCACTGAGCTCTGTTAATTCAGCTAATTTTGCAAATTTTGACTGCCTACCTACCCTCCTAACTGAAAATCATGACTAGAAAAGCTACACTGCAATGATTTCTTAGATGACTAAAAACATCTTTTGAATAAAACCTGGGAAAGATGGAGAAGTAACAGAGGATATGATTGAGTAATACACTCAAGGTACTAATTATTGATGAGCACACTTTTTCAAAGTTGCCTTTGCACAGACAGTCAGAAGACCAGCAAACTCACTCCAAGCATTCCCAAGGCAAGTTAGGAAACTCTAATACAACACACAGTACAGAACTGTGTAGTAGACACTCACTGAAGAGCCATACTGGAAAGGTGTGAGCAGAACGCCACAGTTTCTGTCATGCAAATCTTAGGAATATCTTCAATATAAAAAAACATAGAATAATTTACACTGCAAAGGTAACCTTTGGAGGTAATGTGCTGCAAACCCTCACTTCAAGCAGGAGCAATTTCTATGAGGTTACTCAGGGTTTTAACACCAATGTCCTGTGTAAGTTTGGTAGGTATGCAATCAAGGACCTCATCTGTAAGGCAGAATAAAAGGAGGGGCCCAGTTTAAGAATTAACTTGGGTGCATGTAGCCAGGTGTCACAGAAATATCAGGCAAGCTGTCCCACTGCTGTCACAGGACAAGGCAGAGCAAATAGGTGAGATCTGGGAGTCTGAAACCACTCTTGAATGAGTAAGCTCTGTGAAAGAACTGATCCAGATTTGCCCCAATAAAAGCATACGTGTGAGATGTGACTTGAACAACTTCCTTCTCATAGCCAGAGAGACAAGAGCTGCCACAGTCATGTAGAGAGAGGAAAACCTAAATCAAGGGAGCTTCTCTCTTCCTAACTAACCACTTCTACCAACCAACCAAGGTGATTACTGAGTACTGCTATGATTGAACAGTGACAGTCTCAAAGGAAGAATTTCAAATCACAAGTGAACATGCTTCATAAAAATATTGAATGCTGCAGTGAAGTAACACTGCATAGAGCTCTTCTAATGACCTTGGGTTCAGAATTAAAGTGTTCAGCCTTTGTAAATCCAAGATAAGCCTCTGCTCTCTGTTTCTCTTCAACACTGAATAGTAGTGACAAGGAATTGATTCTCCTGCTCTTAGAACTGAAAGCTAATTATTTCCTGCCATAAGAGATGCTCATAAGAAGGCTGCCTGAAAGACAAGGAAGAACAGCTGGGCAGACAAAAAGATAAAAAAATGACACAGATGTGGAGTTCAGCACTTGCTTATCACTCACTAGGGTAGTACAGGCAACTGTATGCTTGTCTAGATAATTGTCAGGATAGGATGCAGAAGCAATGTGATAAAAGACAGCAAACATGTACTGACAAATGTAAGATACTGATTGTTTTCAGCAAAATGTGGCTCCATTTAATGCTTCTGCTCTTCACAGCGATAGTCCCAGAAATCTTAGTGTTGTGTTTTGGACAGTTAGCAAGATAAGCAATCCCAATCATTTAACCACAAGTACTTTGACACATCCAGAGCCCTTGAGTTCTGGAGCCATTGCAGCTCCACACAAAATACTTCCAATTAGAACCACACAGTCCATTGCAACGTGGCTGAAAGTGCAAAAGACAAAATCACAGTCACTGCTGCATAAAGGACTGGGAAAAAAAAAAGCAAAACCTTAACCTTGACATGCAGAATATTTGGGCTCTCCTTAGTCCAAAGAGCCTGAGACTTCCTGAATCTGGGGTTGAGATGATGAATCCATGCAAAAGAATGCTGCAGTCTCTTCTTCCTCTTCCAGTGAGATTTGAAACTATCAGTCCCTAAAATCAGAACATTTCTAGCATCCTCATCCAAATATGGTGAACAACTGAAAGCACAGCTTAAATTGGCCGGGCTTAATTGGAAGAGTCATGACAGACAGAAGACAGAGAATGGAACACAAAGGAAAATACTCTGAAATTAAAAAAAGAATCAATAAATCAAAAAGATCTCTTCTATGAAAAGACAGAAAAAGAATGACTGGTTTAGAGCAATCACCTGCAAGATGGCACACTGTCCCATATATCATTTGTTCACCCTGTAAAAAAAAAGGAACAGGAGCACAGCCCTATCTTTATCACCTAGCCTAAATATCACCAGCATAGGTGAAAAGCATCTGCTACCCAGAGTACAAATGGAACAAGTGTACAAGAGTACAAGTGGAAAAGACTACCTGGACATGTGAAGGTGAACATGTTTTGCTCATAGTCTAGCTCCAGGTATTCTAAGTATTTGAGTGATACAACTACTTTTGGGGTGGGGAGAAGGAGGGAAAATTTATCAAGATTTTGTCCCTGCAGCTCTGAAGGTTGTGATATGACTGGTGCATGCAAAGCTGTTGAAAATAGAAGACAAATCAAATAAAAGAAACTTCTGTTTTATTGCAAGTTCTTAATAATTTCTAGAAGTCTAACTATCTCAAATCTGAATAATTCAGGATTCTATTGTTTAGTATTGTGATTTTCCAGAATCTTGTACATTTGGGAATAATATCTCCAGAAAGGAGAATGTGCTGGGTCTATTTAACTGCTTTAAAAGATTACTATATTCAGACATTGCAATAAAATGTTAAGGTCTCATGATGCCTTAATATATGGCCACAAGAATTTAACAACATTTTTAATTATTTGTACTATATTTTGGCTTTTACCTAAGAAAATAAGAGATATTTGTTAGAAGAATGTAATAGTTAAAAATGGGAAACTGTGAACTAGACAGTGAGATGCTTTTACAGAAAGCTTGGCTATTGAATAAGCAAAAGAAAATTATTTAGTAGGTAATTGTATCAATGGACTTAGAAGACACCACAAATCATACATGTAGAACACAAAATTATTTTCAGAAGCGACCAACCCCAAAGAGACAAATTTATAGGTTTTCATTGTTTTTCCCCGCAATTTATATTTGACAGAAAGCAAAATCAAAGAAATATACCCTACTAAATCATCTTTCTGCTCTGCATGTCTCCATGAAGTGCCTGAGGGTATGGACACTAATGTATATTATGGTGACCATGGCGTGGGGCAGGGGGGGAGGAAAGAAAAACAAAAATTACACACAGGTCTTAAAGAAACCCACAAAATAATATCTTTTTTAAAAAGAGAGATTAAACATTATGCTTTCATTATACTGTTACTGTTGTTTCGATAGGTTCTATGTATTTTACTTCAGAGCTCAAATGAACTCTGGACTGATGCTAGTTACCACAGGACAAAACCTGTGGAAAGAGTTGATAGGTACAAAGTCTAACACACGGTGAGGAAAGGTTATGCCAGCTGAGGTAGACTCCTCTTCTACTCATGTGCCAAGCCCTTGCAACCCAGAAAAACTCAAGTGCAGTGACACTGACTACAGAATCTGTCAGCAGAGTACCACGTCAGACGTGTGACACTGAAACTTTGTATAGAAAGTACACTGTAACTTAAACTTGACTATCCCATGTTAAAAAAAAAAAAACAAACCACACCAAAAAAACAGGAAAAAGTACAAAATTGTCCATGTGATTAGGGGACCAAAGCTCTATGATTTTATTTTAAAACCTACTTTGATTCATAATTGATGAATTCATAATACTAAGCTCTTTAGTAATCTATTTTTCCTGCTAAACCAGATCATTGTATTTACCTCTTAGTAGCCTTCTTCAGCAGCTTTTTTATTTCATTAGTCTTACAGGTGTGCTTCTCATGGATAACCACAAATGCACTGCAGCCTTCTGGTGGAGGTTCATCAGCTGCAATCTAATATTTCAACAATTATACTCAACCAGAATGCTTTGATTGCACTTCAACTTAAACTCACATCCCTTTGATTAAAATAACAGCTGCCATTAAGTTGTGTTTCTAATTAAGCCCATTCAAAATTGGGTACGTGGCGGGGGAGGGAAGAAAAATATTAAAAGATTAAGACCCTATGCTCTTTGTGAGATGGAGTCTATTAAATGCAGTCATACTCCAGAAAATGAAAGTACATTTATGTTCTGTAAAGACAGGACTGAGAAATCTCCTCCACAAGCTGAAATCACAGCCTGTACTTTGAGATATTTTTAACTTTAGTTGCTATCAGCAATCACGTTAACATACAAAGATTAAACTTCTAAACCAACAAATCCCAAACAAGTAACGTCAATTTTTGATTCTCTCTCTTTCCCATCTCCTGCCCTTTTTTTTTAAGCTCTACTCAGCTATTCCAGTATGAAGTGGGAATTGTGACTGCATGTCAGTGACTCTGGATTCACCAGCTGAAAGATAAAAACAAAAAGAGTCTGAGAGTATGATATTCCTCCAGAGAACACCTGCAAAACTCCCTAATTTTATTATAGCTTATTACGTTTCAGAAACATGGATTTCTCACTTTATCTTAAAGGTGGCATTGCTAAAGGAGGAGTAGCAGTTTTAGGTTTAGAGGCACAATGAATTTATGTCCACTCACTTTTTCATTAATAAAGCAGATTTTTCTATTTTTCAACTTTTCAAATACTAAAACAATTAGAAAGATGAGAAATCCACTAAATAACAAATATCAATTACTTAAAGCTACAGGAAATGTCCTACTCTGGGAATGTCTGAATTCCCACAGGATTATTTGAAGCAATGCAAAAAAATCCCCATGACCTGAATTTTAAAAAATGAACAATTGCAAAAAAACTCTACCCTGAAAGGAATGCTAGCCTTATAACTGAATATGAATATTTGTTCCTGTCAATATAACCAGCTTATAAAGCATCACCTTCATCATGTTTGATTCCAAATAATATTGGCATATATTTTACTGAACTCTAACAATGAACATCGTTTAGCCAAAATACCTCATTCAATCATGTACCAAATATATCAGGCAATACTGTCACCTGCTGAAACATCTGAACAGTTGGAGAATAAGCCCGTATGGAAAGTGCAAACTTCAATAGATTGATTTGCAAATTGGATAAAAATTGTCCTGCTTTCTTCAAGATTAAGTTGTAATAGGAGTACTCTGAATCTGTTGAAGACAGAAAAAACAAAAAAGACAAACTTTTAGTATTTAGCCCTAAATGATGTGACATATCTATCTGCACTATATAATAGACAAGCACTAATGCCAGTGCTGCTTGCCATTCGAAAGTCTTCAGTGTTGTCCACCAGTAACTGTTCCCTTTCCTATGAATCCAGAGGCCTAAATAACATAAAAACAACAGAAGAGAGTTCAATAGCACTAATTAATATCTAAATTATTTTCAGCAATATAAAAACCCACTCAACAATAATGTCTCTTGAAAAACCTATACGGAAAGTCCTGAATGGAGCATTATTTTACAAATAATTTACTCACATTTTGCTTGGAAACCCTCCAGTCATGCAATTTACATAAATAAAAATCTTCTAAAGGTGTCATTCTTTGGGCTACTCTCATATATTCTACTTCTTCCTTAAAAATACATGATAAACAAGAGTATGAGAATGGATGGAACACGTGAAGTAGCTTCCCCCCTCTCCCTGCATACCCTGTATTTTCAAGGTCAAAATTAGGACTCTGACTAAGAAAGTAGGTGGATGGTGGCTGGGAATGACAGAAGTGATAATATATTGAGAACATTGGTTGGAAATAATTAACCTTCAATTCTCATTCTAGAGGCATATTCAATTTTCATAACTAAGCAGCTCCTATCCTCTCATTTTCCTCTTTACAACCCTGTCGTGGTTGTAAAAAAAAAAAAAAAAATCTTCTTTTGCTCTTAAAGCCTCTAGTATCTCCTTTCTGCCTTCTCCTCCTTAAAACTCATTATTTAGAAAGGCTGAGTTTGCTGTAATTCACTAGAAAAAAACCCTAATATTAGGGAAGTGTGTAAGTTTATAAAAGCTCCTCCTCATGAATTCTACATGATGTCCTCATTTCAGCAGGGGTAGAGTTAATTTTCTACCTAGTAGCTGGTACAGTGCTGTGTTTTGGATTCAAGGAGAGCAGAACGGTGATAACACACTGAAGTTTTAGTTGTGCCTAGGTAGTGCTTACCCTAAGTCAAGGACTTTTCAGTTTCCCATGCTCAGCCAGTGAGAAGGTGCACAAGAAGCTGGGAGGGAGCATGGCCAGGAGAAGCTGACCTGAACTGGCCAAAGGGTCATTCCATACCATGAAATGTCATGCTCAGTATATAAACTGGAGTGTTGGCTGGGAGTTGTCAATCTCTCCTTGAGGAGAGGCTGGCCATCGGTCAGTGGGTGATGAGCAATTATATTATGCATCACTTGAGAGAACTTTTATTCCTCTCTCTCTTTTTCCTGTTATTATCATTATATTTCACTTTATTTCAAGTATTAATGGTTTTTATCTCAACTCACAGGTTTTACCTTTTCCTAATGCTCTTCCTCATCCCACTGGAGAGGACAGAGAGTGGGCATGTGCTATTTAGTTGCCGGCTGCAGTTAATCCATGACATATAATTGTTACTGTCTTACATTCAATTCAATCGATGAAAAACCTATGTTCTCTACACCCACACATAGCCCTGACAGAACCCAAATGGCAACAAAGCTGGTGAAGGCTCTAGAGCACATATCCTGTGAGGAGCAGATGAGGGAGCTGGGGGTGTTTAGCCTGCAGAAGAGGAGGCTCAACAGAGATCTTACCACGCTCTGCAACCACCTGAAAGGAGGACGTAGCCAGGTGGGGGTCAGCCTCTTCTCCCTGCCAAGTATTGACAGGACAAGAGGAATTGGCCTTAAGCTGTGCCAGGGGAGGTTCAGGTTGGACATCAGGAAGAATTCTTTCACTGAAAGGGTGGTGGACCATAAGAATGGGCTGCCCAGGGAGATGGTGCAGTCACCACCCTTGGAGCTGTTCAAGACATGGCTGGGCGGGGCACTTGGTGCTATGGTTTAATTGGCAGAGTGGCAATTGGTCTAAGGTTGTACTCAGCCTCCAAGGTCTTTTCCAACCTTAATGATTTTGTGATTCTAAATGAGTTAAATTTGGCTTCACATGTTGAAAACAGTGAATATAAAACTTTGGAAGCAACAAATCCTTCCAGATTGAAACTTTTTTTCAATAACTATATTTTTAAATTTTCTTGAAATTATCTCCACAAAAAAAATTAAATCTGGAATTTCTGCCTCCCCACTCAGCCCCAAATAACATCCTATTGAAGACAACAAAGAGCCATTAAATATATGATTCTAAAAGTTCTGCCTCAAAATATTTTTACCACAAGTCTGTAAATTTTTTGGCTTACAATTTTCATCTATGCTTTCACTGCTGTATTTAAAACAGCTGACATTTTTTTCCTGGAAGGTTATTATGACAACGATGATTTTAATAAGTAAAAAAAAAAAAAAAAAAGTTTTTTTGTCTGCCTTCAAAAATGACTGTACAACATTGACAAGGATATATTTACCAAATCATGATTCACTCCCACTACTTCAACTTCTATTAACACTGTTGGCTTCACTTAGAATACAACTGTGCTTTAAACTTCACCGAGATACATGAATCCATGTCAAATGCTATATGAGCCACCTAATGCAAAACCAATTTTTAGAGTTTATTACATACAGAGAATATTCTGAGATGGAAGGAACCCACAAGAATCCTCAAGTTCAACACTACAGTGGACTTAAGTGAACTCTTAAGGCCTGCACATGGATTGAACCTGTGACCTTGGCGTTATTAGCACACCATGCTCTAACCAATTGAGCTAATTTTAATTAATCAAAACTATGGCTTGAGCTTTGCAAATTATTTTCACATAGTATTGAATCCTTGATATTTGGTAACTACTTGCCCTCCAAGTTCATTTTAACCTTGCCAAAAGAGTAGAAGTCATAATAAGTTTCTTAGGGCATTACAGGCAATCATGAAGAACCAGATTTTTCTGGTTATAAAATCCTGCATGACAGCACATTACCACTAAATCATTAAAAACATAAATTTAAAAGTAAGTAGAAGAGATCATGTTAACAGGCTACAGCTCCAGACATCTGAATGCACATGTATGAGCTTTATATCTGTGAACTTTCATCCTAGCCATGAGAAATACAGCCTAGCAGGCAACAAAACCTGAAAAGCTCACTCTGAAGATGCCTTAATTTGTCAGCTGAAAAGCTCTCCCAGCTCCTGTAGCCAAATTGATCAGATTGACTACAGCAAGAAATGAACAGCCAGCTAAGCAGACTCACATTTAAATGTTGACATTTACTATCCACAATTTACAGCAGTATCTTTTATCACAGGTAAGTTAAAAATAATTAAAAGAGACTACCATGGCAGTCACCAAAGATAAGAAAGTATTACAGCACAGCTCCTCAGACCTCATGCACACACAGCACAAAATTAATCTGAATATATGCTGGTAACCCACAACAGAATTCAAAATACTAAGGCACAGGAGGTAGGGAGAATAAATATAAGGGACATAATTAATCAGAAGAACACAGTGTGCTGGAATAATTTTTTTGTGGGATGGAAGTATGAGGATTGTTCCAACTGCATAGCTACGTATGTCTGGATCCACAGATCAGCTAGCAAATTAGAGATCCCCAGTAACAGCAGTTCAGGCAATCACTGGCCAGTCAAATCTCTATGCCATTCAAATAAGATGCCAGTAAAGAGGGAATACTTTATTTTATTGCATTATTCGTATAGAAATGCCATGTTTGTGAAACTGATTCCTTTTGAATCTTTAAGGTTTATATACACATAAAAAATACTTGTCTAATTTAGTTCTGAATAATCTGTAGTCTTCTAGATTGCAACAAATAATTTGCATGATTGTTGTTTATATGAAATATACCGTTGCATTTTTTTCAGAGAAAATTGTTTCCAAAGAGAAAATATGTTTGTGTGTTGGTTTTGTTTTGGTTTTTAATATATATTTATGAGGCTGCTGAAAACTCAATATATAAACTGAAGCACTTGGGAAGACAGCAAACACTCGAGCGATAATTAGTCGGCAGGGAACTGGCTACTTACCTTCCTTCAGCAATCATAAATTAACCTTTAGGGATATAAAAGCAGCAGCAAGTTTTAAATGCCATCTTCAGCGTTTTTTAAGTGCTGGTTTTAGTATGAAATTTTTGCAGCTTTGATTTCTTTATAACATACCTGCAGCTCAAAATAGCATCACCTGCCTTTCCAAGTATTTCACAAGCCTGGCAGAAAATATGTTGCACATTAAGTAGATATAAACAATGTTGCTCATGTTACCTGAAGACCTCCCATTAATCTAATAGTGTATCCCATCACTAACCGGTTCATGTTTTCCATATGGTATAATCAAGATGCTGCCCAAGTTGATTTGCGTTCATATCAAAAAAAAAAGTTAAAACCACCAAATACATCACCAGACTAAATATTTTACCAAATTCCATGTACATAATTCCTATCAAATCCATTAAATTGCTACAAATATCACAGCTAAAGAGACCATTAATAAACCTAATTTGGTAATGCTAAATACTTTAAATTAGCAAATTAACAAGACATGTTGATTATTCTAAATTTAAAACAACAAGTTCTGAGAACTGATTAAAAAAAAAACAGACTGAAAATCATCCAACGGAGGATTTAGAAGGAAAAAAGCAAGCTACCCTATTTGATTTAAGTTGCCTTCTAGCTTTAACACTTTACGACTCTTCTGAAACATTCAACGGTGCATTGGGATACAAATCTATCACCCAATTCCTTCATAAACCCAAATTTTCAGCTTCAAATCTAGGAATTGTTTATCTTGTATGAAAATGTTTCTATTTAAACAAACAAACAATGCTTTTATTTCCTGCTTATTCATCCTGTCTGCTCTTGGCATCACTCAGAGAACTGAAAAGCCAATTGCCCCAACCAATCCTTTCTCAGCCAGATCCTTTAATTTACACAAGTAGTTGTTGCTACATCAGTTTTAACACATCATGAACATCCTTCTACGTCAATGTGTCATGACATGCAGCAACTAAGACAGAACCCATTCCACACCATATAGAGAACCAACTTCTCCTCAGAGGTAAACTATTGCACACCTCGCAGTAAACTGTGCCACTGCAGTTTTGCAGCACCAGATTCTTCACTCAAGCTGACCAGTTTATTGTAAACATCTAATGCAGACTTCCTGTTCATTAAGAGCATCCATTTCCTTAGATTCAGACTACCCCAACTACGACTTCACTTTTAGGAAAGCCACTTGGTGCCAGAACTTCAAATTTTCCTGCATTCTTGTCATAGGTATGTGTTGGCCATAAAGATAAATATACACATCAACTGCTCAATATGCTTAATTAAAGTAGTATTTCAGTACAGTGTCAAGGTTCCCAACTGCCAGCATCTAACAGTTCATTGGCATGATAGATCACGGAAATCATCCTACTGTAATTTATTTATTCTCAATCACAGAGTTTATCCAGGTGAAGTAGGTATTTAACTAACAGCTAATTTCAACAGACATCTGTGTCACTAATAATAAATGTCATTAAAGTTTCAAATTCCTTGGAAAGCATGTCCAAGCAAGCAGAAAATAGATGGCTGATAAAAAAAAACAAACCCTGACACATCATCTAATACAGCAGTCTTACCCCAAGGCAATGCCAACTGCATCTAAACCACTCATAGAAAAAAAAGGGTAAGTTAAAAGTGACTTCTGGAGGTCACCTCACCCAAAGTGTTACTTAGAGATATAATTTCAAGGCTTGACTAGGCTGCTCAAGGCCTCAAGCAGTAGTATTTTGAATTATCTCAATGAATAGATTCCAGAGCCCCCTGGAGCAGTCAGCTGCAGTGTTTACCCAATGCCATAGCAAAAACATTTTCTCTAGTATCTAACCACAATCTCCATGTTTCAACTTCTGCCCTTTTTTTTCATACTGCTGTGTACCTTCAGGAAGGTTCCACTTTCTTTGCACATTTCTCTGTTGGGAAGCTGAAGATACAACATCTCTCCTTACTCCTGTCTTTCTCAGGTTCACAGTTCTCTCAGACTTTCCTCAGAAGTCTGCTCCAGCTCCCTAACAACTGCAGAGTTCATCTCCTAGACTTGCTCCAATGATGGACTCTTGTCTTTCTTTTCACAGGGAGCCCCAGTACTCCACAGTCTTACAAGTGCCACATACAGTGGAATAAACACTTTCTTTGACCTCTTGGCTACACTCTTCCTGCTGCAGCCTGGCATGTAGCCAGCCTTCTCACTGTTTGCAAGGATCCCCATTCTATCTCTCAGAAAACCACTTTCTAGTCAGTCAGCACCAACATTATGCTGTTGCTGAGATTATTCCAGCCCATGTGCAAGGAGTAAAGTGCCTTTGCTCAATTTCCCAATGTTTCTGTTGGCCTGTCTCTCCAGCCTGCCAAGGTCCCTCTAATTACAGCCTTACCTTCCAGCTTCTCCTCCCAGTTTTGTGTCATTCAGAACCTCATGGAGGGTATAACACATGCCACTGTGCTGTGTGCTGACAAAGACCTTAAACAGCATTAGTCAACAGCACTTGCCTCAACAAATGCTACTAGCAGCTGACCACAGGTCAAATTCTGCACCTACTTCCATTTTCCATGTCCTCATGCCTTATACAGAATGTCTTTTAGCAGCATGCACCACCTGGGCATTCTGTTCTCAGTGACTCTCTGGTTTCATACTGGTATATACTGGAATATACTTCTAACCGTGAGATCATCATCTCACAGTAACTTGGAGTGTTTTTTTAAATTTTTCCAGTTGATACTCTACAACTAAAATCACAGTTCTTTATACATTTTCTGCTTGTACTTCTTCCATTCTAAAGAAATGATGAGGAAAACACAGGGGTACAGTAAAGTAAAACATCACACTATACTTGACAAAAGCCCATCATGCAATCAAAAGCAGCAACATTATGTTTACCACACATGTCCCTGTTCCCCTCCTAGGAATATTTTAAGTCTATTGGCTGCTTTGGGCACTGCTGAGCACTCAAATAACATTACCACATGCACACCACCACCGTTTTTAAAATTGTATTCAGTTAGTCACAATTGTTGAAATGTTGTTTCTCAAGTCTTCTCTCCCCTATACAACATTTTTCATGAACCTGCACTTCTCATTGTCATTTTCTGCAGGATCTTTCTACAATTTGTTAGCTTTTGACTATTAATTTACCATTCAATTTCCCTCAAGTCTCTTTCAGCAGTAGTGTTAGGTGCTCACACTCCTGACTAAAGAGTTGTACTACTCTGTAAGTAAAGAGCAAAATGAAGCAGCCTTACCTTCTGAAGCCTTTTTTACCTTGTTCATCTGTTGACCTACCAAGCAGGTCTAAGACTGACCAACCTGGTGTAAAGCCCTGTAGGTTTCCCAATTTTTCATTACCATGGACATTTCTCGTAAACTGCTCTCCAAGGTCTCTTCTGGCGTGGCTTTTTATGGTTCTTTTACTGGATTTTATGCTTTGGTCTTCTCTCCGAATTTTTAACAACTTCGGATTTTTCTGTCTAATCATGCAAGGCTTTTTTAGTCCTATTTTGTCAGTGATAAACCTTTATTCTTTATTATCAGCAGTACTGATGCTAGATAACAGTCTCCATGCCACATACAAGTATTAAAGCTTTTCTGGTAATTCTTTAAATTTTTCCTTTAGCTAGCATTCTCATTTTAGTTATTTGTGTGATTTTATGCCCTGCAAGTATCCATCATACAGAAAACATGAAGTCTCAATATCCTATAAGCTAGTCATGTAAGCAGGTAGGTATCTTTAATCTTTACATTTCTGCTCCATATTGTAAGAACAGTTCAGTCCATGTCATCTTCCTTTTTTTTTTCTTAAACTCCTCTACAAGTACTGCTCTTAGGGGAAAACATGCTACAACTTTCTGAAAGAAACCTACCTAGTAAGCAAGAATGGAAGAGTCAGGCTTGACCTGCCTGGAACCAATTAATGTGTTATGTTTAAGTTAAATACAGCACAAGATAATATATTAAACACCAGCATGCTATTTAACTTACCTCCTTGCTTGTAAACTGTTAATTCCCGTACAGTTTCCAAGAACTGCCAAAACTTCTCATTACCATCTTCCGCAATAAATTCACTGTTTAAAAACAAAAATTATTGTCCATAAGTTGACTTTGTTCAAAGGTGTACCACAGTAAAAACCGTCAGTTGTTTAAAATAATAAATACCCATCAGGAACCAAATGTTAGATATTCAACGACTAACAACCATCTCCGTAGCATAAACACTGAACTGAGCTGTATTTTGGTCAAAAGATATTTTGAACTAAGTACAGTCATCCAAACTCAACAATCAGAGCTGTAAAGCATGCAGACCGTTCTCTTGATATAGAAAACCCCCAAAATACCCACTTTATTTTTCCACAGATATTCCAATATACACTTACAGATTAAATCACTTCAGTACACCAATTTTATTTCATAGTAGCTAAATATACAAATAAGAACACGCACTCTGTTAGGTTATAGTTTTTCATTAAATTACAGGCTTTCATCAATGACATCTACTTTGCTGTGCAGGGAGGGAGATTGCCAATCTCTGAAACACTTTCAAACATGTTAATCCTTACAAAGCATAAAAGGTGAGGTATACTTTATTCCAAATACCATACTTCCTTTTTTTTTTTCAAACTGAAAGAAGCAAAATTTAGTTTAGATATACAGAAGAAATTCTTTACTGTAAGGGTGGTAAGGCACTGGAACAGGTTTCCCAGAGAAGTTGTGGCTGCTCTATCCCTGGCAGTATTCAAGGCCAGGCTGGATGGGGCTCTGAGCAACCCGGTCTAGCAGAAGGTGTCCCTGCCCACGGCAGGGAGGTTGGAACTACACAGTATTTAAAGTCCCTTCCAACCCAAACCATTCTGTGATTCTATGATCTACAGATAATATTTCTAAGGTTTGTGGTTTTCCTTAAGGAAAGTTGCTTTCCCTCCCCCTGCTTATATCTACCAAAAACTTCCATTTGCCAGCATGACTATATTGTTTTCTAATCTTTACTTTGGAAATTTGCCTCTCCTTTGATTACAGAAGCTGCAGTTCTCCCTTCATGGGTGTTCTCCAAACAACAGTAAGTAAGTTTAAAAGCAAAACAAATTTAAGCCAAGTGGGGAGCCACAAGCACCTAAAACTGGAAAACATCTTCCCTTCCAAATATGAATCACAGAGTGGTTTGGGTTGGAAAGGACCTTAAAGATCATCTGGTTCCAATCCCCTGCTATAGGCAGGGACACCTCTCACTAGACCAGTTTGCTCAGAGTCCCCTTCAGCCTGGTCTTGAACACTGTTAGTGATGGAGAATCTACAACTTCTCTGGACAACCCGTCCCAGTGCCTCACCACTCTCACAGTCAAGAATTTCTTCCATACATCTAGTCTAAACCTACTCTCAGTTTGAAGCCATTCCTCCTTGTCCTCTCGCTGCATGCCCTTGTAAGAAAGGGTCCCTCCCCATCTTTCCTGTAGACTCCCTTCAGGTACTGCGAGACAGAAATCAGGTCACCCCAAAGCCTTCTCTTCTCCAGGCTGAAGCTGTGATGACAAGTTAACAATACCTTTTAAAATACCACCGTGTTTCACATCTTCACTAGTACCTTTATAATCAATTAACGTGCAAACTACTTGGGGGCAGACGAAGATGTTGTTACCCAGTGGAAGGCAGGGATTGTGTAACTGGCCCATTACAAGTCCTCAACGCAGCGACCTGCGAAACGCCTGAGCAGTTTAAATACGAAGCCGCTTGTACAGCTCCGTCAAAGCGTGGGAGAGCCTTGCCACTGTCCACAACACTTTTCGAGGCGAGAAAGCAGTTCAGCCTCACATCCGAGGAGTACTTTAACACACCCTCCGATAGGGAAAACGTGGACATCCCCTTCTGACAGCCCTCCTTCCAGCTCAGTGGAGGGAAAAGGGGGTCCCTCCACCTTCCTGTCCCTCAGGAGACAGACGGGACAGGGCGGCCGCTAGCAGGAGGAGGAGAAGGAAGAGGAGGAGGCTGCACGCACCTCGCCGCCAG
>NW_008237885.1:1623944-1638980 GCF_000691975.1 Corvus brachyrhynchos | reverse complement strand
GGGGTGGCGGCAGGAGGCTGAGTAGGGACATGGCTGTGTCCAAGGACAGCAGCCGTCCGCCCTGGCTCTCCCGTAACCTCCCGCTGGCCGTGTCCTAGCGGGCTGCTCTCCCTCGGCCTTCACCAGCCTACAAACAGTGGTTAAAGTCTTACTCTGGGTGAGCTGCTTCATACATAATATACACATACAGTTGTTCCTCTGAGAGGAAGGTGTTTAATTTCCTCTTCCTCCAAGTTTTCCAAACCGACTTCTATTTTGAGATGTGTTTTGTTTCCCGTCTGCATGGGTTTTTTTTCCTCGATAAGCATTAGCTTCACAGGAGCCCTGCCTCTACTTTCTGCCTAACTTACCTTGGAATTTTCAGACTCACGTTCTCTAACTTACTAACTTTTTTTGCTGTTAAAAATCTCCGTAGTTAATTCCATTTCCTCAACAAAGCTGCCACCCTCCCTCAGTTTTTCAGACCTAAGAGAGGCTGATGCTGCTGGAGCTGTGTTGTGGGATGCTAACGCAGAGCAGCTCTGCATAGTCGTTCATTGGAGAAAGAATCCCCCAGCTGTATTAAAAATAGGGGGTATTGCCTTTTCCAAAATATGACTCATGGAAGTCGAAGCTGAAACCTGGAATATATTATTGCTGCATACACTTTAATTTATTTTGCACACAGTCATCTCCTGACTGCTCAAAGTTGCTTTGTGGGTGGTGGGAGCCAGTGAGGGCATAACTCCAGGGAGCAGGCTATGTATGGATCTTATAGTTTGGATGGTTAGTGTTCATCTCAAATTATGGTAGTTCAAAATGCATTTGATGAACTTAGTAGAACTGACACTACACTTGTTCTGCGCAGAACAGGCCATAGCTGGTTTATATTGACCATCTACCAAAAAACATCCCAGCCCAAGTAATCCTGGGGTTAAAGGAGCTACAAGTTGCTTTTTTGATGTTTCTTCAAGCAAAACTGAGATGTACTTAGCACATTCGCCATGTATATACATTTATCACGCATTTTTCGTATCTCTGTGTGATACAATGTGATGATGGATGCACCCACCTTACCCTAATCTATCAATTGCTTTTCTGTATAAAGTTGCTCTGTTACCTTTTGGTTTATATTGATATTGAAGAGGCTGCTATTGTTGCTTAAATGTGAACTCCTAAGCTTGCACTTGTTTCATCTTGAGCTGCAACAATTTATGATTTTCCATACAAGAAAAATAAAATCTCTTGGCACTGGCTATGGAAATATAACTAGCTTTGAATTCAGTGGCAAGATAAAGTGGTAGCTCTGAGTCAAAGGTCAGATCATTAGTCTGTGGTGAAATACAGAAAATAGCTAGTGCAGTAGTTTTCTTGAGAAAAGATCCTTTCTGCTTAAATTCAGAGATCTCCATTAGAAAGAGAGTTTCTCTCTGCTGAGATATCTCTCTCTCCCATTTAGGGTTATTGTATTTTTAGGGGCCTTAAATTTATGATCATAGATAGGTGAAATGAAGTTGGAAGGGACCTCAGGAGGTTTCTAGTCCAGCCTCCAGCTCAGAACAAGGTTAGGTTTGAGGTCCAGTCAAGTGTTGAAAAAAAATCCAAGGCTGACACCTGCACAACCTTTCTGGGCAACCTAATCCATTGCTTAAGATGCAGTTTGGATTGCTCCTTGGAAAGAAGTACAGTGTTGTAAGAGAACATTGCATTCCTTATAAAAGCTTTTGCATATTTATCAGTTTTTCCTTTGCTTTGGTACTTTAACTACATTCTAGCCATGAAGAGCCAGTACACACTTAAAAAAAAATCTGTTTCTGTGTATTTGACAAAGGCAGATATTAATCTGCTAAGCAGAATGCAAACCTAGAAGATGGAGAGCAGACTTAATCTTCATTTCTACAGCAGAATTTTATGTAATTAAGTATTTCAAATAACACTTGGCCATTCTTGTACATACATTCCACATATATATGTGTGTGTGTGTCTGTGTGTGTGTGAAAAAAACCTTAGTTCTCTGAAACCATTTTTCAGCAGAACAGAAAAACAATTAGAGCCAAAATTTAAAATTATTCATATCACAGCTGTGCAAATAGGAATTGATTATCATAGCGGTTTCAGTGTGAATAGAGGGAGTGATTAATGAACGCTTCTCAGTAAGATGCAAATGTTTTATAAGTCACAGTAAGCTATGTCTGTTTTATAGAAACAGTAGCAATAAGTGAAAATAAGTTGAGCTTCATCAGCATATTCAGTTACCTGAAAATAAAACTTTATTTTCTTAACAGATTGAAGACAATTTTCCTGGTGAAAGGCTCCCTTTCTCCCTAACTTGGAGGTAATGTAAATGTCAAACACTAATCAAAAGATGTTCCTGTTATGTGGTTATTAATTGGTGGCCTCCTGAGCAGTAGCTGCTGGCATCCTTTTATCTAGTGTGAGACTGGAGGCCAATCTCTTTAGAACTTGTCAGTGTTACTACTATGAAGGCATTTGAGGTGTTTCCCTGAAAAGACTAAGGATGCTGTACTGCATCGCTTTTTTGTCCATTACATCATAGGCCAGCCATGGTTATTTCATTAGCATATCTCATAGTGGTATTCTGGAGCAGACCATGCAAAATATGTTTCATAGTCTGTTAACTTTTCATTTTGACTTACAGGGATGAGCCAGTGAAAGAAAAATTGATGCGGGAGTAATATAAGCCTGGTTTCAACAGCTCACAGAATCTGCTCAGTGGCAACTTTCTAGCAATAAGAATTTATGCTGCTTTGCCATGCCCACTCATACAGCTGCAGTGATAGCAAATGGCCTGCTGCCAGAATGCTTCTCTTTCCAACTTTTAGAAAAAGAAAAAGAGAAAAAAAGGAAACTGAAGCAACATTTTGCTTTGTGAAATAAACATAGGAGTTACAGCCTCTTATTTAAAATCATCCTTCTCACGATCTGGAGAATATACTTCCTGGACCAGGTCAAAAAACTTCCTTCAAAACTCTGGGCATGTCTGTACTGTGTAGTGGAGAACAGTAAAATGTGGTCATAATGGGGAATGCAGCTCCATTTGGATACATCAGCTCAAGTTCATAAGCAATGCCACTGCTCTGCTGTGCCAAAAACCAGTGTGGTTTTATTGATTTTTTGATATTTTGATATTGCCCTGGCTCTTACTATGCCAAATCTGATTAACTAAATGCACCAGTGGATAAAACCAGGGCTTATCTATTATGTTGCAGGGTTTTTCTGAGTTTGTCTATGTTAAATCATAGCTTGTTATTCCTGGGTCAAGCTCATCATGTAGCATGAGTTGGCACTTCTGATGACGGCTGACAATCTTGGTTGCTAACTGGCCTGTGCTCATAATTAATCTCTTATTTACAACACCCTGTGAGTTTCTTGGGTGTTGAAAAAAAGAACATTTTTTCTTCTTTCTCTAGTTGTAAGTTGTGAATCTGTCTATGTACTCAGTGAAAGGAACACAGGTGATACACTGATGATACATAATTTAGCCTAAAATGTACAATGAGGTTGTTAAATCACCATTGTTGATGATTCAAATAATAGCCACATACTTGTATTTTAGACATGATTTTTCACATGCAACTGTTTGGGAGATTATAACTTCAGAAGACAGAATATTTATACATAGAACGCACAAAGTTGAGTATTTCTACATTAATTGATAAGCTGGTATGTGCAATGAAGTGCCTTAGGACAATTCTGGCCACATAGTGCTACACCAGCACCAAAAGAGACTTTAGTGTAAAGGCACAGGTGTATTCACTGAGAAAATACACTATTTCCCAGAATAGGGTGGTAGGATTTGAACCTGGAGGCCTATTATGTAGGGATCAAAAGGTGCTATTGCTACATGCAAGGTGGAAAACATAAAGATAAAATACCTGTACCATGAAGTATATCAGTGATTTTTCCTTTTTAGTCAGATCAGTGAGCAGAGTTCTGAATCTTTTCCAGAATGCCTAAAAAAACCTAAGTTGGGAAATTAGCCAGTGAGTCCTGAATGTGCACTCAACCAAGTCACCTTTGACAGAAGCGAGGACTGCAGAACCATGACGTACTGTCTACTTAAAGCCAAGTGCAGTTTTTCTTAGAACAGACTCTTCTATCCTTTTTAAACTGGGTCAGAATTGCAATTGTATTTCCACCTGTGCGGGGTGCAGAGTGCACCATCCAGCGTGCTCCAGTGACAGCATATGCTGGGAGGCAGGGTTGTTTGACAGCAGCTCCTGGCTCAGGCTGAATTACAGACTCAGCAGAAACCATTGCCTTGCAAGGAGGCACAGGCTCCTGAAGAGGTAACTTGTGCAGTAACTCCCTGTTCCTGGTTCTGCATGGAGCAGCATTTGGGTTGCAGCAGAGCTGGCTGCCAGGACCAGCTGGCTTGCAGGCTTTGTGTGACTGAGCAGCTGGAAGGAGAAATCTTGTGTTTATTCCTCACTTCCCACTGAATGTTTTGCTAGCGCACCTCTAATGCAGGAATGAAAACTATAATGCATTTCTTAAAAGAATCATAGAATCATAGAATAGTTTGGTTCAGAGGGACCACCAAAGATCATCTAGTTCAATCCCCCCTGCCATGGGCAGGACCGCCTTCCACTGGCCATTATTCAGATCCCCATCCCTTCAGACCTTGGATATTTCCCGAAATGGGGCAACCACCACCTCTTGGCCAACTGTCCCAATGTTTCACCAAAGAAAAACGACTCTCCAAACCCCTGTGCATTGTGTTGGTCTAATTTCAGAATGGTGACATAGAATTACACCTGTCTTTTATGGTGCTGTGACTCGTGACTGGACAAGGTGCTGAGCAACCTGAGGTGACTTTGAAGCTGGTCCTGCTTTATGCACAAGCAGAGCAAGCTGGCCTCCAGTGCACTCATCCAACCTAAACTGTGTGCTGCGATTTGGTGTGCTACTTATACAGAACTCGCTTTGCACAACTTGCTTAGCATTTTTAGCTAAAGTTGCTGAAGTTGTAGGCTGCAAGCTGTGAACTTTCACCTAGATATTTTGAACATATGTTATGGTCAAGTAAAAGAAGGCCCCCAGAGCCAGTTCAAGCCAGAAGATAAGGAAATTGCAATCATCAGCAGAAGCTGCAACCTTAGGGAGAAGAGAAATGGCCCATCTAGAGAGAATGAAGGGACCCAATGAAGAATGGGAAGACCTCAGTCAGAATCACAGAATCATGGAATGACTGGAGTTGGAAGAGACCTCTGGAGATCATCTAGTCCAAACCCCTGCTAAAGAGGTTCACCTAGAGCAGGTGCACAGGATCATGTCCAGGCAGGTTTTGAGTACCTCCACAACCTCTCTGTGCAGCCAGTGTCAGTGCTCTGTCACCCCCACAGTAAAGAAGTTTTCCTTCTATTTAGATGGATGTCCCTGTGCTTTGCATTGTGCCCATGATGACCTTAATATTACTACTGGTCCAATCAGTTGCATGAGGGGTGGGAAACTTGTAAGGGTATAATTGCCCAGCGATTTCTTTGTTCAGGGTCCTTTTTTCAGGGCACCCAGTGTGAGTTGCAGCACTATTTATAAAAAGGACTTCATAGAAGAGTCTCTTTTTGGCTTATTGATTCAGTGAAAGCCTTGTTGAATGCTGTTATGGTGGCTGGCATGTGTAATACACATAACAACTATTCTGTGACTCTTAAGGGTAATTTATTTTAATTAAAAATTTGTGTAGCTAAAGCAAAACAGAACAAGCTGTGCTGCTTTATTGTGTGAAAAATGATGGATTTTTTTCCAGTGGAACAAATTTCAGTGCTGGTTTTCAGATTTTGCTTTGTCCCTTCTATCAGACTGTCCTTTTGTTAATGTTAGAAGCAGACTAGTAGATGAGTTTCTCGTCTGTCAGGGGTCATTTCAGCTCACTTCCCAAAGTGAAAAAGAATACTTACGGACAAGTAATATAAAGCTATTCCTTCCAGTAATTTATGCTAAATATCTTTAGAGGGAAAATAGAAATATTACTTTTGAATTACGCAAATTAATATTTTATGTCCTTTTCAGTTAATCTGAGTATATAAAATTTTCAATTTTTATGATTTGCACACAGAGAATTGCAATCCATTTTGTGAAAACAGCTTTAAAAATCAATGTAAAAAATAACAGTTACATGTAAATGAAAGAGAAGCAAAAAATGCAGCCACAAGCTCTTACAAATATAATGAAAATTAATTTATTGCTCAAGATTTTTAGGACCCTCTGTTTCTAAACCATTAAGAAGGTCCTTCAAGTGTAATCCAAGATGGATAAGGCACATTTCCATGCATATATACATGATTTTCCAGGCAAATGTATACAAAAGGAACACTGAGAATTAAAGCTCCCAGAAGGAAAATAAAAATTACGATTCCCATATCTCTGAAGTCAGCATGCTGTATCCATCAGTAAATTATAAAATGCATGCTCTAAAATGTTCATAAACCATGGAAAAGTAAGGAATTACAGGTTTTTTAGCACTGGAACATACATATATAAATGAAATTCCAGATTTGTATTAGCCTAGTATATTTCTTTCTCTGGCACTGGCCAATCAAAAACCCAAGGAAGTGTAGTCCCAGAGAAATAAGGAGTCACTGAATGCTTAAGTGAAAAGTTGTGGTTTATATCTATATACAAGGTGATTAAAATATGCATATTTCTCGAGCTTTGCACCTGTGTATTGAAGTGATTGCACATAATTAGCAATGTGATTATCAAATATGTTTTCGCATGCCGCATATAATTAGACTTACAGAAACACACTACATTTAGAATATTTTAATGTAGATAAACTTTGAGGGCAAAAATGAAGTGTTGTTAAAGAAAAGCAAATTGTTTAACCTCTGATGTGCCAGCTGCTGCTACCTCTATCTCCTGTATCCTTCTGCTGGTAAGAGTGGTGGGATGAGCTTTCCCGCCCCCCTCCCTAGCGCTGCTGAAGGAGCGATGTGCAGCTCCAAATTATGGGACACTGAAGACACAGAAAGGAAGAAAAAGAGAAGGAAGGCAAGTGGATTAGTGCTGGATGCACGCTATCTCGATGCATCCTCTTTTGAATAACTTTGTCTCTTAAATAAAATGGTCATTATAAAGAAAATAAAATGGTCACAATTCTACGTGATTACCAGAATTAACACCTCAAACTAGGGGAATGTTATGTTTGGCTATTAAATTGTAATAAAGATAGGTTTCTCTCTGGAAACCATGGCTTTATTTTGGTTTCCTGTTATTCTTTGGTCCTGATTTCCTAGATTAAATTAAGTTAAATCAGAAATACGCTGCTTGTACTGGTTATTCACATTTATATACTAAATGTATATACTGCTGTTCATATTATAATTTTCATAACTGGCAGTTGTCAACAAGAATTTACTATAGTATATTAGGCTGATAAACTTGGGCCTTCTGAAAGGATTAAAGTTAAATGATAGATCTACTCTGTGATACTAAAGAATTGAAAAGTGAGATCCTGACTGCTGGAGGCCCCAGGAAGTTTTTTCAAGAGAATCTTTCTAAGAGTCTTCCTTCCAAAAGAAAGTGTAAGCTCCTATTTTCCCCCCAGTTTTGCTATAAACTTGGGGTTCCCAACCATGTTAATAAAGGAATGCAATTATAAAATATCTGGACAACTTGCATCCTAGTATTTCTTAGCAGTTGGGAGAGATGATAATAATTGTGCTAAAAAGTCTGTATTTAAATAAAATACGTTTATAGCATATGAATTTTTACGTTAGAATCAGAAATTCAGATATTTTAATGCTTGTTAATGCTCCGTTATGCTTGCACAAATCCATGGATGAGGCTACAGGGTTGCTAATTATTTTACAGATCAGATTCTGGTGTTTCACTCACCATCAATGGTCTGCAAGCCATAGTGTGACTACACTGCTTTGGATCATCTCTGTCTTCTCTTAGCAGTGCAATTCTTATTCTATTCCAGTTTTTCTTTTGCCACAAGATGACATACAGTGTTGGTAGTTTGTAGGTACATGCTTCTCACTAAACCACTTCAGTGTGAGGTGCCCTTAGACCCCTTGGTCAAACAAGCTGCTTTGACCAATCTGTATTTTGATCTCCTTTTTCTGACAGCCGAAGAATTATTCCCTTATTTTTCGCCAGTTCTTAATCTGAACACTCCAGCAGTCTTCACCTCAACTCTCCCTCTAAATTTACAGTTTATTCATCTGAAACCTGTCACAGTGTTGAACAATTTTTCTTCCCTCTCATATTTCTTACGTAGTCACTGGTCTGTTACAAATGGACTGCAAGGCCAACAGATCCTTCCCTCTGCTGAGGCTTAGGAGAACTATTTTTGTCTTGACATTTGCTGCCACAGATTGCCATTATAGGTTAAAATTCCCAGTTCTCATGGTAATTACAGCTCCCAACATACTTTAATCCAAGATCATAAGATAAATTAGTGCCAGAGATGGATGTCTTATACGGAGACTTCAAATTGAGTATGAGTTTCTAACCTGTCACCTTCAGTGCTAGCGACTTTTCTGCACTGTCACTGTTGTAGGTTGGCCAGACATGAGGTAATAGGAGTAATTCTGCTGCAGCCTCAGCTGTGAAATAACTTAGATCACTTCAGCATTAAACCTGAATTCCTCTCAGCCTTTTCCAGAAGTTCAACTGACATTTAACTGATGATGGGACCAGTATTCCACTGATCTTGGGAGGATAATTTAAAGAATAAATATTACCATTCCTATATATTATTAATACACAAAGAGAAAACATTAAATCTTTGTATGGCTGTATGTTAGGGAGGAACCACTGATTACATGCCTTTAGGTGCTTACAGAATGATAGTTAAATAAGAAAGAGTTAAGAAAAATCCCCAAAGAAGAGGACTGAATTGTTCTAAAAATTCTCATAGCACTCTCTTAAGAAAGTGCAGTTCTTGAATTTAAACTTCAAAGTGTCCAGGTTGGCTTTCTGAAAAGAATCCAAGAAAGGTCTTCTATGAAATAGCAGCAACACAGAAAGCGATAGCAGTTCTCAGCTTGCTGTGATTTTCACTAAGGAGTTGGAGGTCAGTTATAAAAGAAAGGTTCAGACTTGCAGACACCTGTGAAAGCCAGATAGGAGTTCTGGAAGTTGAGCCTGATCTACCATTTGCCATGTTTTTCCTTCATTTTTCACCTGTCTCCCACAGAGATCAGATGAAGGACTCAGAGATCATGTACTACAGAAATCTTTTTTTTTTTTTCCGTCTTGGAGAGAGAAACTTCTTGGAAGATTTTTTGTTGTTTCTATTGGGGCTTTTTGGTTTTGCCTTTTGTTTGTTTGTGTTTATTTATTTTTTACTTTTACATCGCATCCAAAAGATTGAAAAGATTTAAAAAAAAAAAAAAAGAGAGAGAGAGAGGGAAGGTCTAGTGGATCATTTCTAATATTACTTCAGATTTATTTCTCTGAAGACACTAAAGTTCCTAGACTTCACATAAAATTGTTATGGAGATTTGGATCAAGATAGGCTATGTCTGTCCATGGCATATCTAAACGTCTGTCTTGAAGGAAAAGGCAAGATATGGCCTGCAAAACTTTGAAAATCTTAGTAATTTAACTTTTAGGCACAAGCAGAGGTGCTCAAGATAAACTGATAGTTGGATAAGTGACGTTTGATGGGAACTTGCAGATCAAGAGCTCCTGAAAGGAAGCAAAAGGCTTTTGTGTGAGGCCCGGAGCAAGAAAATGCTTCTGTGACGCTTATCACCAGGTGGCAGTATTACACAGTCTTGCATTTCCTGTACCTTACTGTATGAGCCGTTTTGGGGTCTTGGTGGGAATGTTGTTAGGGATATTTGTTAGTTTTTGTTAGGCAGAAGGAAGCATGCACCAATTTCAGAAGAGCCATATCTCTCTGTGCATTGATCTTCCTGATCAGAGAGGAAGCTGCAATATGAAAACTTGGGTGTTGACTTCTTGGACACCTTTATCTTTAAACAAGGGAGTTTTTCACATGCTGTTAGACTGTTCTTTACTAGGAAAACCAAAACATCATAAGAAAATGCAGTAGTGATATATTTCACATTATGATTATCAGAGTGACTGACTGTAAAGCATTTCCATTCGGACCCAAATTTGGAAAAATAAGTGTGGATGTGGTGCAGGTGGCATGCCTTTGATCTGTAATGAGTAGCCAAAAGCTTCTCTATACTCTAGAGTTTGCATCACAAATATTGCAGGATTCAGAAGGCTGAGGGCTGGAAGGAATGTGTGTGAGTACACTTAAGTTTTTCTATGCACAGGGCAGAAATGAGAGAGCAATTTCCTGTGTCCTGTGAAATGCTTTCCTCATGCTGCCTTCGTGTTGCAGATAGCATACATAAACACCCTGTGTTTGGGGTTTGGGATTACAAAAAAACCACCCTGCATTTCATACTCTTTGCTTTCTGCCTTGGCACAGGACCAGCATTTGCTGCTAGTCATTTGATATTGCATCTTTCAATAATTTCTAACTTCACTCAAAGTATCTTCCCACTCACCAACTCTACCTGGCCACATCATGAACCCACACACATCTTTTGAATGGCAACAGCAGCCAGAAGCCCTTTGGCAAATTTGCTTAGCATCATCCTTGTTTCAGTTGGAATTATAGCTGGATACCAGCAAGGCTCCCCGAGTGCTACCCCATTATCTGGGCTGCAGTAAGCCCATAAGCAGCCTTACATGCCAGAGATTTTCTTTGCTAGTTAACACCCTGTAACTTCAACCTGAGTTTTGTAAGTGTAACTTGGTTATGCCAAGTACAAAAGGCAAGAGAGTGAACACAAATTTTTCTTGATCCAATGGAAACCTGAAAATGCTCAGCAGTGTTTTCTCCACTAGTAAATTAAACATGTTCAGGAACTGTCTTGGGTACTGAGGCCAAATACCATAACATGGTCTGACCTACACTGAACCTGTAATCTTGTACACTTAGTGCTGGCTGGAAATGCTTTCTGGAATGGTTTGTCTCCCAAATTATATCCAAGAATTTTTTGGGAGAGTGCTAGTTGGCACATGCCCAAACATGCTTTAGAACATTTGGTCATTCTTTGTTCTGCTAGATGGCCCCGTTGCAAACACCAGGAGTGAAAAGAACAAAAGATGACCAAGTTGACCTGGTAGAAAGGAGATCTGCCTTTAAATATCTTATTTTGCCATTATCTAAAAAATGTAGCTCAAAGCTTTCAGATATGTTCCTTTATTGGGAAACTACCTTCCCAACAATTCTAACTTTAAGAAAGGTATCGAAGGATATTGTATTCGTTCTATGAGGAGTTATATGGTTGTAAACAAACAAAAAAATACTAGAATGTTGGAAGCAGTTTATGATGTTCCAGTTGTCCAAGGTCAACGTCTTGCAGAGGTGGAGTTACGACTACTCAAAGCATAATTTAGCTAATCCTTTCTCTCATAAGGAAAACATGCAGCAATGTGATGTAAGGAATGACTTGCAGGAGCTCCTGCATATGGACTGGCAGGTATGAGACATTGATTGAAAACATTGTTTCTGTAGTGGTTGCATTCTGAGTAAAGGAAATTAAAGGCGGTCAGACGTTTAATAGAATTATTACATCCAGAAAAAGAATGGCAAGCAGAAGAAGTGTAAAGTAACAAGCCTTATGCTGAATTGCAACTTTACAAGAAGAAGGACTGCTGGCAGTATGATGCATAAATTGTTTCAAAAGGAAGAATATGGCACTCAGTGTGCCTTTGAAATGAAGGTTTGATAAGAGCATGTACTAGAATTTAATATGGCAAAAAATAAGGGAGGTTTATACTTTAAACATTGAAACAAATTAATCCCAGACAAATGACTGAAGTTAGCATGCATTTATTAATTTAACAATTTCTATCCTTGTGACAAGGGAAACACCTGGAACTTGCTGCATGATGAAAAATTGGTTTATTGGAAATCTCAACTGGCTACAAGTATTGAAACAACTCAGGTCAAGCAGTGATAAATAATTTAAAGAAACCAGTGTGAGGTAGGTGTCACTTTAGTTTTACATGAAAAGATCTATTAGATGTTAACCTTGTCAGACAGGTAATTGCTAAATGAAATCATGTTTTTGTGCCTGTGCTTCATAATACCACTTGCTTACTCATGCATTTTGTACAAACCTTGATGTTGGCACTGACATTGTTTCACATGCCCATTGCTTCAAACTAGCCAATACTGTATTATCCTTTTAAATAAATGGTAAGTATGCCAATTATTATTTTTAGCAACTTGGAAAATTTATTGAGTGTTACCTGGGAACTGGCAAGGAGAAGGGACATACTGTGTTGGAATTCTAGCATATTTTTCTGGGCACACTTTTACATGTCAGCATGTTTCTGGTAGAAATGGTAGATTTGGTATGTAAATTTTAGCAGGTGAAGGTATTCTGCCTGAAATTGTCATGAGAAATAGGCCATTTCAGGATTATTTTATTTGAATCCTTGGTGAATTTTGAGATATCTGCTGACAGCATAGGATCTTGGAGAATTATTATGTAAAAAATAAGAGAATCCTGAGTCTTACATGTGACTGTTTTACTGTGAAATCCACAGAAACTACATTGATTTTGTAAGAGTATCTCAAAACTAGCTTGTAACTGACTTTGGATTTTCCTTGTAGTTAAAGCCTCATTGGAGATTTAGAGATGAGTTATGTTTGAAAGGGAAAATGTTGTAATTGAACAGTGTTTGCAACTTTTAGGGCTTCGTTTTGAACCCAGTCATGGTCCCATTAAATCAATGGGAACACAACTGTTTTCAAAACTACCCTTTTCATTGCTTCATTGATGCTAAGGAGTTACAGCCATGGACTTGCAAGGAAGCTAAAGGATTTTATTAGAACTTAATCCCACAGGGACTTGCACAGTAACGGGGGCCTCTATAAAGAGAACATAAAATACTACCAAATGAAAACTCTATGTTGTTGGTTGTGCCGTGGGATGTGACTCTACATAAAGTGTGGTCCACAGACTGTCATTTAAGAGCATTCAAATTCGTAAGTAAAAGCCTGCCTTTGAAAGCTGCATAAACACATTGATTCATGTGGCACTGCAAGCAACTTCTTCTAGTTTCAGAAAAAGGAGAACCCTTTAAATGTCAAGTTTTTCAGCTAAACTTCATTATAAATAGTTTTACTTCTCTTGTACATCCATTCCATTAAGTTTTTTTTAACCAGCCTTCATGAATCAGTAACTGTCTTGAGTAAATTTAAATAAATAAGAATTTAAAATTCTACTGAAATTGAGGGTTTCTTTGTTTAGCAACTTTAGTTTTGAGCTCCTTTTCATGGAGATGAAGGTACAGTGTTAACAATCTGGTATTTAATGAGAAAATCTTAAGTTATAATAACATTTCTGTATCAGGCTAAAAGCAGCATAAGAGATGCATGAACCTAAATCCTTTAGCAGCAATTTTATTTCAAATGGATTTAGTCATATTGCTTGTTAAGTAGTGAATAGGCTGAGATGAGAACAAAATGCTTCTGTATCTTACACATGTAAATATTTAAACTTCTCTGAGGCTGGCTTTGTGTCACCTAGTAAAAGAGAGAGATTCAAAGGCAACCTGACTAAGTCCACAGTTTGGAGGCACAGGAAGTCTGAAGGCAGGTGAGCACAGTGGTGACCAAAGCAGAAAAGAGAGTCTGGTCTCCCCAGAGAGAAGCTGGGTGCTCTGCTGCTTGTGTGGGCAAAGAATACCATGATTTTTCAAGGCAAAAATGCTGTTTTCTACTTCAGTAAGAGTCAGTGAGTGCACACCTCTTGTCATTAGAGGAAGAAGACTAAATAGGTTTGTTTGACACCAGACTCTGAATTCTTCCAAAGGATGAAAGGATGGTGCATGGCTGTACAAGGGTGAATTTCATCGGGTAACCCATGGCGTTTTCCTTATACGATTTCACTAAAGGTAGAAGTGCATCATCTCTTTTCATGTTTTGGCAAGACCCAAACATTTGCCACTGTCAGACTTACTGGTGTAATACCATAACACTACTATGGGATGCTGGGCATGTGCATGCATATGTGGTAGATGTTTGAAGGTGGGTGTTGTAGGCTGTTCTTGTGGACACCTCACAACATTTACAATTTTAGCTCCTTCTGTTTAGACCATTTTCTGGTAATTCCTATGATTTCTGGCAAGCTTTAATGGGAGCAGATACTCTACCCTAAAAAGTCCAAGTACTCTTGGTTTCTATATAAAAATCTTCAGTTTAAAATACATTTGTCTATTTTTATAAGTTCTAAAGTTAAGTGGTCCCATGGGAAGGCACTGCTTTTCTGTTATCAGCCTTGCAGAGGTGAAGCTGTCTTTAGAGTTGAGTAAAAAAGTTGCTTTAGCACTGTCAGATATCTAATTAATCCCTCAGTAAATAAAGGCATTCTGTAATTAAATAAGCGAGATGTGCAATCAGTTCTAACACAAAATGCTTTGCATATTAATATATTGTAATCCAGGGGCCATATGAGGCTTGGTTTTGGATATGAAGTGTTTGTAACAGGCTTTTAACGTTATGGGAAAACACTGCAGGCAAAACAGTGGGGTTTTTTTTTTGGCGAAACTCAGCTAAGTGTGATCTGCTGGCTAAAGATTTGAATGTATATTAAAAAAAGTCTAATTTTCAATAAGGAAAACCACAGAGTTTCAGGATGTGGATTGTTGTAAATACATGAGAGGGATTGAAAAGTAACCTTTTGAAATTTTAGTGGAGCCGCTGCTGCGTAACCGATGTTATTGCCTCGGGGAGACAAAAGTGCTCTGCAAGGTGGGTTCATCGTTTGGGACTTTGTGCTTGGAAGAGCGCAAGAACCAGCAGCGCCGCGGACAGTTAATCTACAATTAGTTAGTTAATCTGTGGAGTGGTCGGTGTTGTCCGACCTCCTTGTATGAAACACCTGGGGGTTATAATCACGCGCACGAAACCGCGACCGGCACCAGACACCCGTTCCCTACGGCAAGTGACGGGAAATGAGGAGACCAACGGAGCCCCGCTCACCTGGCTGCGCCGCCGGCCCGTCCCATTGGCTGGCCCGCGGCCCCCCCCCCCCCCCCCCA
>NW_008237885.1:1560781-1623044 GCF_000691975.1 Corvus brachyrhynchos | reverse complement strand
TGCACGCCGACTGGACCGAGCTCACCAGCTGCGTGCCCGCCGCCATGGAGCGCCGCGGCTGCGCCGGCAACCGCACCCTCAGGTCAGTGCCTGCTTTCCAGATGCTCGAAATCAGATCCCACCTTTCCCAGCGCCGTGGGAAGGCGCCCTGGCAGCGGGTCCCTCTCCCCGGCACCTGGGCGAGAATTGTCCGCTGCCGTCCTCAGTAAGAAACAAACGGCGGGACAAGGCTTGTGTTCCGGGGGAGGTTCTACTTTGGGCTCTTGTCGGTGTGTTACCTGTGATGCTTTCGCTTTGCCTCAAATTTGTGCTGATTCCATGTAGCGCGCCTGCAGCTGCTTTTTGTATAGGTTAGCGCGAGAGAAACTCCGCTCGTGTTCCCGCAAGTTTCTCCTATTTGTCCTTTCGAAACTTATTTTTAACAAATCGCTACGCTCTTCTGCAGCAAGAAGGGTGCCTCTGCAGAATCTGATGGATCGTTGCAGCTGCTGACTGTTGTAACTAGTGGAGTTCGAAATATCCAGAAGCCCTTAAAATCTCTTTCACCTTCATTTCTTGTTGGCAGATAGGCAGGTTCTGTGCTTCCCATGCTGTAATGACCGCTCGCTCTCTGTGCAAGCTGGAAGTCGGGAGACCATGCGTGCCAGGCACTGTGCGGGGAACACAGTGCTGGCAAAAATCGCACTGTAAATGTCCCTTTGATGATCTGATGACAGTGGAAAAGGGAATTCTGTGTGCATGCTGCCTCTCTCCATGTTACAGTGTGGTTTTGTTGGGTCTTGTGAAAGGTCTTGTCTGTTCTAAACATGGAAAAATTGTCAGATGGGTGCTCTCTCTTGATAAGAGATACCTCTAGGTGATTCAGTAAGTTTTGGGCATTGTTCTGATTTATGTACCGTTCAATCAGATTGTTCAGGCTAGCATTAGAGCCTGTTGTAACTTCAACATCTGTAAAATATTAAGGAAAATATAGGAAGAATACCTTTTCCAAAAGTGATATAGCTTGGCACATACCTTACATTCTTTCATTTTAGTATCCATCTTGATTTTATGAGTCCACAAACTTTAAATTTTCAGTAGAATCCCTCCTACATTGTGGTTTGTATCTTGTCACTTAAAAACATGCATAGTCCTTGACATTCATGGGCACATTTTCACAGGGTTTATTCATCAAGGCAAGAGAGTTGATTATTGTTGTTGTTGAACAATTTGAAGGTTATTTGATGTGAGCATCAAAGGCCTTCCTATACAGCAAAACTAGTGGCATTTGGAAAGACTCCAGTCAGGATAAATTGAATTTATTGTGGATGGTTGTGGACTTGGACTGTACTTGCAGAATACTGTTAAGGTAATTCACACCGTTTTATGAAAAATATTTAGCTGAAGGGGAAGTGTGTGTATTTTCTGATAGAAGAGAAATGCTGTGAATATCTTCAAGGACAAAATAACTTGGTGGTACCTGTAGAACTTTAAGGAATATTCAAGAAACTTGTAATGTAAAAGGGAGGGGAGGAGGAAGAGTAATACTTGTAAAAATGTCTGAAAATACGTAATCTGCTAGTGGAGTCCATTTTTTCTCTCTCACGAAGAATATTAGTAGGTAAACAACTGAGTGCTAAATTCAATTTAAGTTCAATTCAAAGATTACCAATGGGCAATAAAACTGGAGTAGTGGCTTCAGTACTATTACATAAAACCATTATGGTATTAGGTAAATTTAAAACTTCAAGCTGAACTACACAGCTAGTCATTGCGGTTATTCAGTACATAGTTAGTAATTACTTTGATTGAAGAAAGATGTGATACTTCTCCATTATAGCTGAATACTGTTTTCTGAATTTTTTTGCTTGCTGCTTTTTGTTTAATTAGTGAATAATTTGGCTAGTGTAACGTTGCACTTCTTGGTTTGTCTTTACATAAATGAGGAAAGCGCTGTGAATAATTATTTATTGCATCGTTTTAATACTTGTTCGTTCTTGTATTTTATCCTGTGCTAGGAGACACCTTTACATTTTTCCCTTTGTTTTGTCATTAAAATCATGTAGTTTGACTTCAGCTTCTCAAGGAGCTGTAAAAAGAATCAAATAACCCTGAAGTATGAATTATCTCTGCTGTGAATGTCTTTGCTCCTGGTGAAATTGGAATCAAGCCCAAACTACTTTGCTGTACTATTAGAAGCATGCATCTAAGTCTTTTTTTAATATGTGAATGGAGAATTGAGGAGACTGTATGCCTAAAATAGGCAAGAAACTAGCATATGAATCTAACGTAAAGTGTACTGAATATTTTAAAGTCTTCCTTTAAAGCTTCTGAATGTATTTGAAGCACTAGACTTCCTTGAATAGCTCAGCTTTTCTCTTCTGCCTTCCAGCTATGGTGTCAGAAAATTAGACTAAATTGGTTAAATACCTGGCAGTGGATTTTCTTTGTGGCCAGCAGGACGAACTCTCTTATGAATTTGGTACTAAGGTGTTTGATCTCCTGTGCCATATATTTGATGCAATGAAGATGTTAAGTGTGTTTCCTTTTTTTTTGTTTCTTTGTTTCTCCACGTAGCAGGTATTAATATAATACCTTCTTTCAGATCCCTGTATACATGGTCTATTTTTTTATTGCATAGAGGGAATAAAGGATTTATAGTGTATATCTTCATATTCTGAAAATTTGTTTCTTGGAGGGCTAGTAATAGTATGAGTTAGATTAAGTCCTACCTTTTAACACAGGTCTTCAGAAGATTTCATGATGAAACTATAATTAGAATTAGTGGGGGAAGGGGCTAGCTGGTAGGGAGAGGAGGGAGTGGATGATGGTGCTAAAGGTCCTAGAAGATCTGTGAAGTACAACCTCTCCTCAGTCTTTGTCTTTCAGGGACAGTGTTTTTAAATCACATTAGGGTTTTGAAGACAATTTGTCTAAGTTTTTCCTCGTTCAAATGTTGGAGTTTTGAAGTCTCAGGACCCAAGAAGGAACATGGGGCAGAAACTGATGCTGTGCTCCAGAAATCTGAGCTTCTTTAAGCCCAAGTGCCAGCATGGACTTTTACCTCTGTGTGACTTAATGGTATGGAGTGCTTTGTTCCACCTTAGGTACTTCAGTGTGAAAAGTTGTTTGTTATTAACGTATTGGATGCTACTGTGAAGTTGTAGGACTACTCTTTTGTTAGAAAGCAAAGTAATTGTTTTGAATTACATTACTTTAAGAAACAACCAAACCAAGACAAAAACTGTAGCCTTTATTTCTTCAAACATTTGCATACATTTTCATTTTCAGGACATGAGATTTTTCTGCTAAAATACCTGTTTAAGTGTTTACAGGGCCAGGCTATTACCCTTTCATACTAATGTGTAGCTTTCACTTTTACAGAAGTTGTTATCTGGATAGTGCCTTTCAAATTTTTTTTTTTAATTTAAAAAAATTTTTTTTAAAGAAACAGTCTTTTAAATGTTTGCATTGCCCTCTCTGGATGCCATTGAAGTTGGTGATGCTTGTGTTCAGCTCCATCTCTGGAGCTGGGCTTTCCTTCAGAGGTGCCAAGAAGCTGGCCTGTGGAATCTTAGCCCAACACTGCTTGAGGAAAGAATGGGAAGAGAAATGCCTAACCTGGGATGCCAGGGAAGAGTTGGTGTGAAGTCTGAGTGACATTAGGCTGCCTCTGTAGACAGTGGGGAGAAACAGAATGACACAGGCAGCCCTTTGAAGGGTCTCAGACATACCTGAGACCTGCTGAATTGTCTTCTGGATGGCCAGTTCTTCCATTCACTGATAACAAGGGAAGACTAGAATTCTGAATTGGGACTTTGTGTCTAAAACTAGAGAAGAGTTCCACATCTTATATTGCAGAGACATTGTCCAAGCTGATTGTCTGCCTCTGTTAGGTTACCAGATAATTCTTGGTGTGTGAGGTAGGGTTTGCTTTGCCTCTCTGCTCTATGGAGGAGGGCTTGAGAGAACCTGAGAAGTCCTGATCAAGGCGCATTTTATCCCTTGCTGATGGTGCCGGCAATATAATTAATAATTATTCATTATTGTTTATTTGAAGTTTGATTAAACTAGGAAGGTGATCTTTTAAACTACACACTTGAAAGAGCACTGTATTGAAGGTGTTGTCTAATTTTCTAATGTGAAACTGAGATCATTTGAGTTATGTAAACCCCATAAGCTTTATTGTCAATGCAGTTTAGTCTTAAAAACTATTGATTTTCATTAATTTGCTTCCATTATATTCTCTATTTCCTTGTCCTGTTCAACTTACCGTGTCCTACATTTTTCTTTGGAAGTGTAAATCAACAGTAAACCCATGAGTCCTGGAATGGGGAGAATTGAATAGAAAATATTAGTAGGATTCCTTTTCCTTCTTTTGCATTCCCTTTTTTGTCTATTGTGTGTTTTTTTAGCAATAACAGAACATAAGACAGACTGATCTTTGCAGCCGTGGTAACTGATCATCACAAAAATATGAGTGTTAATCGAAAAATAAGGCTATGCTGAAGATAGTGGAGAGAAGAGAATAAAAAGTCACAAATGTTTAAACTGAAAAAAACCCCACAAGTTCTCTATTGTACCTTAGTATCTTCTACTGAATTGAGTGTTGGAGCCAGTAAACTCTGTATAGTTTTTTTAATAAATATAAGGAACAACAGGGACTAAACAATTTCCTGTGGTCCGGCTGCTGACTGTGGGTTTTTTACTTCCTTAACTGTCTCCAGTGTAATCTGCTTGAGGGTTCCATTGTCCCTAAAATTGAAAAGTGGTGGTGTCTTCCCAAAGTGCTTAGTGTGAATCTCATTAACTTCAGTTTTAAGCCCATTGCATCTGCTGTCTTTTGAGAACCTGAGAACAAATTGATCCCGTTTTCTCTGCAATAGCCTTCTGGGTACTTTGGTTCTTAGGAAGCCTCTTTCAACCTTCCCTGCTTAAATAGTAACCAAATCCAATTCGCTCTGGTTTTATTGGAGGAACACGAAGAATGGCCTACTCTTCGGGTTTGTGTCAGTTGTTTCCTTGAAAAGTGGTGTTTCAGTGGGAGTACAGTATTTAGTCTCTTGAGTGTAGTACAAAATGGACCAGAAAAGATTACTTGGCTTATTCTGAAAGTTGTGCTTGTGGTTGTACACTTCACTGATTATTTACCATTTTGCAGTTGCCTGACATTGACTGTCAGCTTGGGATTTAGACGTTATTAATTTTCTTAAAGACTATTACTTATACTTTCCATTGTCTTTTTGTAGGAGTTTCGTGCTTATCCCCAGTGGATTTCATTCTCCTTCTGTCAATTTCTTTCATTTGCAAAATTGATTTAAGTTTTTTGTCCTTCCTAGCTTTTCATCATTGGCCCATTAAGTAAAAATGGGTTTATATTCAGCATCCATATTGTTGATGAAAACATTGAATATAATGCAATCCTTTTGTAATAAATCTTTTGTTTGATATCGCTCAGAATTGCTTTCCAGGGAGTTCTGCCCTTGCCGCATCATATTTTCTTTTCTAGACTGTTTTTTTTTTGGCTTTTGGGACTAATTGGAGATGTTGCCTGAAGTCATCCTTTTTTTTTGGAAAGCATTTCTTTTCTAATGTTTCTATTTGAAGTAAATTACTGTATTTTAGAGGGAAATTAGGCTGATTTGATCCAAATTGATTGAGATGGTAATGCTGTCTCCTAATCTTTTCTTACATTTGTTTAAAGATAACATGTCTAGAACTTGTGGCAACAACTAGCAACTATCCTTAACTACATTTTGTGCTGTATGTGTCACCTGTGAGGTTTCCCCTGTCAGAACAGCAGACAAATGACTGATGTGCCAGAACTTTTCTGCATCAAGGTTGTCACAACCCTGAAAAATCTTTCACCCAAAGATAAGTCTTTTCTTCAGAATTTTGAAGCTACTGCTATAAATCTCAGCAGGTTGCCTACAAAAAATGACTAGAACTCATGTTTACTGTTAATTGCCAGCAACGATAAAAGAGTGGTCAGCACTATTTCAAATGGGAACGGACAGTTCTTATCCATCCATCATTGTAATTTATGGAGAACTGGAACTGAGTAAGTTTTGAGCCAGGAAGGTTCATGTTACGAAAATGGTCACCTGAACTGCAATTCTGATGGTCTAGAAGAGAATTTAGTGATTTATCCAAGCAAATTTGGCTTTTCCGGGTATTTCTTTCTGGAAAATAGGCTGTCTTAAGAAGGTTTTCTGTACAATGCAGGAGCTATTCTCATTTTTTTGTGTGGGAGCCAGGCAGAGAAGTCCTGTGGGAGAAGAAAAGAGTGGAAGTGTCAGGAGTATCCCCTAGGGCTGTACAGTGTTACAAGACACAGCAGTTGTTTTAACTTTCTCACATTATGATGCTTTTTTATTTCGATTAACCAGCTGCCTAATTTAGAATAGTTTCCAATCCTCTTCAGTGGGATATTGCTTAAATTCTTACACAGCATTAGGATATGTGTAGGTTTGAGGCAGAATGGGAAAGGTTACTTCGTGAGTGGGAAAAGTTGCTGTGTAATGCCATTGCACTGAGAGAGATTAGATCTGTAGACCCAGCCAGTGGCAAAAATAGGGATGAAATTGTAAGCTTGCATGTGGAGTTTTTTTTGAGAACTCTTTGAGGAGAAGTAAAAATCTCTGCCAGCTCAGCTCTAGAGATCACAGAGAAGCTGGATGGAAAGTAAAGATCTGGTTGAACTGAATGGTTTCTCCCTTCAGGTGTGTTGACAGTTTTCAATGTCTTAAATTCTAAGTCAGCAAGAGTAAAGCATCTCCTCTCAGAGTTTGGTGAAGCCATGGCAGTGAATTGAGCATATATATAATGTAAAGACTGCTGCTGTTTGTGCAGAATGAGACCCAATGAGGGCAAGGAAAAGCCTGTATTCTTTAATATTTTTAGTATTGCGTTCAGCTTGCTGCCTATTCTCTGGAAGTATTTATAACTCAAATTTCTATGCTACATTGGATGTCTTAATGTTCCCAGTTGCCTCAGAAGGTAAGTTTAAGTCCCTTAAAAGTTCTATTATTGCTGAGCAAGGTTTTAAGCACTGTGTAGGAGGCTAATTGCATGAATTAAGAGTCTCATTTGGACAGCCGCTAGGTTCCAATTATTCAGCCCTGAAACAACTGCTATTTTAAGGAGAAAAACTTAACAGAAGTATTTTGGGATTTTGTTCAAGATGGCATGAATCTTCTTTCAGAGAAAATGCTGGAGTAGCAAAATCAGTAACTCTTGAAGTACTTATGGTCTGTTACATGATCGATGCTTGAGATCTCAGTATGTATTGACTGAAAAGGTATAAAATGGGTTCTTGTAAGGATAGGACCTACTAGGATTTTGATTCTGCTATGAAGCTTACACTTGGGTGGTCATATGTATACTTCTGCAAAGATCTGGAGTGTGGTCCACAGCTTAAAGTCATCTTAGAAAAAACGGTATTTAAACTTAATGTCTTAACCCTCTTTTTTTTCTTTAATAATTGGTAATCTGTTAGAAAATGGTTGATATAAATGTGGTTTTCAGACACATTAGAAGTGTTTCATTGATGCAGTTATATGTCAGTTGTGAAAGTGACAGGGTCATGCAGGGTGGACTGTGGCTCTGAGGGTTTACAAACTGATAGAGATGCCAAACTTACTGGCATAGCAGTGGATAAACTTTGAATGCCATATGAAGAATAATGTTGGGATGGGGAAAGCAATGAGCAGATGCAACTTCCGTTTCCAAAGGGTGGAGCAAACCATGATATTCATAATTGACTTGAGAGTATACTTCCCATTCTATGAAGTAACTTGATGTTGATGAGAAGTCTTGCCACATGCTGCTCTTTGATACTGGAAAAAATGGTCCCTTCAGGATGTATGTGGAGGAGCTGACATCTCTTGAGACCGCTCACTTTCTGCAAATAAATTAACTTGAAGGTGAGGTCAGTGAAATAAAGTGCCTCACAAAGCACTAATAAAAAATACAAATTAAAAAAAATTCTCATCTAAATTCTAATGATACCAATGTAAAGAGCTTGCTGACTTAGAGATTTACATTTGATTTGTGAACTGGCTTTTGTTTAAGTAGCAAATACATTTGTATCTCAGTGTTTGTGTATTTTCACACTTAAAAGTGTCTACTTGGAATTTTTGGCTTTAATTCCATGTATCTTTGCACACAGACTCTATCTGAGAATGTGGGGATAGATGGAATAGCAACTGATGGTGTCTGCTTGAGGGGCTCCTCTGAGGAAGAGGAGAATGAGAAGAAGCAGTGTAGGTATAAGCTGTGAGCCTCAAGTGAGAGTGAAGTCTGGAAGAGAGCAGGAGAGAGCAGGGGGCAGCAGTAACTGCAGTCTTGCGAGGTCAAGGAAGGATCAAAATTACGCAATTTGAAAGTTATTTTTTTTCCAAATACAAATGGTTTAGGGTTTAAAGCTCTCCATATGTTCCTTTTATACTTGCTGAAAGAGAAAGATACAGAGGTAATGAAAAATTTCAAGTACTAGCTAGTTTGAGCTCCTGTTCTATATAGGTATTTTATTTTTCTGGTATAGGTTTTCTCAAGTTAGATAAGTGTTGTAATAAGAGAGCCAAATAGTAAATTAAGCATCTTTAGCTCCAGCAGTGTAAATCCCTAATACCAGAGTTGTCAGGTGTTGTTTCAGCCTTTAACTAGACTTTTAATTTTTAGTGATAGGAGTAGGACCATTATTTTCCAAGAAGTTCTCAATGTGAGTGATGAATAACTTCTATAATTGCAAAACCTTTGTTTTCATGCCAGAAACGCCTCTGTCAGGCTAAAGCTATATCACTTCTGTTGCTGACTTAACAAGGTTCCGATGAGAAGAGCAACTTAATGAAATATTTTATGTTGTTTTCTACTATAAGTCATTTGGATTTATTATAGTATTACGTAGGAAGGGACCTCTGGCAGTCATTTAGCTCAAACCCCTGCTTAAAAGTCAGTCTAGCTGGAGTAGGTTGTTCTAGGCTGTGCCTGGAAATTTTGAGTAACTCTAGGGATGGTGGTGCCACAGGGTCCCTGAGCAACTTCTTGCAGTGTTTGGCCACCCTCGTGGGAAAAGAGCTTTTCATCTCAGCTAGCAGAAATGTTCCATTTTCCAGATTGTGTTTGTTTCTTCCTGTCTTATTGCTGTGTACATCCTAAAGGAGTCAGGTTACGACTTTTCTATTTACTCCCACCTGAAAATCGAATAGGGTAATGAGGTCTGCCTGATTGCTGCCTTGTCCCCAGACTGAGCAAGCCTCACTTGGCTGCTCTTTATGTATTATATGTCCCAGCCCCTTGATCATCCTGTTCCCACTGTACCAAGGTCTGCCTTTTATTGGTGAACTCAAAATCAGACACATCAATCCAGATGCTGTCTTACCAGCGCTGAAAGGTGGAGTGAGGGGAAATCACTTCCCCCAGCCTGCTTAGTATAGCTCCTGCCAACAAAGCTCAATACTTGGTTAGCCTGCTTCACTTCCAAAGGGTGCCTTGTTGGCTGTTGTTCAGCAGCGTCCACCCGCAGCCCCATATCTATTTCTGCAGAGCTGTGTCCTAGCCGCTGCATGCCCAGCCTGTCTTGTGTGTTATTTCACCTCAGGAGCAAGTTTTTATTTTTATTTAGAATCATGGAGCCATTGAATGGTTTGGGTTGGAAGGGATATCAAAGATCATCCAGCTCCAATCTGCCTGCCGTGGGCAGGGACACCTTCCACTAGAGCAGGTTGTTCAAAGCCCCATCCAACCTGGCCATGAACGCTTTCAGAGGTAGGGTGTCCACAGCTTCTCTGTCCCACCACTCTCACAGTAAACCACTTACCATTATTGATCTTCACGAGTTTCCCATCAACACAGTTCTCTTGCCTCTTGAAGTTGTTTGAAATAGAAGCACTGCTCTCTGGAGTGTTGATCTCTTTCTCCAATGTGGGGTTACCCCTGAACCTGCTGAGACCAGACTCTGTTCCACCATCCAGGTCATTAATAGAGAGTTTTAAACAGCATTGGCATCACTGCCACTTCTTGAGTGACACCACAAGTTATCAGGCACCAGTTGGATTTTGTATAGTACCCGTGTCTCACCAGCATGCCTCAAATAACACAGTGGGAGACCATGGTAAAATCCTTGCTGATGTCAATCCAAACAACATTAACTGCTCCAGGGAAGTTCGCTCAATCGCCTTTCCAGGGATGGAGATGAGACTCACCAGCCTGTAGCTTCTTTAATCCTTCTTGAAGCCAAACATGTGGTTTGGTTCTTATTTATGGAAATTGGGAAGAAAGATTACAATGGAGAAGATGCTGCAACATCAGAAGATGTTGAAGTAAGTATTTTAACTGCTCCTTATTCCTTTATTTGAGAATTCCTGGAACAGGCTCAGAAGCTATAATTATTAAATAAATGAAGGATATGTGCAATCATTTTTTTTTCACTGTGAACATGACATTAGCTTGTTGAAAGGAACAACTTATTACAGCAATAACTTTTTAAGTGGGCTGTGATACTTCTGTGACATCCAGTGTAAAGTTGGCCTTGAGCATGTATTGCAAAAATATGTTCCTTTTTACATTCCCTGTAAGAATGGGATGGTATGTTTCTCTGGTGCCAGGGAGGGTACACTTTTTCTTATTAAATTGAGTTTAGTATGTAAAATAGAGTAGCAGTTCAGTAAATAAGAGGCAGTCACATATTTATCTTTTTAAATTTTTTTTTTTCATTTCAGGGTATGTTGAGTCAACCATTTCTATTTGAATTATTTTTATCCAGAAAGCTAACATTTTTATAGTTTCCACATTCGTATTGCAGATGGTATTCTTCAGAGCTCTGACTTCCATCTACAGTGCTAATGTTATTAAACTGTTCACAGTTAAAAGATACTGTAAAACTTTCTGATGTATTAACATGAGATAACTTCCCAGAGTTTGTAATGAAAGACTGTAACTGTTTTGCCTTTTTTCCCCTGAGTTACTGGATTGAACTTTCAATATATGTAAGATTTTATTGTGCAAGTTTCAAAGCTTCTGTAGGCAAATACAGAATCCAGAAAAAAAAGCAGCAAATATACAGACAAAGAATTTTACATTTATTTAAGGTGGTTTATGAAAGCTTTAAAGTGCCAAGCAGAAAAAAAATCAGATGATGTGATGTCAAATAATTAGTGTGTGTATCTTTATTTTTTACTGCTTAACATTTGAAGTTTTAAGGTTCCCATTTTCAAGACAGACTTGTGTCACAAGCTTCAGCTCAACTATGTTAAAGTGGTCATGCCTTTTTGTCAAGCTTTTAAAGCCTGAAACACCCATTGAGATTATTTCCTCCAAACAGAGAATTAAGCTGCCTAAATGAAAGGAGTAACCGAAATTCCTTTTCCTAAACAGCTCAGGCCCTCTCTAACACATTTCCCTCTTCAGCAAAGTCTTTGTTTTGCTCTCCAGGACCATGTAAATGTGTGTTGAGTTTTGCAGCCCTGCCTCTGACTCATGCAGATTCTTTTATCAGGCTATACCTCTTTTCAATCTGATTAAATTGCCAGATATCTGAAAATGGGATAAAGAATCCCACTGTGATATGGGTCAGTACCAGCCATCTAAATGGCTGCTGGGCCTTGCAATTGAGCAATAGGAAAACTGATGGACTGCATCTGACTTACAGGTTGATTGGGAAGCCTAAGTGTGGCCACACAGAACTGTGGCTTTGATTAGGAGAGCAGTGGGGATGCTAGAAGTTTATCATTCTTGTTTCATGCTCTGCTACTTGTATTCCAGACCATTATCAGGTAGTTTCAATGAAAATATTAAACATAAACGCAACCAAAATTCCCAAAGAATTGGGAAGTCTTCCTAGCAAGAAGGTCATTTGAGTTGCATTGATATTTTAAGCCAAATTGCAAGTTGTGTGTGTATCCTTTCAGGAGGTAAATTTATTACTATATGCCTAGAGGATTTTCACTTTGTACTATATATATGGATAACAGAAGAGCTTAAAAGGACATGTAGAAGATGAAAGATTTCTTTTTCACAATGTCTTTTTTATTTTTATCTTTTCTTTCTGTAAAGACACATACTATTTCTTATATTATTCAGGTTACGTTCTACACTCCTGATTTACCTTCTCAGCAGCCTGATGTGCCCACTCTCCCACATTGCTGTTCTTTCTATCTTGCCAGCTCTTTTGCCTTTGTTTTATGTGTTTTTCTTGCATGACTCACATCCCCTTTGCATTGTACCTGCTTGCTTTGCATACAGAATGAGCTGGTTGGAGTAGTGCTCCTCTCTGCTCAGCATGTTCAGCAAGCTGCAGGCTTGAATCGGCTCTTGAGCTTGTCTGCTGTGTCGAAGTTCAAAGGGGCTTTTAGCTGTCTGGCTTTGCAAGAGCTACTAGAACTGACCAGTTTAATCTATCCTAAATTCTTTGTTTTATTGTTCTCTCTGTTCCTAGCAGTACACAGAAACGGATAAGAAAAAATAACTGTCTTTCCCCCTACCTGAAAAGACTGGGGATAGAAAAGATGCATTTTTGTGTAACTCTTGTGTTTCTGTCTTTTCCCTTAAGCTACTGCTTAGAGGGCTTTTATAATTGCTTCCCTTTGATTTGTGTTCAGTTTGTCCTAGGAAAAACTATTAAACAATTGCAAGTTGTCTCAATAGCACATGCCTCAGTCTTTTACTTTTACAATGACTTGGAGAAGAAGGTACTTAAGATTAGTGTTGATGGTGTTGGCAGAAAAATACTGTGTTTTACCATTAACTGTCTGATGGCAGTACTGAAACCCAGCTCTGCAGTGCGAGACACCAGTTTCATCCTGAGGCAGGAGCGGGGGAGTCCTTCCTGGCAGGTGAAGGAAGGCAGATAGGTCCTGGCTTTGTCCCCCTGCCACAGAGGCAAAGGAGGAAGGTGTTAATGCTTCTGTAACCTGGGGAGAAAAGGTGATGGTGTGATGGGGCTAGAAATATATGAAGTAAAGAGGAGAACTTAGGTGCAAGTAGAGTGGGAGATACCTCTGGGTTAAACGGAGGAAAAAGGAATTTCATGAGAGAAGCAATATGCAGGGAAATCCAGATAGAACATCTGTTTGCAACAAGACACAGGAATGCACACAGCTCTCTCAAGCCAATTTTCAGCAGGTGTATTGGCTCTGCAGTGGCTTGTTCAACCTCAGTAGTCAAATTTTAGTTTCAAATTTTTGGGAGCTAATTTTAAGCAGTTAGCTTATGCTTTCTCATTATCTTTTAATAGAGATTTGTTTGCCTTCAACTTCTTGAATTCACATCTTGTATCTGAATTCTAATTTCTCTGTAATCATGGGTTAAAAAGAGAAACAGCAGCTCATGAAAAATCATAAACATTATTCCAAGTCCTGGAGCTCCATGAGCAATGTGGTGTGTAAATGTACACAAGCTGACTTTATTATGTGGTTGTTCTCTTCTCCCCTTCTTTCTCTTTGGAGCCCTTTCATTCTCTTCTAATCTCCTAGCTGTACTGCTCCCTGGCCAGCCTGGTGCCTGCATGGCAGTGGCAGTGGCTGCAGCAATGACTGATGTGGAGACTAAATTGGTAGACACAGTTAGTGAGTACTTCATGGAGCAGTTAGTCTGCAGAAGAGGGAGAAGCAGTTTCGTATGTCCTTCTGACCATTGTGTGCAGGGTCTGGTTCCAAGTGTTACTGCCGTTCTGTAAAATGTATTTACATCTCTTGGAGGGTCATCTACTTCCATCTCTGAAAATCCCCTGCTTTGGGGGTTTTGTTTTTTAAAGAAAATTACTTAAAAAGCATATTAAAGACAATTTATAAAATTAAAATCCTTTTAAGTGGCATGGGAACTACTTAAAGCTGCCATGTGGGAGTGTTGGAGGAAATGCATGTGCCCATCAAAGGTAGTAAGTCCAAAAAGGAACTGGCATGGCATAGTTAAACAGCAGGATAAGAGGTGGTTATACAAAGCAGTTTTCACCATTTTTTAAAAGTTAAGTTTTGCCTGCAAGAGCAAAATGCAAAGGTTCATAAATTCTGACAGAATGCATACATTCAGCTAAGAAAGATGTTGGAGGAACAATTTGCAGGAGGTATAAAATTAATCTTTTTGAAACACACTGTAAACAAGAAGCCCACTGGAGAATGCACAGGGCTAGTAGATGATCTCTCCTTCTATCCTCTGGAAATAAAGCTCTACCAAAAAAGAAGCTGTTGTCTTACCTCTTGTATCCAAGTTCATTTTTGAGGTTGAAGAAGTTCTGAACTAGAGCCTTTCATTATGAAGGATGTATCAAAGGATCTCTCTTCAAATTGAAGTGTTGGTAGAAGCAATTATGAAACAAGCTTAAAAAGATAAAGGAGGGATGAAAAAAGAGAGACATAAACCAGATGGTATTTAAAGGTGCCAGTTTCCAGAACTAAATGGTATTGAAAGGAGCTCAGGAATTAAGCAACCAAACTAGTAAATGTAGATGCGACCCTCTGCTTAAGACTTGGTATTTGAACAATTTGAAAGTAATTTTTAAAGACTCCACTACTTAACAATAAGCTTAGCCTCTGCAATGGGAAAACTAGGAGAAACTATTACAGGAACTAGAATTAGCAGATAGGTGCCTAGTACATCACAGTGGGAGGCCCACGTGGCTTATGCAATAGAAAATCATGCCTGAATAGTGTTGTAGGAACTGGAAAGGGGTCAAAAAACATGTCTGTAAGGGAAGTTGAGTGGTTGTAGTCTGCTTCAGATAAAAATGGTAACCATGTTTATCTTTGTGTGGTTTTTTTCTGCTCTCAAACCTTTTGCCGGTCACAGTCTTAGGAAAAGATTCCAAATGAAGAACTAAAAATTTAATCTTAGATCTTATGCACTTTTTTTTGCAATGCTTAAGATTAGTCTTCTAGATCTGAAATGCTGTTGTGAGAAGAATCTCTTAAATGAGAAGTTCAGCAGTAGTATCTTGTTACTGAAAAACTATTAGAGCAGGCTTAGCCTTTTTTTTCCATTTTATCAGAACTGATTAATGGCCTATGCACTTCTCCAACAGTAAAATGCTCTCAGTCACTGTTCATGCTTTAAGACAATGTGTTGCAAAGATATAACTGAAAGTTGTGCAGAAATTCATGCTGTAAACTAACTAGTTTTTATCTCTGCTTGTGCAGCAATGGTAGTAAGCCATGGGTCTCATTGGGGCTTTTCAATATGGAGCTTAGTCTGGGTTGTAAAAAAAAAAATTCATATCTGAGCTGAGTGTTGTTTGTCCTGCTGCTGAAACTTTAACTCTTGTTGTTGTTTGGGGTTTTTTGGTTTGTTTTTGGGTTTTTTTTGGTATTGCTGGCAGTGAGGCTTTAAGTGTTTGTATTGTACACTGAAACCAGGATATTAGACTTGATAGTCCAGAACCTAAGTGAAATTCAGTCTTAGGAGATTGAACCCTGGGGTGACAAATGGTTGGTTTGTTTGTTGGCATATTTCTTTATTATGACTTGGAAGATTAGAAAAGTGTGACAAACTTGAAGAAGATACCATCAGACATACCTAATTTAGGAGAAGTTGGGAGAAAAAGCATTTAAGAATAATGGCGTGGCTAGAAATATGGGAAACTTCAAGACAGGAGTTCTGAATTTGATGTGGGAATTAAAGGATTTGGAAGGCATAGAGGAGATGGCCTTTTATTTTAGGATTGTGTGAGGGAGGACACAAAAAAGGAAAAAAGGGAAAAAAAAGGTTGGAAAAAAAAGGACGTGGGATGCACTGTGTTGTAACCTTAAGTGGATTGCAATGGTAGAATCCGAGCAAATGGAGATAAGGCTTGTGGGTATTTCTGAGAGACTGGGGCCTTTTAGAACTGAAATTGAGTGGAGGAGAAACAGAAAGACATCTCTAGCTTGGCAGTGTAGTGGAATGGAGACTGTTGGAACTGCTCTTGCCAGCTTTTAAAACTCACAACAGGTGGGCCTAGTATATTTTTCCTGGTTTTGGAAATAACTCCAATCCTTGAACTCTTAGCAGTTGCCTATCCAAAACTTGTACATTAAAGGACTCCTTGTAGTACAGTGCTCATTTTGAGAATCATTGGTAGAGTAACAGTTTATGTATAATAGAAGTGAAATCCTTGTAACTTTCTTGAATAAATGGCAAACTCTTGAGGGAAGGAGACAAGAAGTTTCTGCATGCTCCAATTTTTTCGTGCCTTTACAGGTACTTGGTTTGTCACATCATCTTCAAGTTTCTTGTCATAATTGCCCATATAGCACTCAAACTCAGACTCATGCAGACACTTGCACTGCAGTAGATGGATTATAAATCCATTGAATCAAAATAATCATTGTGGAGTACAGTAAACTTTGTGTGAAGTTTCTGTGAGCTGCATGTATATGCACCTTTTAATCCTTTCCATAATGAAAAGGCATTTTTGGCTTGATGAGATGTCGGTATGAAAAGTACTTGCACATAAAAAGATGTGCTTAGATACATCTGCTATGGTAAATCCCTTTCAGCTGAAGTTCTGAATCTGCAAATTGTGACAGCTTTTTATTTAGTGGTACAGCTGTTAGCACAGGTACATATGGTAGTGTTGCTTAGAAATACTACCTGTGAGTTCTTAAATATGTATAAAGCAAAGAAATCCTTTACCTTCATTTGGCATTTTTAAGATAAACCACACTGGCTCTTGAAAATGTAATTTTAAATCTTCGACTACATAGCTTTTTAAAAAATGACAGATTTTTTTTTTTTTTTCTTTAGAAATACAACTTAGGACCCTGAATCAGACAGTGCATTTAGTAGGAATTACTTCCTATATGCACCCACATCTCCATTTTTATATCGAGCATAGAGACTGAACTTTTCAATCCCTGAATGTAAAGACTTTATTAGAACAAATACAACAAGTCTGACCAGGTAAACCAAGGAAAACCTCAGGGTGAAGGAGAGTCAGTTACAAGGCTGGAAAACAAATTACTGCTTGCTTCACGTGTCATTCAAGTGTGTTGGCTTTTCCTTAGTCCTTCTTTCAAGCCCTGTTCATTCTTCCCTCTCAGTGGTTGCCCAGCTTGAGACAATCTGCATTTTCTGTATTGAGATTTTTCCTCAGAGTCCCTGGGAAATTATCCTTACTCAGTCCCCTTTTGATGCTTGACTGTGGTTCTGCTTTCTGAAGCTGTCAAGAACACTGTCAGTCTTAGCTGCCCTGTAGCTTCCCTACTTGCCATCTGTCCCTATCTGTCACATGTGTGCTTCTTTACTATATTTTCAATGGCTGACTGCTCAGTATTTAGGGAAGATGTCTCCTTTCTTATCTTCCATCTCATTCCTGAAAACTGCTGGTTTAGTCTTTGTCACATGCCATTTTATGAACTGAGTTTTATGGTGTACTGTAAAATGTAACCTCACGAAATAGTGAAAATACCAAATTCTGTAAAGGATGAACATGAATTTGTGTCTTTTTAGCATAATATTAAGTATGGATTTGCCATACTTCTGTTTTCCTGAATGCTTGCCACAGAGGCTTGTACTCGACCATTTATATCAGTTACACACAGGAAAATAGTGTTTGTTTACTCTCAGTATTCCCCCAATGACAGTGACTTCACATTCTTTACAGCTATTAAGTGACCTTCTTTTTTTCCTTTGTAACTTTGAGCAGTCATGGTGGTCTTTTATTCCAATTATGTCAACTCATATTCCTTTGTACCCTCTATGTTGTTCTTACATATATGTGTGGATGTATTTTAGAGAGAAGAGGTAAGAAGTGTATTGTGGAGAAGAACTTGTTACAAAAAATGTCCTTAATATTTTGGAAGTGCGTAGGAAGAAATTTTAAGCAAATGACACCTCATTCAGTTTTTTTTGTGTTGAAAGTAGGTCAAGGCTGATTTTGGCCCTATTAAAATCAGAGTAGATTATTATTTTCTTATTTAACAGTGACTGGCTGCCAAGTGTGAAGAAGAGAGTGGGGAGAAAGGACCAAGGTACTTCTTCACCCCCTTTCTCAAGACACAGAAGTTAATAGTATTGTTCAAGTATTATTTGGTACTGGGTGCCTCTCAAGCTGAACTGCCTGCGGGGAGAACAGCAGCAAAGGAGGGGCAGGTGGACAAGCAGCTTCAGAGCTGCAGTGATAGTACAGGGCTTCCTTGTGTTTCCTAGGAACTCAGGTGAGGAATCCCTTGCTTTATTTCCTTTTCTCCACTGCAGTGGATGTACTGCCTTCATTAATGACTGCTTTGGATATAAATAACAGTGGCATAATGACGCTATAAAACCTTTTTATTTGACATTAAATAGAAGCAGGCTTTGTACCTGCACCTGATGGTATGAATGTCTAATGCTTCTTCAACAACTGCTTTTCTCTTAAATTTCTTGAGGAATTGATAAAATGTGCAATTAACTGATAAGCTTAGTGGGTGTAAACTTAATTACATCATACTCTACTTACGCAAAAACTACATGCACACTTTGTTGTGGGACTTGAGACTTCATTTTGTTTAAGCTTCAGAATGACTATATTCTTGCAGATTAGCCTTGCTATAGGTTATTTGATGTTCAGCTTTGAAGACACACCTAGGCATATCGTCTCGGTGGAAAGAGGACTGCAATTACCAAGGTATTTTAGCGTAACTATCTTAACACAGTTACTTGCTGTTCAGAGAATAGTTTTCCAATGCTGACAAGTTGAGAAAAACAAGAATTGTGATTTATATGGACTTAAGAGCCTTTTATGTTTATAGACATGGGTAAATGAAACTCTGAAGTTCATCTGTTCTAATTTAGGAAATGCTAAATGTGTCTTTTTGTTAGTGCCTAGCCTGTAGGCAAACTGTTCCCCCAGTGCACACAGTGTTTTATTTACAATTGCATAAGTGTCCCTGGTGCATGCTTTGGCAATTCAGTCACATATGTTGGGCAGTCCTACCAAATAATATATCTTGCATTTGCATCTTCTGGCTGTTGGATGAAAGGAAAGAGGAAAACTGCTTTCCTTAAAAGAGAGTGGTTTTATTGGTTTGTTTGTTTGTTTTTATTTTATGTACTTCTTAGCAGAGAATGCTAACTTCTGCACTTTGGTGAGATTTAAAGTCATGGTGTCAGCAGTAACCTTGTTTCAGAAGATGGAATGAATGCTTACCTATAGCTTCCCATATTCCTGTGCTGCTATTGAGAAATGGTAATAAATAGGGAGGTCAGCTCACTGAGCAATCTTAAATAGGTAATTGCTTGTTTCCACTGATCTCAGTATTTCAGACTGCTTGACTCAAATGCTTCATCTGGAACAAATCTCACTAAACTTAAAATTTGTGCTATGAAGATTCAGAGGCCACCCTGAGATCCCCACAAGTGATACCAGTGAAAGAAAATTTTTCTCAAATAAAGAAATGCAGATGTTTCCTTAATACAATATGAGGTGCACTCACTTTCTAATAGAAGTCTTCATAGAGCGATCCAGAAATAATTTGCCAATTAATCAAAGTGACTTGCTTACTTTTAAGACAAGATCTGTTTATCCCTCCCTTCTTAAAAAACTCAGCTAACTACTTCAGAGATATCACAGAACCACAGGCTTCAGATTATTTGATAACTCCTTCAGAACTTTATCCTTTCAAGTAGGAGCTAAACTGACCAGCTAATTTGATACTTACAGTGTTTGAGGTAGTGTTGAAATTAGGGATTTACCCACGTCTATGTTTTAAGATGTTTTGTTGAGTTGCTAAGAGGCAACTGGCAGTGTAAAACTGCTTTCAGCATTTCACTAAAATACGTAGTGGCTCAGATATCTCTGACTTGTAGGTGGTATTAACAGCAAGAGAATCTTTATCAAATAAGGGTGTGGCATATGAGGGACCTATGGCCTCAATGCCACTGTTTGAAATATGTTAAGCTTCTTCCTTATCTGAAATTATGAGTGTTTCAAAATCTACCCAGAATGAAGTTTTTATTAATATTGGCACCAAAATCTTCTGCCCTCCCCCAGTACAGTAATTTCCGTAAGTGACAAACAGGGTAAACAGGGAGCCTGGAGCTTAGTCCATCTTTTATTTGCATTGGAAAGCCAGGATAATGATATTTTGAGTGCTACAGATTTCAGATAGTTTTTTTTCAATATTTACTGTAATACTCCAGGTTAATTTTTTTAAAAATCTAGTAATTGTGAAACATGGAACGGTATTCTGCTAGAATGAGATAGCTGCAAACCCACATGAAATGTTGTATCCTTTTACAAAGTTTACTTTATGGGAATCACTAATTTTTGAGAGGAAAGTATGCATCTACTACTCAAAGGTCTAGTTGTTTTATAATAGTAGTAATTATTTTCTTGTTGTAGATAATTGTATAAAACATGTTTGATCTATTTTGTAAACTAGCTGTCAGATCACTTTCTGTTCTATGTGGCTGGACATTATTTATGGAATAGAGCAGGAAATAAATCGCTACTAGCTAATGAGATAGCTTTTCTGAAATTTTAAGGATTATAAAAAGCAAAATATTGAACAGTAGTTTGTTGCCTTTTTTTTTTTTAATGCAGGATGAACTAATGTTCATGGTAATCTACTCTTTTGACCACAAAGAATAGCATTATGATTTCAAGAGCTAATAATTTTCAGTACAAATGTTTATGGAAATGAACAGACATCTTCACATTTGCATTAAAGGTCAGGAAGATTATTTTATTGAAGACTGGAAGTGAGAACAAATAGTTATTGCCCTTGAAATCAGTACTGATTTTCACTGTTACTGTAATATTTAGCCTTTTTAAAAATTACTTATTTGTCATTGTTTTGCATTGCTAAGAAAGCCAGCTTTATAATAGACATGTGCTTTGATGACTGTAAGCAGCAATTATGCTTTGAATGCGTAGGTTTAAAAGGTGTTATGTATTTTGTATGTGGAATTAATCAGGTGTACTTGCTCACTAATAATGGTCTGCTATACATAACTTTTTTATAAGTGTAGAGGCAGTTGAGGGATTGAGAGGGGACAGCAGAATGTACTTCAGAGAAAAGCAGTCAATCACTTAGCGGAAGAGAACAAATTAAATGGTAGAAGCACCAAGCAAGGAAGAAAACCTGGCTGTATGAAATCAAAACCAAATAGCTTGAAGAATAAGTGAGGATACTACTGGAATTACTAACTTTTTTAACTGGCATTCTTTCAAAGTGACTAAAAGTTGTGGGTGCCTAACTTGAAGGAGGAACTCTATTTTCAGAGCTGAAGGCAGGCATCAGCTATATAAACGTTGTGGAGAGGCTTTTTGTTTAAGATGTTCCCGTAGTTCAGTAGCTGATAGTTCTAGTTCCCTTATCATGCACTAGGCGCTTGGAACTGGCTGGTAGGTGAGATGAAGGCACAGATTTGTTTAGACTTGCTGTACTTCCAGGCAAAACCTGGAGACTGAGGAAGAGAGGGATGTTAGGATGCCTGAAATAGGACTGGTTGTCTGCATTTAAACTACTGTATCTTATTTGACCCTGAATGTCTTCTAAGAACCACTGGATTGAGTAAAAATGACTTTGCATGCTCGGTTACACTTTTGAAGTGGTCTTAAATATTACTGGTAGTATACATGCAGGCAGAGAAATGATTGTTCTTCTATTCCATCCTCAGAAATTCTACTTCACAGATTTTCTAGGACTGTATTCACTTCTGTTTCTACAAGGTGTATATTATTGATGCCTCATGATTTCAAGGTCACATTACATACACATCCAAGATGTGTGATTTAACTACAGACATAGAATTCAGAATTCCATGTCTCTTATGGAATCTATAGTTAATTTGATTTTTTTAAAAAATGTTAATAACTTAAATAGCTTCGATGTATTTTGGAAAAGTTGAAATACGGCCAGAAGGAAAGAAACTGCCTAAGAAGCAATACTGTGTGTTTCAACATTCTGAAATCAGTTTCTGTTTATACCCTAAGTGCCTTACTAGTGGAGGCTGCATCTGTCTCTGTGGAGAAACACAGGCACATTGAGTTTAGTTTTGTACACATCTGTAAGTGCATAAATGTTCCTCAGGCAAAATGCTTGTTTCCTTTAATGCTGCATCATTACAGTAGTGTGAGTGTTTGTATATAGGAGTTAATTGAAGCCTAATGCATTCAAACAAGAACTCTTAATAAAATGCTGTTTTTTATAGGTAACATTTGAGGATTTTTTAAATGAAAGAACGAAATGTTGATAAAAGTGGAATAATACAGTGATCAGTATTTTGATGTCTTCTACCTGCTTGAATAGTTACATAATGAATTAGATGATTCAAGATGTTTCTAAATTCATTGTTAATCTACTTTGATGGTAGAAAGACAGCAGTGCTAATTTTAAACACTTTTTAATTTGATATCACACACTGAAGAAATACCATAATTTATGTGTTATGTTTTTAGTTTACCTCTTTGTCCCCTTGTGCATGGGCAGCATGATACAACCTCTGGCTGCATAATCACTTGTGCATTTCTTTCCACCCCCTCACCGTCCTGCCTCATTCAGTGAAGAGGATAGATGATATTCACTTCCTAAGACATTAATCAATATTTTGTCAGCCTGGTTGTTCATTTTGAGCCCCAGGCTCTGTTTACTGGAGGCTGTTAATTTCTATGTGGATTTTTCTGTGGTTCTCATTGTTGTAATGTTTGTGTACCTCACAAAAAAAATTCAATACCCCTTTTGAGGTCAAGAGATGATCTGGCAAGTGTAAGAATATAGAATCACAGAACCATGAAATGTTTTGGGTTGGAATGGATTTTCAGAGATCACCTAGTCCAACCCCTGCCATGGACAGGATTGCCTTCTACTAGATGAGGTTGCTCAAAGCCCCATCCAACCTCACCTTGAATGTTTCAAGGGAGGGACCTTCCACCTCTCTGGGCAGCCTGTTCCCTTGTGATACCCGCGGTGTCTCACCACCCTCATTACTTCAAATCCAATCTAAATCTACCCTCTTTTAGTTTAAAACTATTACCTCTTGCTCTGTTACTACTGTGTCACTAGTGCTGGTAAAAAAGCTCTCTCCACCTTTCCTATAAATCCCTGTTTAAGTTTGAAAGCCTTCCATAAGGTCTCCTTGGAACCTTCTCCAGGCTGAACCACCCCAGTTCTCTCAGCCTTTCCTCACAGGAGAGGTGCTGAGATCACTCTCATGGCCCTCCTCTGGAGTCACTCCAACAGGTCCATGTCCTTATGTTGGATGCAGTAACCAGGTGGGGGCTCACAAGAGCAGAGGAAGAGAATCACTTCCCTGGGCCTGTTGGGCAGGTTTCTTTTTATGCAGGCCAAGAGACAGCTGCCTTTTTGGGCTGCAAGTGCACAGTGCTGGCTCTTGTCCAGTTTTTCCATCTACCAATATCCCCAAGTCCTTCTCTGCAGGGCTGCTTACAATCCAATTGCAAGATTAAAAGGTAAAAATCCTATGTTTTAGTATTTGACCCCTTACTTTGCAGATTCTGGCTTAGGTTGGCATAGAAAACTGTTTTATTAGCCACTTGGAGAACTGCCAAACTTATCACAGCATCTGTCTTTTTAAAATGCTGTTTCTGATTGCCTCTGTAGTTGCAGATCCACAGGAGAAGATTTAGTCTTTTACTCCAATTAAATCACAGACAGACATAAAAGAAGAAAAGGTGGGTAAGGAAAAGAACTTAGGAAGGCAAGAGAAATAAAAAGCACCACATTCCATGTTCAGGATCTCTGGCCTAGTTCAACTGATTTATCCCTAGGGTGGATCTTTCCTAATCAATGACTAGGGCAAGTGTTCTTTGAAAATCATGGAAGATGTTCCTAAAGTGTGGGTGCACAGCAACTCAGATTTATGTGTGTACAAGAAAACTTAACTGGCAAAACATTAATAAAGTTTTTTGTTAATTTTCTATTGAAACAAACTTCCTTTGTCCAGTATTCGTCCCTAGTCAGAGCACTTCTTCCAGCAGCCAGCTGGTAAAAAGTCGTGAGCACAATGTGTGAATGTGCCTCTGTAAGTTATGGAGCTACAATTACAATAGAAAAGATGTGAAGAGGAATTATATGTTGGCATTCCCCTCTCCTATAAGTAGGGTGAGAAACCTTTGATAGGTCAAGTTCTGTGACCTTGTGGTTGCATTGGTCACAAGTCCAGCACTGTAAGCAGTACAGTGTGTGTTTCCACAGTAGTGGGTGGTGCTGTATCGACAGCTCTGCAGGGGGAGCTGATGTGACAGCCACCAAAAAAAAACCCCAAAAAAACCAGAGCCCCATCAAGCCAGAGTATACTCATGGGTACTTTGTTTCAATACATCTTTTCTATAATTGAAAATTAAAGATGCTGCTAAATTCTAGATGCCTTAGGGGACTGTTCACATCTATCAGCTCTGATTTTTCAAACTTTATCATGTTTGCATGAGTTCTAATAGGCAAATTCCTGACATCCAAGTGATCTTCTATGAAAGGTCCCATTTAATATCTTAAAGATTTCAAGCATTTCAAGTACAAGCAGAGTTTTTTAAATTAATCTTTCTCTTGGAATAACACCCAACGGATTTCACAGAAATTTTTCCCTTACACTACTTCTTATACATCTGTGTCTCATTTTGTTGATCTACTGTTGTTCTTCTTCAGCATATCTCCTAAGCCTTGTACAGACAGTAAACAAGGTAAGTTGTAGCCTTATTGGTGAAAGCTTGACAAAACTTATTAGCAAATTATAATGGAGCACAATAGGAGTCATTTAGCCATACTGTATAACCCATTTGTCCTCTAATAATAAAATACTGAAAGAAATTCAGTGGTTTGAAGAAACTTCTCTTTAAGCTGTTTGGGTCCAAATTATTATAACTTGGAGTTAAAAGAGGTTCCTATCAATGTTTCATTTTCAAATCAGAACCTCTTGCTCCAGACTTCTTGTATGTTCCTTGCCAGGTTTTATTGTATAATATTAAAAATACTGGTACTAACTACTTAAGGGAATGAAAATAATCAGTGTTGGCTTTAAGTAACCATTGCATATGGATACTTTGGTAAATATCTGATCTGTATCTTGCATGAAAGACCTCTCTGTGTATATTTGTACTAGTTTGAAAACAAACGAGTGGGAAGCACCAAGTCAGAATAACAATTTAATGGGGAAATTAAAGAAAAGGAAAAACTGAAAGAAAACACTGGTTCAAACTGACAGAGTCAAGATACAACCTGAGTCCCTGTTAGGCAGGGTGGTGGTAGCAGTCCTCTGAAGTGGTGATCCTGTAGAAAAAGGGTCTGTTCTTCCTTAGAAGGCACAGTGGTGGCTGTGTAGCTCCTATCCTCTGGAAATCCAGTGGAAAGGTTGCCTCTGGTGTTCAGAATCTCAGATTATATCCACGATGGGATGCTCTTGGTTCCTCCCTCTGGGTGGAGCATCTCACAATGGGGTAATGAGTCATGAGGCCAAGTGTTGATTAGGCTCATTAACAGAAGATAGTCCAGAGGGAGTTATCTCTGAGTCATGTGGCAGGACAATGATGGGCCATTAACAGAAAGACAGTCTGGGGGGAGGAGGCAAGGAAACACTGCCCCACCTGATTTCAACAGCTCATGAGGATGGTAATAGAATACACTGCAACCCGGGACAATATTACATCCTTGGTGATGGTTTTAACTCTAGTTGGGGTGTTCTTCTTAAGGCAGTGTTGAAGAAAAGTAGGTGTTCTTTCAAAAATTGTTAGAAGTCCTATGTTTGTGTGCTGTCAGCAGCTGAAGCAAGTTCTATATACAAGTTTAACCAAAATGTCTTTTACCTTACCTCATGCACAACCAGGAAATATGCAAAAGAGAAGCTGATAGCCTTAAGTGTTCTGAAAAGTAAGGAAAATATTTTTTAGGTGTGTGAATCTGTTAAATGTGTAAGTTTTGAAATAGGCCAGTTCAGCAGTTGTAAATTAAATTTTATGGTGGTTCTTTGCTTCCAAATAGTAGGTTAAGCCATTTTCTCTGGGTCAGACAGAGCTGAATATAATGAGTCCTTGTCCTGTTCAAATTACTACTTCAAAATTTTATTTATGTTTTCAAGAAGTTGTTCTGTTACCTCCTTTTTCTCCATACTGTGGTACATAGCAGTTAGTTCTCTTGCTACTCTTAATGTTTTAGCCCCTTGTTGCCTGCTGTGGTACTGAGAGTATGCTCTTTGAAGGAGTGAAGAAAATCACAAAAATCAGTACGCTCTCCACAGCCTTTTCCAAGGTGGTATGGTATGTCTCTTTTGAGGACTTTGTTGTGCTTGAAAGATAATATGTTGTCATATATAATGAATAGAAAATTTTCATCTCCTGGCTCTTTTGCATTTTAAAGAGTTATGTTGTATTTCTTAGTTTTATACTTCACCAGCAAGAGTGTTTGCTTTTTGGCAGCTCTTAAGAGATTCTTGTCCTTGATTAGAAGTTGTGTGAATAACATCATACAGTTTGTTTCTTGTCTGATGGAAATGTTGTTAGTAATCACTTACAGCATTGTTATCTTGTATTTGTAACTTCTTATTATTCCCATGAGAATATGTAATTATTATGGAAAGGGTTATTCAGACATAAAAACATTTTCAAATTTGTATTGCAGAAAATACTTTTAATGTTATCAAAACACTTCAGGTTGTGTGTATTCTACAAGTACATCTGACAGAGAACTGACCCCTAGCTTCTTGAAAACAAATTCTTCAGCTGTAAGCTTACCTGGAATTTGCATGGAGACTTCAGCGTAACTTGAAAATAAGGAGATACCTCTTTCAGTGCTCTTAGTATGCTTACTTGGTATTGTGAGAAAAAGAAAAAGAGTAAATTATTTACCTTAAGCTTTGCTCCTTTTGAAACCAGCCTCTGAAACAAAGTCATGAAAAGAAAATTTATCCAGAGCCATTCAAAGTTGCCAGAAGTACTTAAGGCACTTGTCTGGCAGAATCATTGAATGCTGAGTTTTCAGGGAAGGCATTATTATCCACAATCCACATTTGCCTTGTTTTTCTACACACCTGTGTAGCCCAAGCTGTTTCTCCAATTACTGAGTCTCCAATAAGATCACCAATTCTTATATTATTATCATAGTTATTTTTAAAATTTGATTTAAATTAAATTGAATTTAAACATATAAAACTATTTAAGAGGGACTTTCTTTACATAAAATGCATGGGAAGGCAGTTTGACAAAGTACATTTTAGCTAATGCTATGTTATGAATTAAAATGAAAATAGAAGATTATTGTATTAACAGTCAGCTTTGTATCAATATTGAAGTCCATTTCTGGTGGAATTGACATTACTGAATGGAATAGTTTTTTTAAAAAAAAAATCTTGGTGGGAAGTGAATTGACTCAGTGGGCAGTAAAGTGGGAATAGTCTAATATTTAAGAAATGCTTTTGGAATTAAAGCTTAGAAGGTATTCCAAATGTTCTGTATGCTTTATCTGTTTTATGTAGCTGTTGTATTTCCATCATTTGGGTAGCCTACTGAAGGCTGAAACGAAATTGGAGCTAGTGGTTTTTTAAATGCTTTTGATTCAGTATAACATTAATCAAAATGATGTGGCAACTCTTTAGATGTTACCAGTACAAAAAGCAGATTCTGGTTGCCAGTGCTGTGAATGGTTGGTCAGTGCCTTTTCTTACAGCTTAAAGCACATAAGTCATTGAAAATATTATATAAAGTGTGTGAATTGTTAAAATGTTACCTAGACTTTTAAGTGACCTGCGTACACTGTCACTAATGGAGAAAGAAAGTTGTAAATAGAACCTTCTCATTGTCCTCTCTACTGTCCCTGTTAGTTTAAAATTTTGATTTTCATTTTGGATATATGAATGTTTAAGCATGCATAAACATGTGACTGTACTCTGAAATTCTGTCTGCTCTACACAGTGTAATTTTCTTACATTTCTTCATTCTGTAGTTTGCTTTTTGAGACCTTATCATATGTGTGTTTCATTGTATCACAGAATGATCTTGGGCTGTGAGCAACCCTATCTAGGTAAAGATATCTCTTCCTGTGGCAGGGAGGGTGGATTAGCTGATCCTCAAGGATCCCTTCCAACCCAAACCATTCAATGATTCTGTGGTCTGGGTTGGGAGAGTCGTCTTTAGATCATCAGCCCAAGAGGTCCCAGTCAGGAATCTTCTTGTTACAAGTTTAGATTTTATTGTATTTCTTGAGAGTAACCAGTTCCTTTGGGTTGTTCTGGTGCCCATGTCTGCCTCTGAACCTTTTTGGTGTGCAGTGAATGGTTTTTATACCATTCACTAATGTACAAAGATGAATTCCATGGGGATTTTTCATATCTAGTCGTGTGATACATATGCTTATTTGTGTGAGTGTACTGGCCTGTGTGCTTCTGTGTCCAATTTAGTATTATATCTTGAAAAATGGTAAAAAATGGTAAGAAAGTGGTAAGAATTACCTCCTAAAACATAATAAAACAAAACAACCCCCCAAATGAACCCAAACCTCCTCTCTACCTTATTGATAAAAAATTAAAACATGTTTAACCCCCAGAATAATGAAGTATTTTTTGCATGTGAATTACAGGATTGCTTTCTTAAGGCAGAGTAGTAAAAAAAAGTACATTTTAGAATACGAAAGGTTTGTTTGAAACATATAGTAAGAATTCCTTACGTATAGCAGAACTGTAAAGCTTATTCTTTGTGATAAAATGGTTTAATATCTGCTGTGAATCTGCCATGTGTAGCTTCTGAAAAAAATTATGTGCCATTTAAAAGTTTTTAGTTGGAAGATTATTGAAATGTAGCAGGCTTTTATTTGAAGGATATTATAAATTAATGTTATGTAGAAGCATATGGAGAGTAAGATTAATCAAAGCCCTTCATGCCCACAGCAATTTATTATAGTAGTCAACGTCTCTCAAACTGTTGTCTAATTAATAGTTTAGTCCTACAAGGTGTTAATTCAGATCCTTGAAACGTTAAGAATGCTGTTAGAAGAGTCTTTGGGAAGATCTCATTGAGTGGCCTGTTCTATAATAAGATACCCATCGCAGGAGAAGCTTTTCTGGTTTTATCCTGCAGTGTCTTCATATATTGAGATGCTAGATCAAATAAAACTTAGCATAAGGTCAAGACACTGGTAAATGTGGAAAGGAAAAGCTAATCCTTTGCTGCTTTGTCCAAGCCCCTTAGTCACACAGCTGTGGGGGAACGACTCACTTCATGGTGAGTGTGCTAGTGACTGGGTTGCAGGACCATTACAACCATTATGGAAATGTGGTCTTGCAAAAGAAAGGTTCTTTGCTTCCAAAATGTCTAAAATTAAGGAAACTGATAAGGGGGCTATTATGGGACTAGGTACATGGTACAAGATGTCTCTCTATTTTATCTCTAAAAAGTAGTAGTGCTATGGTTAAGCACATTGTATTTTTACTGTTTTCAAGGAGATCTTGTAGGCATTCACATGGGTGGTAGTTCTGTGAGCTGCTTTAAAACGGGTATGAAACTACAGCTGAAGACTTACAGCCAGGGTAAACTGGCACTTCCTCAAAAAAAGTCACTTCTCTCTTATCTCAGTTACTGTGCCAATGCTTGTTTCTCCTTCCCCAGCCTTCCTCAACCCCAAAGCTCATGTGGCAGTAAATTGAATTGTTTTGGAAATCTGTCTCAATTAAAATTAGGTATATTTATATTTGTGCAGCTGCATATAAGGGAAGGAAGACAGCTTGAGGATAACAACTGGGGCTAGGAGGGCTGAGACTGTTGATTCTTCTGCCAGCTTGATTAGTGCTGTGGGTTACAATCAATCAGTTGAGCTTAGCAGCTGTAGAAATATCACACACAGTTGCAGCTTTAGATCACACTTAGATCATATTTGATGTGAAATTTTGCCTCTGTCATGGTTTACCATTTGCCGTCACAAGCTGCAGTTAGGATTCACCGGGTTTCACAGGTGATGTTTTCCAGCAGGAGAGAAGTATGCATATGGAAACACCAGGCATACAGTCCTCAGGAGTCAAAAAGCATTAGAGAAATCGCCCATCTTTGAAAATTTTTGACTAATCTCTTCCTTCACCAGGAAGAAACAGACTCAAAATACCAATGGTAAAAAATAAAAAGCTCACACTCTCTTAACCCAGAGAGTATAAAGGCTGTGTTGGCTTTGTAGCATTAAGTTTAATAGGTGGCAGTATAAATCAACTTTGAACCAGTAAAATGTCTAATTTACTTTATACCCAAAGATATTTTGCTGTTTCTTCTTCGTTGTTTTGTGGGACTTTTTCCCTACTTTTTTTCCATCTCCTCTTTTTTCTTCCTGGTTGTGATTTGCAGAACACTTTCCCTGGTTTTCTGTGCTCCTATTTTGCTATTCTTACTGGGTTTTTTTCCCCTGTTGTTCTGTGTCATGTTCCTACCTCACTCTTGTTTCCTGTTTTAGTTCAGTTACTTCTGTGCTCCTTCTGTTTCCATGTATCTCCCACTCACCCAAGCATCAATCCCACCACCCAGTCATGGGATTTGAAAAGCCTACCAGACTGAAGGCTGGTAGTTGATATTTGAAATAGAAAGCCGTGCTGTCTAGAGGCAATGCCTGAGTGAAACACCAAAAAACCCCCAGTCTTCTTCTCATAGCTGTCAGAAAAGGATGATCCTGTGGACTTTTTGACTCTCCTGGCTAATGAAATGGTCTGATGAAATGTATGCTTGTAATATATCTCTTGTAAGCAAGAGGTGCTTTTTATTTTTGTTGGCCCTCCGATTAGTGTTGGAGAACATCTCATATTCCTGAGATGTTCATCCCCTTTATGTTCCTGCCTGGGCTATTGTTAGTGAATACATTTTGTCTTCTCCGTCAACTTTTCTAGACAACTTGAGGTTTTCTGTGGGTTTCATTTCTGCCAGCAGAGCTCTGAAGATGGGAGATGCTTCTCAGCTGTATTACAGATGTTGCTGTTATTACTACGTACATTCTTTGTATTTCAAGATTGCTACCTCAGAGAAAAAGGGAATATTCCCAGGACGTGTATGAAGCAGTTCGGTGTGCCGAGCAGTGGGTGTAAGGGGCTGGTTTGGCCTTGGAGGGGATACAAGTGCCCGAGTGGGGGCAAGTTAAGCAAGTGGCCAATCTTTTGGGTGGGCCCACAGGCTGGCAAGAAGGGAAGGGGGCTCAGGTTGGCAAGATGGGGAAGCAGGAGTTGAGAGGCCTCTAGGGCAGCAGTGTGGTTCCAGGACAGCCTCAGCCATGATGCTTCCTGCTGGTGGGGTCACCTTGTCCATGACCAGCTGGGATTCCTCTCTATGGGCAACTAGCACAAAGCTGTGGCAACCTCTGGAAGAGCTTGGCAGCTAGGGAAGCATATGAAATGGTAAGTCTGGGGAGGAGGAATCTTAGGGTTTGGGGTTTTTTTTAACCACATGGATGGTCAAAATACTGGACTGGGATGTCTCATTCAGTGTTGGAGTCTCTGTGTTTGGAAATGTTCACAAGTGGACACTGCCCAGTGCCATCTGATCAGACTGGCTGTGGGCAGGTGTTTGGATGTAGGAGACTTCCAGAGTCATGTCCAACCAAAATTATTTTCTGATTTGGTGATGTACAAAGCAGACTTGCTGGATAGCTTATAGTTTTAGTGGCCTCTTTATAATTTGAAGCCTTCTAATAGCTCATATGCGGCTTGGTTTATGGATGTTTGCGAATTGTCATTGTTGGCAAGATGCATACTAGCATGGAGAAAAGCATACAGAAAAAATAAGATTTGCCATGCTGGATGAAGTTCTCTGGTCTGTCTAGATGTCTTCACTACCAAACCTTTAAAAGAAGGAAAACCCAAACAACCAAGCAGCGAAGCCAGGAAAACAAAACAAAACAAACCCCCAAAGGATTCTGCAGGATCAGTGTGCAATAATATTATGCTCTCTCTCTGTTTTCCTCAACTCTTCTGGGCATCTATGTTTCATTTATTGTCACAAGTCCATTAATACCAGTCCCTTCTGAGTTTTGGTGTAGACTAACTCTGGTTATCATTCCTGAAGACTTACACAGAATGTAATTTTTTTACTGTTTGCCACTTATTTTGTTGACTTCTTATTAGCTTATTTTAATGATTGCCCTCTTCAGCATGGAGGATAGATGAATATCTAGCTATCCACAGACATGCCACAGCGACTTACAATTTTTTAATAACATAAAAGCGAACAACAACAATCTATTATTTATCTTTTATGGAAACCGTTCTAATTCCTTTAAGTCTCTATGTATTAGATCTTCTGTGTGGCATTTAAGTTCACTCTGATGCCAGGATTTTAGAGCTTTGCAGTATGTTGTATTATAAGGGAGGCCAAAGTGACGAATTACATAATGATATATATACTTCCCCTGTTTTTCTCCAGTCCCTTATTTTTGTTTGCCTAGATCAAGTTTGTTTTAAACAGCAATTCCAATTTCAGTTTCATTGAGCCATTCACGTGGCAGCTGAAGACCCTTTCCTTATTTGATAACGGTGAATTTATAATCTTTAATAGGCTATAAAAAGCTTAAATTTTCACTCCAAGAAGCCTTCAGTACTGTCAGAAATAATTAAGGAGTAGGAATGTCTGGCCTATTTGAATGTCATTTGTCTTGATAGTTGCTTTCTGGAGATAGTTAAGATTAATATGAATTCTGATATGGTGTGCATATACTTCTATTTTCATAATTCATTTCTGGACAGTGATTCTCCTAAATACGTTACCATGTGTTTATTGTTGGCTTTCACTGTATGCCCTTTATATAGCATAAGCATTCAAAACTCAGGAAAGAGGAAGCATGAAATTCATAGCCACATCGGATTCTTGGATAATGAAAGTTTTATGTCATGAAGCATGACAATTCTGAAGTAGTTTGACTTTTAATTCAGTATAGTTACTACTTGGAATCTAGACTCTCTCCTCTCCCACACAGATGCCTTGTTCCTTTCCAGATATGCTAATCACTGTAGGGGGTGGTAGGGAGGATTGAAAGTGGAAGGAACAAGTTTGTGCATCTCTGTGTGGTGATAAGAAAACACAGACATCTTTTATCATAGTAACTCTGGAATTTTTGTTCAGCAGTTTTGAACATTCATTTCTTGGGTTTTGTTTAGAGATTTTGCTTAAGTAGGACTTGGAGTACCAAAAATAGAATACAGTATTTATTTCAAAAAAAGAGGAAAAATAATAAATCCAACCAGATATGGACCATGGTGTAAGATAATGCTAATGGCTTATTCTAGATACTGGGCTCCACTTTTTCCCCCGCCTCTTACTTCTCCTAAGATGTTTGGAAATGTTCTTCACCCTGGTCCGTATTCTGGAAGAGTAAGGCAACGTACTTGTCAGGTATTGTTAAGAATAATTTGCAACCAGATGACAAAAATGAGCCAGCAAGGGACATAATATTGCCACTTAGTTGATCAAAAGGCTTTTAACTGATGCAAGTAAAATGACATTTAGATATTTTTTATGATTTTGGAAAACACCTGCACATGATTTGATTTTCCTAGAAGGCTGTTCATATGTTAAATACATTACCTAATATTTGGAGTTATTCTACTATTCTGAAAGTATAATTTATTTAATTGCATGCCCATCAGATCCTGTATGTGTACCTGAAAGTGCTTTTCAACAAATAAGGCTTTAATTGTATTTCTCAGATAGCAGTCAAAGTAACAGATCTTGTCTTCACATCCATATTGGAACCTAATATGGATTTATCAAATTGAGAAGCTTCTGTAAAATTACTTTGTCTTATTAATTGTGCTATTCACTTGGATATGAAATATATGCAGTGCTCATCAGAGCCAAATGGTCGTGTGAACCTAAAGAGAAATATGTTAAGATATAAAACTGTACATATGCTTTTTATTAGTGAATGAAACCAAGCCCTCATTTGTTTACCCTTGTAGAAGAAGATAACAAATGGAGAAGTGCATTTCTATCCGTCTTACTAAGGTATGTCATGTATCATTCCTCCCACATAAACCTGTCTTCTCTTTTTTTGCCTCATATTAAGCTGCATATGTTTTTGAAAAGAAAGTTAGACTTCTGTTTTCCTCTGCTCTGTATTCATTCTTGGTAAACCTTTTACTTTTAAAAATCTGTTTTCTTGTATGACATCTGTAATGCCATTTGCATTCAGGTTTTCATAGTGGGGCTGCTACAGGGGTGGCTTCTGTGAGAAGCTGCCAGAAACTTCCTCCATGTCCGGCAGAGTCAATGCCAGCTGGCTCCAGAACAGACGCTCTGCTGGGCGAGGCTGGGATAATCAGAAATGATGGTAATGCCTCTGTGGAAAAAGAAGGAGGAAAAGAAGGAAAAAAAATAAAAGTTTTATTCAGCAGTTGTAATTACAGCCAGAGAAGAGCAGGGTGAGAATATGTGAGAGGAAGAGCTCTGCAGACACCAAGGTCAGTGCAGAAGGAGGCAGAGATGTTCCAGTCGCTGGAGCTGGGATTCCTCTGCAGATCATGGTGAGGCAGCTGTGGCCCTGCACTCCATGGAGGTCCATGGGGATGCAAAGATCCAGCTTCACCCCATGGAGGAGCACACGCTGAAGCAGGTGGACGCCTGAGAAGAGGCTGCGAACCAATGGGAGTCCCATGCTGGAGCAGGGTCCTGGCAGGGGCCTGCAGACCTGTGGACAAAGGAGCCCACACTGGAGCAGGTTTGCTGGTGGAACTTGTGACCCTATGGGGTACCCACACTGGAGCAGGCTGTTCCTGTACAACTCTACCCCGTGGAAGAGTGGCCCACGTTGCAGCAGTTTAGGGAATACTGTTGCCCATGGGATAGACTCACATTGGAGAAGTTCATGGAGAGCTGCCTCCCGTGGGAGCGACCCCATGCTGGAGCAGGGGTGTGACTCCCCTCCCTGAGCAGCAGCAGAAACAACGTGATGAACTGACCATGACCCCCATTCCTCATCTTCCTGAACCACTGGGGGGAGGAGGAGGTAGAGTGTGGGAAGGATGGAGGGATGGGGGAGAGGTGTTTTTTAAAGTTTGTTTCAGTTCTCATTATCCTGCTCTGATTTTGTTAGCAATAAATTCAGTTAACATCTCAAATTCAGGTCTGTTTTGCCCATGACAATAATCACTGAGTGATCTCTCCCCATCCTTATCTCAACCCATGAACCCTTCGCTGTATTTCTCTCCCCTGTCCCACTGTGTAGGAGAGAGAGTGGCTCTGGTGGGTGCTTGGCATCTGGCCAGCATAAAACCACTACAGCCAGTAATTGCTCTGATGGCTTTAAGTGTGGCTGAATCAGTATTAGTACACTTAAAGTTATTTATACAGATTTACTGTGTTAGTAACTTTTCAAAGAATAAATATGCTATTTAAACCAACCTATTAAGGGGTCTTCTTTCATATCATCAGTAGTGAGGGTACTCCCTCCTTTTCCCTTTTGCGATTTTCTAAGTATTTTTCTGCATTTATACCAGTAGCTACTTCATTTGTCACTGTTGAATAGAAAAACTGTCTAGTTTTAGTAAAGGGGCCTTTATAACAGCTTGAGCATAAATATTTTGATGGCTAATGGTTTTCAAGGAAATGAGAATGTTTTAAATTCACTTCTAGGAATGAGCTAATAGCTCTCTACGGTGGGGAAGTTAATACTTTATTGATATTTTGTAAAGTTTTTAAAAGTGGTTTTATAGAACAATACTAAGCAATGTAGCTTTTTGTCATTTAGTTGCAAAGCCTTAATGCCTTCCAAATATTAACTATTTGAATATTCATTAATAGTCATCAAAACCTCATCTTTGTATTGACTGATCTAGTGAAGTGTTCACTGGTTTTTGTTCCTTCACTGCCCTGTATAGTAAAATAGCTGTATTCACTTTACCAACTCCAGGTACTTTACATTCTATTTACTTTCAAGAGCAGCATTAAGACGTTTATAAAATGCAGCTGTAAGACTTCTGCTTGTCTTGTTTTTTCAGTTGGGCCTAAGAATACTGGAAAACAGTAGAAAATGTGAGAGTGGTTTTTAAAATGTGTTCCTGCTCATAATACCTCTATGAAAATTGTCCTTGCCTCCTCTACAAGCACGGGAGTTTCTAGAAGGGGATATAACCACTGTAGTCAGTCTTAGGCAGTGCCTGTGGCTATTTGCAAATGCCTCCTGGTTTTCTCTATGAAGTGAATATAAAAGGAGCTGTTGTGTGTTAAGTTTTTTATACTGCTGCCTCTGTTTTGCCCTCTCAGACCTGAGAGGCAAAGGTGTAAGATGGTACACCACGTTCTGATGCTACAAGATTGTCATCTTATTTGCCTGAACTTTATCAGTGTTTTGTTGCATTTGTAATGTACAGCTGTCTGTAGGGACCATGGTCAAGGGAAGGGTAAAATCCAAAGTTAAGGAAGCGAGATAACAAGGCTGTGTGATTGTGGATGTTTAAAACTTGTTGCATAGCCAAATAAACACTCAAAACCAAAGAAATTTCATAATTTTCTACCCTCTGTTGTAACCTGGCTGAGGGAATGAGACAAATAGCTTGCCATGGCATGCTTTGAAGGAGTCAGTTTAAATCCTAAGAGCGTGAGGCAGCGCAGAGGTCTTGTCAACACCTGACAATACTGCTGTGGATCATTCTTGTTGTGGCTGCTACTATTAACCACAAGATGGTGCAGTAAAATGAACTGCAACTTTTACATATTCTTGCTTCCAAGTCAGTAATGCTGGAATATTTATCTATCTGTGGTGTGGAAAAAAAATTCAAAAGAAAGTTTAGTCTAGAGGGAGTAATATGTTATTTTTAAAAATTTTCTGAGTGGTGCTTAGTGCAGAGATGCTTCTTTCATTGCAAAGTGATTAAACAATAGCAAATTTACTAAACTAAATAGTGGATTATTTAAGCACTGAATGTTATTGTTATTGAACTCTGTTCCTTTTGTATATGCAGTGTGTGCAAAGGAATATTTAAAATTAAAATTAAAAAGATTTATCCATGATTAAGGTATGATTGTGATACAGAAACTTGTTTCTTCTGGATCTTTATGGGCTTGATAATTTTTGTTTTTGTCGTGAACAGAACAGTTGCTTACTGTGTATTTCCCTTATGATTTGCACTTTATTATAAATGGATATATGCCAACCTGAAATCAAAACTGCTGATTCTGGGCCCAGCTGAGATTCAAGGTACCCTCTTGCAGTACCACCTGAGGACAAATGCATGGTAGTGCATGATCCCAGTGGTAGTCTTCAGTAGTTTTACCCTGAAGGATCCCTAGTATCCTTCTTTTTTCCTTTTCTTCTTTGAGCAGAAGATGTGTTCCCTTTCACTCTGAAAATGTGTTATCCAGGTTGTGATCGAGGCAAAGTATCAGACGCCTCAATGCTATTGATGTCCTAGACACTGTTTTAACTCCTTCACAGATAGCCACAGAAGGCTGCATGCATTTTCTTTATTGGGCTCTGTGTCTCTCTTGGGCATTCTCAGTGAAGACAGGGAAGTTCAGAGATAGGTGTCAACCCCTGTGTTTTTGCATAGTTCACAAGAGAGATTCTAACTCTTACTTGGGTAGGTCAGTTCAGGGAAGAATACTCTTCATCTGAAGTTTTAGCCAACTGGTATCTGCAAAACTCATGGCAACTATGCCAGTAAAATGTCCTTGGCACTGAGCAGAGATTAAGCACTCTTGCTTCCCTCCTGCCAGACTCCCACTGCAGCACAGCAGACTGGCATTGTCTATGTAGCAGAGCCAGGCAAAGGTGTGTGTCAGGTGACTATGGAGCCTGATTCTGGCGGGGGAAGAAGTGAAGATGTTTATCCTGAGAACAGTTAGAGGTCTCCTCTTGTAAAGAGTGGTTGGTACAGTTGGTGCAGTGTCCAGATCAGCTCCTGCATGGCGTGCTCCCCTCAAGCTGTGTTTGCACACTCAAGCTAGTTTGCTGACCAGCTGAGTGCTGTGGTTCATGGTGATAATCCTTTAATTCTCTGCATCAGCAGTGGAGTCTTACCACTAGAAGAACCTGATTGTTCTTTCTTGCAGGAAGCAGCCCTACAAGCCTGATCAGTCCCTCTAAGAAAAGCTCCAAGAAATATCTTTGATGCCTAGGAAACATCAGCTATCTCAAAGTACTTTTTAATTTTTTCACAGAGAAGAGATGTTGACAGGTAAAGTCATCTTTGTAAATGAGACTCTTGGAAATCCTTTTACCTACCATTATTATACCAACACTGTAGGTAACTTTATGGGGCACCACCTGCAAAGCTTTGGTGCTGTTGAACAAAGCTTCCTCTATTGTTTTTCTTTGTAGTTCCCTGTCTCATAGAAAGAGTGAGCATGAACTGATCTCTGAAGAGTGGAATATGGATCCACAGAGCACTTAGTCATTTGCTAGGACTGCTTATATTCTTGTGAGAGTTAACCTCTTTGGTTCTAGTGATCTTAAAGCATTAAGACTTATTTGAGTGCCTTACATGATCTGTCCACATTGGAACAATTCTTGTGAGGTAGGAGAAATTATTAACTCCTAGTATTCCTCATCAATCCAACAAGACCTTATGATGGCATTAGATACCTTTTTGGCAAAATTTGAAGAGAATTAAAACTGGTGGTTTTTTTTTTTTAAATAATGCTTACAAGTGATGTTTTCTTGGTATTCTCTTGGTTATTTTGGGGATATAAATAATTATTTTTTTATTTAAGATGGACGATGCTACTAATTATACGGTTTCATCAATGGAATAGGTGTATAATTTGCCCTGTTTTCTATAATGATGCCTAAATATTCTATTCTGTTGTGACCAAAGAGTATTCTATTGTTGTAGGCAGCTGAATTTACTGTTCTTTTTTTACCTTTTTTTCCCTGGCTGTTTTCATTGCAGTATAGAAGTATGTATTTTTCTATGGTGTGCAGTTTTTTATTATTTTTTGTGTTTGTATTGAGGTATCTGAATTTGACAGAGGCATGGCTGCCTGAAGTAATTTTCGTCTGTTGTCATGCCCATGGTACATCCATTTTTAGACTGTCTTAGTTGATGTGTCAGCCTGAAAGATGTTACAGCCATGGTGACTGATCCTCCCCTGCCTCATGGTCTACAACATGAAAGTAGACTGATCTAATGTCAAGGTTATTTCTTTGGGGTAAACACCTGTGGAGACTATCCTGATTTTTGACAGGTAGATATCAAGAACAGAATCTTTTTCTCCAGAGGGAACCTTTCTGTGGATCTGAAAAAAAATATGAGAAACCACTTCTTTCATCTGTCTTGCTAGAGGAAACCCCTCAGGAGATTGGATATAAGAAACCTCAGAAGGTATTTTTAGCCTTACATGCTTGTTTTTAGCAGGCCAAACTTGATAAAAGAAGGGAAGACAATTTCCGAGGCGCCGAGGGTTTGAGTAGCTGTGGAGCTGTGGCATGGTTCCTCAGACTCCTTTGAAACCTGCCACAGGTAGGAAGCCCTTTGTCCCTTTCAGTCTCTATGCTTCTGGAAGTGTTTCAAAGAAGATGTGTTTGAGAGTGGGAAGGAACCTTCGAGTTCAACCACTGCTTGCTGCACAGCAGGCTGGCATCTCCCTGTCGATTCCAGAAGTGGATGTGTGGCCCCGCGGTGTCTGAGGGGGAAGCTGTTACCTCAGAAGTTAGCTCCAGCCTTTGTAGTGTGCCACAAACTCACAGTGACAGAATTGCATGGCATCCCACCGGTGCTTGTGGTTACCTGCCTGGCTACATCATACCTGCTTGTCCTAGCTAGGTCCCTTACTGCAAGAGAGTTGGGTTTTACTAGGAAGTGTAGCTGCAAGTCTGTACAAATTGGTAAGCACAATAAATTGGTTTAGAGCTACAGAGGACTCGGTAGAAAAATGGGGAAAATGTAAGACTGCTTTCACTTCAGAGCAGATGATTAGTGTTTATTTTATCTGTTACAATTGCTAAATGGAAACTAAACTTGTATTTGCCAACCATGAGCCATGAGTATCAAAGACTTGCACAGCATAAGAAAGTAATGCATAAACATATGATGTCTTTTAGCTTTAACAAGACATCTTGTAATTAGATTTATGTAAATGTATGATGTCTTTTAGCCTTAACAGGACATTTGGTAATTAGGTTTATGTAAATGTATGATGTCTTTTAGCCTTAACAGGACACTCGGTAATTAGATTTATGTAAAAGAGAAGAAACACAGGTTTTGTCTTCTGGTGTTTGAGCAAGGTTTTCTAAACAACTGTGCTGCCAGTATACTAATTAATCATTTCCATGCTGGAGAGGGATCATCAAGGAATGACCTATAGCTTTGAAACTTCCTGGGACTACTACTTGTGTATGTTGCTGAATAATTAAAACTTAAAATCAGCATTTTCTTTCAATTGCTGAGTTGTGTGGCTTTGATCAAACTTTGTGAATGCAGACTGACTTGCAAAGTTAATAATGTACTACTGCTGCTTTATTGCAACATCTGTACTTGTCTGACTGTAACTAGAGAGATGCCAACACATTAACTCAATACACTTTCTACCTGAAATATCAACTTAATTAGGATCATTTATCAAAATGACACTTGTTTCATAAGGCCAAATCAAATTGATTACTGTTGTTTCTGCTGCATTTGTGCCAGCGTTAAGAGCAATACTTTCAGAAACAAAGGTGTACAAATAAATATCTTGCATTGCGTGAAAAGCTACTACTAAAGGAAGAACATTTTAAGAGTATTGAAATCTATAAAAGAAAACACAAAAATCAAACTGATGCAGTTGCTTAGTCTTTGTGATCATCTTCTCTGAATAGTTTGCCCTCTTACAACGGGGAATAGCAAGGAAAATTTGTCACAATTTTATAGATGGGGATTTGAGTACCAAGGCACCAAGGCTCAGACTTCAAAATGTGTTTACTCACCTTAAAGGCTTTTGATGAGACCAGGAGTTAAGTATGTATTTATCTTCCAAGTTTCTGGATTAAAGTGACCTGAAGATCAGCTGAAGTCAAACAAAGTATTTCATGTTTTGGGAAAGTGCTACTCAAAACCCAAAACCATTCACAATTCAAAGAGCTAAAATTCTAATTTATTTTACAACAGGGTACTTTTCTAGTGTTTTAGTGAAGGCTGTACTTAGTATACATGTTTCTTAAAATGGAATTCTGTTTGGATCCTCTGTGCTCAAAACCTTACCAATGGTATTGTCTGACACCATCTGTGACCTGACATACATGTAATTTGGCCTGTATGTTTAAGGTTATATAGTTGGACTGACCTTACCGACCCTCCAGTTCCCTTGGTAACTCTGAATTTGAACTGTAAAAAGTGGATAGGATCAGCTGGGGGAATCTGAGTGTTTAAGTAAATCTAATAAAAATGCAGCTATCAGAGAAAGCAGAACATCGCCATTCTGAGTAAGATAACGTTTTCTTTTTAAAAATGAGAAGTTCAGAAGTGGGATTGAGTCACCCAACTTTTGCATATCAAGTTTTGGTGAAGGTATGGAAAGAAATATTAGGTGCCATCCACATGACCTCTAGTGAGCTCTTGAAATGGGATATTCACGAGTTAGACAGGGGAAGAATGGCTCAGAGTAGAGGAATGGAAGTTGGGTCCACAATTTGTTTGCAAACTATGCGCAGAACAGTTTTCAGTATTCCACTTTTGCAGGGAGTTACTGGGTAGTTCTGAGGCTCATCTGTCTGAAGACATCAGTAGTTAAGTTTGTTAATTATATGGATGTTTGTGAGAGCATCTGCTGGGATGGAAAAGGGGTGGTTGCAGAATTTCAAGGGAGTTTGATAGTTTGGAGAAGTGGTCCTGTGCACCCCCAACTTCCATACCTGCGTGGCAGTACGGAAAGCAGTAAAGGCCTTGGCTCTGTGTTAGCCCAGCTCACCAAGAACAAAAACATCTCTGTATTATCAACCCTGTGTTCAGCACAAACCCAAAATACAGCCCCTTACCAGCCACTGTGAGGAGAATTAACTCTACCCCAGCTGCAACCAGCACAAGCTACAGCTGATCACTATTTGATGATGTCAAGCTCTTTTGATGAAAGTCAGGTTATATTGATCTGTATAAAAAGGATCATCATCTGCAAGCATGTGGCACAAGTAGTTAAGTTTTTGCTCTGTTCAGCCTTGCTAAACCCTCTGAATTATTCTCCCCCATTTTGGGCACTGTAAGAGAGAGGAAGCAGGTAAGCACGATACAGAAGAAAGAAGTAAGAATACTCAGGGTCTGGAGTGTGTGATTTCCAAAGGAGAAACAAAGAGACAAGATAATTCATCCTAACCTATAGTAATTAGTATATTTATGTAGACTTTAGTACCTACTTTTATACTCTTTTTTTTCCTCTAAGACTTTTTTTTTAATGCTTAGCTGGTGAGTATCTCATTTCAAGAGCTTACAGAGCTGATGTTGATGACATTAGTAAGGAAAAGTTACGAGTTTCAAGTCCCACCTCTGAAAGCGACTCTTTTCTATCACTGAACTCCTCATCTTTAAAGAGGAAATGTTTTTCAGAAAAATGTGTAAAGTATGTGACTTCCAGAGGAGAAGTGAAGAGTAGAGGTAGTTTATTCCAGCCTGTAAAAATAGAACTGAGAACCGATGTGTTAATATTGCAGTGGAGAGAGGAAAAAACTCTTTAACAGACCTGGCAGGAAGTAAAACCAGGAAATGGCAACAAAACTTGTTTTTCTCTTAAGCTTTGGCAGACCCTTAACAGCAATAGAAGTCAATCCCGGGGTTGTTTTGCCCAAAAGTTTGTTTCTAGTGTCTGCGGGCTTCAGGAACAAAATAGAAAACGCATTTATTATGATCAATAGATCTATTTGTCTGATATCTGAATTTTATTGGACCTTCATGACCTAGGCTACTGCTTTTTGGGGCATACGCACAGTCACTTTGGAACAAGTGCTAAACCATGTGTAAAAAAAATCATACTCAAGAGAAGCAAGCAACCTTCTTTTTGACATCTTTAAGTTTTCAATTAGCCCTGAAGATTAATTTCATTTATATCAGTGGAATCGCAAATGTAGAGATTGAGCAGATCAGATTTACATGCTGGTTTTCTACTTTCATGTTATTACACGTAAAGAAACTTGTCAGTAGAGCAAACAGTTTTCTCTTGAAATGATGAAAAAAGCAAGCACCAAACACCCTTGTGTTCAGTCTTTGTTTTACGTTGGTGACATTGCAATATGCCATAATTATTTTTCATACTTAAAGAAGAGAAAGTTGTTGCTACATTGGTTTTGCAACTGAAATTGAAAATACGCTTTGTTCTGGCCTATTTATTTTTAATTCTTTCTCTTCAGTTCTTTTTGCCTCTAGCAAAATACTACTTCACTCTAGCAAACTACTAAAAGAAGCAATATCCATGCTACTTGTTTGGCCCATTCCATCAATGCACGAATCTGCAACAAAACCATCAGAAGAGACTTTTCTATTGCACTCACATCACTTACTGAATTGCTCTGTTGATAATTTTTCTGCACTGATGTCTTGTTTACCAACTGTTTTTGCTGTATTATGGAGAAGCTTAGCCCTTTGTTTGTTGTGCTCTTTTCACATTTAGTGGCTGAAGTGTCCCTCGTATCAATTACTGGAGCATATCCAGAGAAGGGCAGCAAAGCCGGTGAAGGATCTAGAGCAGAAGTCCTATGAGGAACAGCTGGGGGAGTTGGAGTTGTTTGGAGAAAAGGAGGCTCAGAGGAGACCTTACTGCTCTCTAATACTACCTGAATGGAGGTTGTAGCACGGTGGGGTTGGTCTCTTCTCCCAGGTAACAATTTAAGGAGCGGGTAGAGGGAGGAGAGACCCTAGCTTGTCAAAATAAGGATTGCCCTCAAAAACCTGAGTTAACAAGAATGCCAGCACGGTACTAGATCTTTCTTTTATTACTAAGTCCTGATACACATCTGTAGTTAGTATTTTACCTTACTTGCAAGCTAGGATTATGGGTTCATCCCTGATGTTGCAAAGGCTGTGGACAATAGACAGAGTTGTTATGAATATATGTGAGATTAATAAAAGTTCAAATTTGTCTGACAGAGATCCTCCTTTGTATGGGAGGGGATGAAGTGGCAATCACTTCATTCTGATAAAAGATTAAAACAGTTTAATCATATCAAGAACACCCTGAAACAGAAAATCTAGTGGCATGTGTTTACCGTAATATCCCATTAAAAGAAGTAATTTCTATTGTAACTAAAGCCATCATGTCTGAAATGACAGATACTGGGATAATTCACTTCCTGTGACTGTAATTGCTGTACTAAAGATTCCAAGTGAAATTCATGCAGTAGAGAAGTAGCTATGATGGTATTCGTGACTACTATGAAAGAAAGTTCATTTGGATTTTATGTAGATGAAACTTCCCTGATGTTATTGGAACAGAACGTAAAAGCTTGGTTTTGAATGGACTCTAATTTGCGAGGAACCCTGGGCCTGCTCTGTTGGACCTATCTACAGAATGTGTTTCACTAGAAGAAACTGGATTGAAAGCATAAGGAAGTCTTTGCTCTTAACAAGTAAAAGTTGAAGAGGTATCACTGTGGTCCCTTCCAATGTGGCCCATTCTGTGATCGAGTGAGCTTGAAAGAAGATGAACAGCACATGCTGTTTGCTGGTTTGTGCCTGAAGTGTGATAATCCAGGGCTTTGGTTCTGCTTGTAGATCTACTAGTATCTTTTGGTGGGTATGTAGTCAGTGAGCTCAAAATCAAGTTTGAAAATGGTGTGGGTTTTATTTAACAACAACAACAAGAACAAAAGGAAAGAAAAAGGGGGGGGGTGGGGTGCAAGTCAACTCAGATGATTTATTGCCACATGAAAAGAGGTAAAGTTGCGAAGTAGAACTGAGTTGACACAGGTTGTTAAGGAGCAGTGAAATTGTCTTGTGTCTCTAAAATTCTCTGGTGACACCAGAGGAACTTGTTACTAACTTTGGGAACGAACTACCTAAGCTTCTTAATCTAATAAGGCAGCCCGATATATAAAATATTTTTTATTAATTTCAAGTTATTTTACTTTGAGTGATTAGTTAAATTTGTCCCTTAAATAAATTATTATTTAGGGTGTCTCTCTGGATTGTTGTTGCACGAATGAAGTAGCTGATGGAACTTGCATGACAGTTTATTAAATCTCTTCTGGACTCTGTTGCCCAATAATTATCCTTCCTTTTTTTTTTTTTTTTTTTTTTTTAAGACCCATTAGGAATGGGTTTTGTAATTGAGAAAAAAATGTAGGTGATTTTTCAATTTAGTACTATTTAGTGTTTTTTTCAACTGAACATTTCCATGTATCTCTGGGTTTCCATTCCTCTGACTGTTGCCATGCCATAGCCACCTACAAGGAGAGAAGGCAACAGGAGTTAGTCGCAAGCTAAAGGTGTTTCATGTGGAAACTTTTGAAAAGTGCATTTATTGACAATGAAAGATATTGCTCTTCTACCAAAAGCTGATCCCTTTCAGTGTTTCCTGATGCTTCATTCTTGCCTTCTGCAGGAGATGTCAGTTAATGGCTGAATGTGGGTGTTGGGGGTGTTCATTGCCTCTAGAAAGGGTTATTATACGAAGCCCTCGTAATCCAAGGTGAAATGGACAGCAGCCTGCCACCTCTTAGACTTGCACAAAACTGAGGGGGCAGAAGGGATCCGCTCAAGGATACTGAGGGAGCTGGTGGAAGTGCTCACGCAGCCACTTTCCATCATATACCATCAGTCCTGGCCAACTGGAGAAGTCCCAGTTGACTGAGGTAAGCAATGTGACACCCCAATGCAAGAAGGGCTGGAAGGAGGATCTGGGGAGCTGCAGGCTTGTCAGCCTGACCTTGGTGCCAGGGAAGGCCATGGAGCAGATGATCTTGAGTCCCATCACGCCTCATGTGTGGGACAGCCAAGGGATCAGGCCCAGCCAACATGGGTTCATAAAAGGCAGGTCCTGCTTGACCAGCCTGATCTTCTTCTGTGACAAGATGATCCACTTTAGTGGATGAGGGAAAGGCTCTGGATTTTGTTTAGGTGGACTGTAGTGAAGCCTCTGACACTGTTGCCCACAGCATTCTCCTGGAGAAACTTGGCTTGGACAGAGGCACTCTTCTCTGCGTAAGAACTGACTGGGTGACTGGGCCCAGAGAGCTGTGGTGATTGGAGTTAGATCCAGCGTGGTGGCTGGTCACCAGTGTGTCCCCAGGGCTCAGTATTGGGGCCAGTCCTGTTTAATATCCTTATCGGTGCTCTGGGTGAGGGAATGGGGTGCACCCTCAGTCAGCTTGCAGATGACACGAAGCTGGGTGGCAGTGCTGTGTGTGCTTTAGGTTGTAGTATAGAATTTATCCAGGTCAGCTTCAGGAATTGCCTTTCACTAGCTGTTAGTTTTTTGGGGATACAGCTTTGAAAACTAAGACCTGTCATCTGTTGTTTGATGTGCTGGCCCTTGCTTTTTGTTTCAAGTGCTGAACTTCCACTTGATGGCTATGAAAAGCATAGGAATGTAGTTAAAGCTTACTTTAAAGGAAACACAGCCTCCCTCCCCTCAAAACTCAAGCCAGAAAACCCTGCCAACTAACATTACTTTACAATTTATTCATTTTTGTGTACAGTTTTGAGGTTGCCTTCCTACCTGGATATTTCTTGGGTATTTTTAAACTGGCAGAAGGCATGTGTTTGTGCATAAATGCATGTCAGATATGGAAAGTCAAAGCACCAAGGAGAGGCTGTTGTCTTTCTCTTAAAATGTGATAGTCTCTTTGAACATTTCTTCCTGAGAGAAAAGGAGAATGAGGTAGAAATATAGTTATTAAATGGGTAGCAAATGGAATATATTCCATGCTTTTTGCTTGCAGAAAGGGTGCCAGGTTATCCTTGCTCCCTTAACATCTGGATACTGGAGCAGTGTGATAGCTTTTGGAATGACAATGCAATCCGTAAGGAGTTTCAGGTACTTAATCAGTCAGTCTTTCAGAAATAATTTATCTAAATTTAAAGTTGATGGTAATTGAATTTAGGATTTCTTCTATTTATAAAGTGAACAACGATATACAAGTAATCAGTCACAAAAATGTGAGTGTTATACTAGTTTTCCAGCTACAAGTGAGTTTTAACTCTTTATGAAGGATGAATGAGCTTTTATTGCTAGGGACCTCATTCTTACACTTCCATCAAAAAGCAAAGTGTTTGGGGTTTTATCATGTATCTTGCTTTGCTTCCCAGCCAGAAGCAGGTGAGTTATGAAGTTTCTGTGTTTCATCTGTCTTCCCAAACATGGAAAACTTACAGATAGCTCAGAGGTCTGCACTGTTAGGTAGCCCTTACTGCTGGGTAAATTCAGAAGACCCATTTGTTCATGAGAGAGATAAGAGATTGCTGTGCATCTTCCTAGGGATTGCTTTCCTTCTGTTTGAGCATTTTTCCATTCAGTCTGGACCATCAGAGAAATGCCAGCATTGTAGTTTGGGTACCAACTAGACATGAAGACAGCTCGCTGAGGAAAAACTATTTTTCTGGACAATATAAATAAAAAAATATTAGTACATAAGTACTAAAATGTGTTTCAGCAATGTGTTTGATTTCATACCTTGGGTTTTATTTTTACAATATCATAATTCCCATAAAAAATTTTCATTTTTACCTTTCTTTTGGAAGCATCAGTGCTTTGGACCTTTCTATTTCTTCCAGGTACAGAAAAATGCTACTTACCATAAAATATGTAGGAACTGGATGTGTTTGAAGACTTTGTTTTTGTCAAGGTTGTCATTGAGCTCAAAAGTTAGTGGAAGTGGTTATCAGTCAGTAGTTTTGGGGGTTTTTTTCTTCTTTAGGGAGCCAGATTGTAGGAATTTTAAAATAAATCATAAGGATATCTATATTTGATATGTAAAAAAATGTATGTGCATTTTTTGTATAACCTGGCAAAATCCAGAAGAAAGAGGACCCTGATAAGTGAAGAAATATACTAATAGGTTAGGAATAATTGAGGATAACTTAGGTTGAAGAAGTGGAGGTTGTTAAAGGGAGTCTTCCAGAATTACTTGTTTGTATTAAAATCAGTTCAATTCTGAGCTGGATATAAGACAATATTATTAAACAGAAGTGTTTTGAGAATATCTGTTTTAGGAATGTGGTCATTTGTTCCGACTTGGAATTCATTTGGGGGCTTCCCCTGCCTCAACTCAAAATTTATATAGATCTTTCCTAAACAGGATTGAATGAGTTTCTTCCTTGTTTTTAATACTGTATTTCTATCCCTTAATGATCTACTCAAGAATATTTTGGGTTTTTAAGCATAGACAGAAATAGCAAGGCTTAAGGCAAAGTTTAATAAATTTGCCTTTGCCTTTTGTTAGCCTTTTAGTTATCTGATTTATGACTGGATGTACTGTCAAGCTGAACACCTCATAGTGGCCAAACTATTAGTTCCAGTTATTGTTCTGTGTCTTGTTACAGCACAGCAACATTTAGTAACTTGAAAACGATCAGTGTTCAAAACAGCAGCGTAATTAACTCCAGCAGAGCACTAGGAATAGCACTAGAGAACTAGTCGCTAGTAAAAGGCTATGAAAAGTTGCTGAAAATAAAGCTTGATTAAAACTAGGACATTGTTTGTGGCTGGGATGTACAAATGAAGGAATGGAAGTTGAGGTTGTGTCAGATGGCTTTGGAGGTGAGGAGAAAAGTAACTGAGGTAAGCTTAAAGGAGCAGGCCATGCAAAGGAGGGCAGAATTCCAGATGCTGGTGCAGGGAGATCCAGAAGAAGGTTTTTTGTGGTTGCTTTGCAGTAATACTGGATTTCTGTTGGCTATCAAGTTTGTTTCTGAGCAGGAGGGAAGAAGTCCATTTTAGGGCTACTTTCAAGCGTTGTACAGAAATCTTTTTAAAAAAGGCTGAAATTACTGAATACTGTAATACTTTTTTTGCTGAGTAGTCAAATCTGGTAAAATCTGTGAAGAATATCTTCTGTTAACCAGACTAGTTGAAGTTTGGGAATCGTGTTGGTGGTTAACAATGTAGTGACCACTGGTGAAATTTCTGCTGACATAAGCTTCTCATTTAAATAAAATACTAATAACTTCGAAGAAAATTAAAAATAAGTCTCCTCTGCCTCTGAAGTTGTTGATGATTAAGGATTTTGTAATGCTAGGAGTAATTGCTTTAATTAGCCATTAAACAGGTTTCAGGGTCAATGTGAGAACAAGTTTCTCTCTTTCATTTGATTTAGTAGGAGCAGGTAATGATTATTTTTTTTTATTATCTTTACTCTCTTCTTTAGAATTATTTACTTAGCACATGGAACGCAACAGATATTTGCTATTATAAAATCAATTTCATGCCTGACTAAACTATCTCTTCCACCTCTGTCATTACTCTTGGTGCTTGGGGTGTTATCTTAGGCTTATTTGTGTTTATACAACTGGATTGCAGTGGGCCTTTGCAATAATTATTTGGGGATTCTGGACCCTGCAGCAACAAACAAAAAATTGTTGAAAATAACGGATGTGCAAGTATGCTTGCACATGATTGTCGTATTCCTTCCCTGTAGAAAAATGACTACTTAATTTTGGATAGTGTATAAAGCACATAGATGCTAAATAATTTCAGTTACACGTTTCCCTTTAAATAGAGGAAAAAACAGCTCAGAAGAGAAAGGAAAAATATTTTTATAGAAACTCCTGTTTAGTCAAGTGAGACTTGTAAGTAAACATCTGCAAAGCAAGATCTGACAACTAAAATGTTGACATTTAGTGGTTACCATGTTCCATACATCTGGAATCTGTATCTTCTATGTTCATATTTTTTTTATTTTGAACTGGTGAGGCCAGGAATTGAATAGATTGCAGAGCAGCTTTTGAATTCAAAATAACTTCTCAAAGAGTATGTACAAAGTTAGCTGTCAGAATGAAATGATGTTTCCTTATCATTTTTTGGGGGGTCTCCAGCATCTGTAAGTCAATTAAAATGCTGTGGTATATGAAGGAAAAAGAGATACTGCAAAGGCAAAGAACACATACCTGATTCTGACAATGACAAGCCGTGTGTGTATGTGATTTTGGTGTTGATAAGCTGAATTGGTTTGTCTAAAGTAACTCCAGTGATATTCAAGTTTATATCCTGAATGGCACGGATTTGAAGAGCTGAACTCTTCAAATGTTCAGTCACCTTGTGTAGCACATTAGAAAACTAGGTTTTTCTTTCCATCAAGGTAATATTCATGTTTTGGAATATGGGAATTGTTTTCTTTGTTTTCTCAATGGTCTGAGTGCCTCAGAAATGAACTATCTGCCTGTTGGTTTTTTAATAATTTATTGAGGGGCAAAGGAATCAAAATCAAGTAGCTCGTGTGAGTAGAATTGCCCTGAACCTGGATTCTATCTACCATTAACATGTAGGTTGTCTCTGGTGAATAAGAAAGGTGATGCAAACAGATCACTGTACCTTTCATAGCTGTGAAAGAGGAGGTTCTCCTGCTCTGTTTATTTTTCTTCCTAGTTTAAGTGTCCTCGATAATATTTTTTGTCTATTTTTTTTTCTTCTGTGAAGTACTCAGCATTGGCAGTATTTTCCTGTTGATTAAAAAAGCAGTTGTGCAATCTGAGCACCAATGAGTGCACCTGTAATGCATAGGTATGTAGGAGACAATATCCTATGTCCTAGAAAATATATAAATGAAGACATCTTTCAGCTCTCAAATCTTCCAGACACTCACCCTGCCCTCTGCATTGGTAGATGGGCAGTGGGCAAGGCGTATCCTGTGGCAGTGTGGAGGGTGCCAGGCCAGTACTCCTGAGATTTCTTATCTGTCCTTGCATTAACAAAAAAGGAGAGGAGAACAGGGACAGGCTTACAGTTGACACATAGCCCACAGTCGTATTCCTATTTGTAGTTATAATCACAAGCCAGCGCCTCTTCCCTGAGATCGCTCATTTCTTATGCCTTTCAGCGCTTTCACAGGAACCAAGATGCTGAGTCTATCCAAGTGGCTTGTTTTATCATTTTTCACGGCTGTGGTTTTCTTGTGTGCTGTGTGCATCAGCAAAGCTGTTAAAATGGAGCTGAGAAAAATGCTGCTTCTTGCAAGCGATTGAAATCAAGTTATAATAAGGAGATGTTACTTTTGAGCCTTACACCGAGCATTTCAGAACATTAGAAATGTGAAAAATGGAAAAATGAAGTTTGAATTGCCTGAATTGAGTTGGTTTTTACAACTGAGAAACCAATAGCTCTTTCAAAATATTATTTCATATCTACTGTTCTATCTTTATCAAAGTCTTAAAGTAACTCAGCTATAAATAAAAGAGCATAAATTTTGATTTTGAGTCTGCTGTGAGGTTTCTAACTATCCTTATGTAGAAGGCATTTCTAAATGACTTAAAGATGTTAAAAGGAGTCTTTTCGAGGACTAGTAATTTAAAAAACACTCTAACCTGTGTTGTAAAGGAATGAGTCAATATGAGAAGATACTCCTTTCACCACATATATGCTTTGGGGGCTTGTCATAGGAGCAAGGTGCTGTTTTAGGAAATAAATCTGATTATTTCTTTCTGATATTGGTTTCATTTGGTTTTCTTACCTGCTTGGGAGAGAAAGTATCCGGCTTGGCTTTTTTTTTCTTTTTTTGGAAAATGTTTTTGTTTGGTTGTTTTTTGTTGTTGGTTTTTTTTTTTTTTTTGGTTGGTTGCTTTCTTTTTTGGGAGGGACGTGTGGTTTGGTTTGGTTTTGGGGTATTTTTTCCTTTTTTTTTTTTTTTTTCCCCATAAAGGAATTACGGTGGCCTCTCCCCCACATAGTTGATGGATATAGCACTTGTTACTAAGCTCAGGCCAGCACCTGTGTTTGAGGAGATTTGGGTGGGCTGTGCCAGTATAGCAGTAAATAGAGCACATGACAGTGCTCTTTATGGAATTGTGGTGGGACACACTTCTCCAGTGCAGCCAGAAGTGATTCTGTTCTGAAGCAGTGGATGTTTGGGGGCTGCTGTTTCCCTTTGAGTGACTTTATGTGTTTACTTATACACACTCAAGTTGGGAGGAAGCAGCAGTGGGAATAGATATAAATTGCCTCATTTCCTACTAAATTACTTCACTTTCTGAATTAAGCATTAAATGGAAGGAACCTGAAATTAAGTAGAGTAACTTGGTATTGATATTAAGGGTGGGGGAACCCTAAAAAGGAAGAAAAAGAATTTATGAAGTCCAAATAGATCGTCTTTCTAGTACTGTTACTGGGCTTTCTATTTCCCAAATTGAGCCTGCTGCTTTCATCATTGTGGGAAGCAACCAAAGAGAGAGAGTCATGTAGAGCTTAGACATAGCAGGAACTAAGTGTTAAGAGTTGCTTTCTATAAACGTTGGCATTCCTGGATGTGCCTAAAGGCCTCTGGATTTTGTTACTATTAGTTCTTGGGCTGGGGGTGTCATGTTTGCATTTGGTTCTGGAGCTCAGTCTTTGTGCAACGGGCTGTACTTGACTGGTCAGTTTAGATTTTGTGATTGAAAACATTGAGTGAGACCATGTAGTCTGAAGCTTCTGGGGTGGGCACCCACCTGTGAAGAAAAGTTTAAGTTGATCGCTTTTACTATGATAACATTGCACCATAGTGGTTATTGTGGTGCAGGTTTGCCTTGTCTTACTTTGAGTGCTTAGTACAAAATCTGGACTTGATATCTGGTTTTGGCTTCATGTAACAGATGATGACACTTCAGTACTGTTCTATACATTATTTTTTTGTAATAAATTGGGTCTGGAGAGTACTTTTTTAGTAAAATTGTGATCGTGAGGACAAATGATACCTCCTCTTGTTCAAGAGCTCTTCTCTAGGAAGTCTTGATGTGTGTTCAGCATGGTTTCTTAGGAGTCCTGCTTCTAAGAAAGCAGAATATAAAGAAGACTTCCCCTTTCTGTTGTTGCAGATTCACTTTTTAAGCAGTTTGTGGCAGAGGGAGAAATTCTGGTTTCTGCTCTGGTTAAAATTATTTTAATAGGGAGAAGTAATTAAGTTTCTTGGTGTTATTCAGTGATTCATTAGTTGACAGTGAAATAGCCTATTGATTTTTTTTTGTTTGTTTGTTTTAAAGACAATGACTTGAATTGTAAGATGTAATTTCACCCTGAGTAAATAGCATTTGCTGCCTGTATTTCCACACCAGCTGTTCAGGAGTAGGACTGAAATAGGAAGGCAGCTCTACTGTCAGCTCTTCATTATCTGGGGCAAAATCTGGAACACAACAAAAGAGACTGGAAAAATCTAGGTAACTTGCTTATAAGATGCCATAGAAGTGCTGCCAAGCGAAATGTCTGCTGTCAGCTTGTAGTTTTTGAGCTGTGGTTGAGTACCACTCAGGGTTGCTTCTGAAGAACAAGACAGCTGTCTCCATTGTGCACTTTCATATTCTGGGTTAGTGAATACATAGGTCCCTTTTATTTGTGCCACTGCAGTACTAGTACTTAGGTAAGAGATGGCTTGGTGCTGGAGACGAGTGGTATCCAAAGTGGGATAGGTGCACAATCCATTGGGGTGAAGGAAAAAAACCGTTTAGGTACCACTAAAGAAAAGAAAAGATCTGGTAATCTCATACCAGATTCCTCCTGCATGGCCTCCATCAGTCCTCTTTGGTGTTCTACCTTTTGGTGGAACTTGAGGCCTAATTGTGAATATAAGTTGACTAGAACAATAGTAGTTACCTGTTTGTTTTGTTTACTGACACATTAAATTTAACAGAAGTATTCTCTTCCCTTTCTATCATCCTTTTCTCAGAGATTCGACTAGTTCATGTGTTGACTGAAGTTTGGAGCCACACGCCTGTTGACCTTGTAGGCCAAGATGGCATTGTCAAAATCCTTATTTAAAGGAATACAGTCATTAATACAATTAATGATACATTTTAAAGTGTGTAAGGTTACCTAGGGTGGAGCTTTTACATGTTTTTTGGTGTAAAGCTTTTTATCATGTGTCAATTATTAATGAAGTTTGTTGGTAATTACATATTATCTGTAATAGGCAAAAAAAACCACCCCAACCAGAATCTGGAATGCCCTCAACTGTTTCAATGCTTGATTTGAACTTTTTTCAAGTATGTCTTGTATCTTTTTGTATTTGGTAAGGGCTCTTTGTTTGTGAGCATTCTTTTGTGTTACTCCCTCTTTGCTGTGACTATTTATTCCTGTCTTTTTGTTATCCCCAAAAGTTAAGGCATATGTAACTTCTGTCATGCTGATTTTCTTTCGTGGAGTTCAATACTATGTCTACAGCAGGAACTAAGTATTTGACAGTGTTTCTGTAAAAGTTTCAAAAGACTGTTGCTTGTGTGTATTATTAGATAAAAGGAGAGGAGAACTAAGCACATCAGAAGTTACCTTTTAAGACTGTGCGTTCCAAAGAGAATCAGGTCACTAAAAACTGATGTCAGGCAAAACTGGGTTTTTTTGATTATTTTTTTTTTCTAAAAAAAGTTTCAGCATAGATGTTCTTTGTAAAATGATACCTCTTTTCCTTTCACTCTTCTTTTTTTGTTCCTGACTTCTCACACAATTACTGTGCTGCCTTTGCTATTGTTAGGAACAAGTGAAAGCTGGTAGGTCTGTGGGTAGAACTAAAATTGGTTTTATTTTTAAAGGAGGTGGTGATGTAAGCATCAGGTTATCTCCAAGCACAGGTCAGAATTAAGTGGGTTTTATGACCTCAATAAAATCTTCACATACAAAAATGATTCCCAAATGAATACATTAATTGATGTTGCAAGAGTCCTGGAAGTCTTGAGCATTTATTCAGGTGGGTTAAGTTGATTTGACTGGTGATGGAGATTACGTAGTCCAAAACCTTATTTGTTATCCATAATCCTGTTTTTTTGGCCATCTAAGTAAATTCCACATGCAGATCCTTGCTATCTTGTATATTACACATTCTTGTTCAAAGCAGGTTATAACCACATGGTTACAGAGTACAAACAATGTGTGGGTGGTGTACATGGACTAAAGCTTAATACAGAAATAATTGTGAGAATTTACTAAAATTAGTCACTGTTGTTGCTTGCACTGCATGAAGCTCAGTTGTGTATTTTCATCAGTAATTCCTTATTTTAATAAACAGACCCTCTTTACCTCAAAGTTGTTTCCATGGTTTTTTTTGTGAACAACATGATGTATATGAATAACAAAGTATCTTTAACACTGAGTATGTTTAACACAGTTAATTTTTAAAGGTGGTCATGTGTGTCAGCACAATTTCAAAGAAGTTACATTAATTTAATTTGTGAAGTTCTTGGCGTGAAACCAGTGTTGGAAAGACAGCGTTTTCTAAACTGTCACCTAAATCACAGTAATGGAACACACTCATTACATTCGGCTGATTTTCAAAGGCCTGCTAAAATTCCTGTGTTAGCTCTGGCTTGGTGGGCACAGGGTTGTTCTTTGTCCGTTCTTGACCGCTCCCCTTGGTCAGCCTACACACGCACATACCCTGTGTGTAGGCACATCAGTGTGCACGCACCCACACACACACACCTGCCCCTGCTTGGAACATGAACAGCCCGTACACCCCATGTGTGCCAGCCAGCCTGCAAGCTCCTGGGGCTCTCTTCCTGTCTTTTTCCCTCAGAGACTTGGCACAGGTCTAAAACACAGAAGATGAACTCTTGTGTTATGCCCTGTTTTATGCTGTGCCCTGGCTTGTGGCCATCACTGCTTCCATAAATTCTCCGATACTCCTTGGGGACCAGGACTCTCACAGGGAAGCTGAAGCTGCTCCAATCAATTCCTAGTCCCCTTTCCATTGTATCTGGAGCACTTTTTGCATCTTAACATTAGCCTTGATGCTGATTGCAGTCTTGGAGAAATAGTTAATACATACCTTGCTATGGGGATGCGAGTAACTGTGAAGAGGAAAAGGATGTCTTGATACCATAGGTGTCCTGTTAGAAAGTGCTGTGGCCCTTATGGGCTGGAAGTGTAAGCTTCAACATTTGGTAAGTTCCATCATTCCCAGGAGCTGTCATATGTCACGATTCTTGCGTAGAAACTAGAAACTAGAGATAGCAGCCATTGCAGAGGAAAGGTTAAGTTTCTTCCCTCTCAAGCCCAATCAAAGGTCAAGGTGATTTATCTGCTAAATGGGGGAATGGTGGATACAACAGCATCTCTGTCCAGTGCCTGCAGTGTCACTGGCAGCTGCTGAAAGAATGGCTGGGTGTGATGTACCTGGTTTTCCCTTGGGACTTCAGTACTTTGCAAAGTCTCTCATTCTTTAGCCCGCCTTCAGAATATGTGAAGGCTCTTAATGTGTTCAAGCTCTTTTGTGACAAATTTTCTTGGACTCATTTTCTAAGTGGAAAAAATAAAGTTTCTAGGACTGGTTATAGGTGCCACCATCTAGCCAGAGGTGATTATGCGCCATCAAAACCCACGCTAAGGTGTTATGAGGCCTTGTCTGATTAGCAGTCCTGAGGGCTAAAAAAAAAACTGCTAAAAGATCTGGCAGCTAAAAATCAAAAAGTTTGCCTAACATGCTGTGTTTGCAAGATAATATGCAAATCAGTAAGACCCTTGAAAGCTGTCTTAGTTGTGTAGCTTTGTATGTCTGCATGTATTGTAAGGTGGGTACACAGTGTGTACCTGCTAATCAAATACTGGAGTGAGCACAGCCTGTGAACAGTGAAATGATTATGTAGATAAGCTCATACATGACACTGACCTGGATATGTTAAGAAGTCTCTATGGCATAGCTTTGAGGAGACGAAATGCTCCTTCAAGATAAAATATTTCATCTGTCCCAGGAATTAGTTTACTAAACATGTTAAAGGAAATACTGTTTGTTGGCAGTGTTGCAATATTAAAGATAATCACTTTCTGTGTATTTTTCTGGGGATTCATCTCTGAAGGTGTTCTGTAAAAGTAACTGGAGTTTCTCAGGTATCACCATGGAACTCGACAGTCAGCTTACAGATCTTGGGATGGTGAACGGTCTATATTCTCCAACAGCTTCAGTGCATGGCTTAATTTTTTAGCATATTTTCAATATGTGTTTCTTCGTAGCAATGGGAACTCTTCAAAGGTTTTGTTCTTTCTTCTAGTCCCAAGTGCCACACGGGGAGTCCCAGATGCTCTTCAAATTCTATTCCTCTTGTTGTTTTGTATTGGAGAAAAACTATTAAATTAACCTCTTTAAAAAAATGGAAATAACTGTGAATTCTGTTACAGATATTGTTCCTCTCTGTAGGCAGATTTTCGTTCATGTTCCTGAAAGAATTGTTTTGATTCAGAAGCTGTTCCTGATGAAAAGCTTTATTTAAAATAGCAATATCTGTATCTCCCCAAAAGATAATTCTGAACTCTTTTCAGTTTTTCTCTCATCTTGTAAAACATGTATTATGTTAACTTTTCACTGTTCAAACTTTGGTTAACCTATTATGGCATATTGCAAAGCAACTACTTCGTCTCTGTTTTAGTAACATTCCCCATCCTGCCCCAAGGGAAACTTCGAATACGCTGTTTCTGTGGAACAAATTCCCTTTCCTATTTGATGGAAAATAAGAATAATATAAATTACTCTTTTGTTTTAGGTTTTTTTTTTCCCTTTTGAGAAGCCTTAATAAGGGTCATGTTTTTATGGCCCTTGCACAAAAATATATGAAAGTGTTGCCACTGTTGACAGCTTACCAGCATACAGTGATAAATGAAATTTGGAGCTGGGGAAAAAGGCTGTATGAAGATTAAGTGCAAACAAAAAAAATTTATTCATGTCACTGGGAATATATAATACTATCATATCTTGCTTCCTCCTACTACTCTCTTTTCTTTGCCTCTAGCTACCTTTAGTATATTGGACTTTCATTTAACTGCCTTACTTTGTTAATGTAGAATGTATGAAGATTTGAAAGTATTGCTTCCTGAATATTATGTCTAGGCTGCATATGTTACAGAAAAAGGTGCAGACTTGGGATGCTGTACATATATTACTACTTTGACTCCTACCCACCCCAAAAGTTAAGGCCAGGGAAATATAATTAAAGCATTGCTTTGCATATAAAGAGCTGAGATTAGTTCCTTTGATGCCTTCTGAAGTTGATAACACAGCTTGGTTATGTAATAGAAACTTCTTACGAAGATTTATTTGTAATCTACAGATTTTCATGAAAATCTGGGATGATATAAATAATCACCAGTAAGTCTGTCTTCTGAATTAGTCATATGTGGTTTTTTTAATCTTCCTCTGAATATGATGAATATAGCTTTGATGATGAGGACAAAATTAGAGGATCTTACATTGTCAAAGTGTCTGAAAATGGCCATTACCCCAATGCTTTTTAGTTGAAATATGCCAGTAAAACATACAACTGGTCGCACTGACTTAAACTAAAGTCTGCTGTTGGCAATAGGATAGTGACTTTCATTGTTACTGAACAAAGGCCCCAGAATACTCTCCTAGCCTATGGCGGATTTTGGTTTTTATTGCTTGAAGAAGTTTTAGTCCAAAAAATACATCCAGTTGCTTTTTAAACATATGAAACTTCTCATGTCTGTTGCCAAGTACTTGAGCAAGAACAACAGTTAGTGAGGAATGCCCTCTGTGAACTTGGGACATACTAACTTCATTTAATTTCCTCAGTTATTAAATGGGAAGGTGCACCAAACAGTTGTTCCGTCTCCACTTTCATGTTACTCATTATCTTGTAAATTACCGTCGTATCTCAGTTACCTCATCTTCTGGACTGAGGAGTATATTCTATGTGTTTCAAGGTGCTTGCTGTCCTTCTCAATTACTTTCCCATTTACATCCTTTCTGTGCTAAGAGGAATCAGAGGTGCCCAGACTATTGCAGATGCAGTTGTTCCATGAATTTATACCAGGCCACGATGTTCTCTGCTCCTGCTGCTGAATAATTAGTTTGTCTATAGATAACAGAGTAGAGTGGATCTGAAGAGATTGCTGCAAAATACTTCGAGGCAGTGTGTTTCCAGGAGGAGTGCTATCCATTTATTTGTCTTTGGTTTTCTGGCCTTCATAAAATTATATATATAAGCAACAACATCACTCTTACCCTGTGGCTGCTTTGTGTCTTTGAGAGCTTTTTGTGAAGGACACTGATGGTGCTTGATGGGATTTCTAATTTGCTTTCTTGCGTGTGGAATCTTCTTTTAAGGTTTGTCAGTCACGATACCAATTTATAAAAGCTTTAAGCCTTTTGCAAGATTTGTTTGTCTGTGTAGTCAGTAACAATGTATTTCAGAATAGTTCCTCTGACTTTCTCTGGAGTCATTTACAAGGCTTACTGTTTTGTACTTACCCAGGTCTTATCAAAGGTTGGTGTCCATTAGTCATATTAGTCTTCTGGTGTGATGGAACTTATAGTTGGAAAGTGGCATTACTAGTTTTTGTGTCTTCTCCAGATTGTTGGTTAAATATTTTTGGGCACGATTTACTGTCTTTAATTTTTTGGCCTGTCAGAATTGTAATTTTGTTATTTCAATAGGCCAAATAATTTGTTTTTCTTCTAACAGCCTGTTATTATTTTGCTCAGCCATATGGTTTTCACTTGTATTTTCTCAAATACCTTGACAGATAATGTGCATCATTTTACCTTTTACTACAGTGCTGTTAAATAGTGTTGAGATTACCCACAAAGCGTTTCTTTTCTATGGTATTTTGCAAAAGTTTTGTGGTATTTTCATGCTGCTTTCTTTTTTAAAATTAGGCACAATCTAGAGAACCCTTCAACTTTTCTTACTCCTGCAGGAGTGCTGAATCGAAGTACACTGTGCCAGAGTAGCCCTTCAGCAGTTTTAGGAACTCGGTGTGCTAATCCAAACCATATCAAGATTTGCTTTTCCTTATCCTCTTTAAAATTTGAACTCTATCATAGTTCCTTGTTTGGATCCTGTGCCCCATCCAAGCACTCACCACTGTGAGGTTTTCATGCTTTCCCTTGTTTTCCAACATTGATGCTGTTTCTTAGCCTTGCAGCTTCTGATTCCTGCAGTATGTCACTGCCACTGTCAGCATCTAGACTGCTCTGTGAGCTGTAGTTCTTGCCTAGACACAGATTTTCAGCCTAGTATTTCTTAGGCTTCTGAAGCCTTCTTCTATCCCATTTGTTGGTGTGGTTAAGTTATTTGACTTGGCTAGGGTGGGGTTGTTCCAGTCCTCATGAATTAATGGATTTGATGGCCCATTGTTTCTAAGAGGAGTTTAGATGAAACTCCCTTGCAGATACCTCCTTTTGCATGTCCACAGTAGGGACTAATCCTGCTCCTGTGATCTGTCACCTTTCTCCTTACCAGGCTTCCACCCTGAATCTGCTGTTGGCTACACAATGCCTTTGTCTTTTTCTCAACTTCTTTCACAAATGAGTATACACTTTGTCCAGGAAATGTGCATATGGGTGGTCTGCTGGTGGGGAGGATCCAGCCATGGATCCATCCCCCAGACCCCACTCTTACTCTTTTGCTTGTACAAGGCTCTTCTGGAGCATTCAGTTAGGCTGGAAAAGTTTTGTCATCTCCCTAAATTCCTCATTTGCTGTAGTTTACTGGTTCTCACTTTTTCTCCCTGGCAATTGTTTCAGAATTTGTTCTCCAGTACTCTCCTCCACAAAAATGGCAGGTCTAAGCCTCCTCTCTACATTTTTGTATTTATTTCTTCATTTGATAAAGAGTATGTGTTTTCAAAAGCTATGCAGCTCCTCATGTGGGTACATTCACATCAGTGTAAAAGGTTAGAGGAATGGTCTTTGCTATCAAAACTGTTTTACACTACTGTAATGACATTTGTGTAGCTTGTAACCCTAGAGATTATTTCCAAAATGATTCTGCTAATAGCACATAAACAGTGAAGTGACAAGTCTTCAGTGAAATTCTTAAGGTCACTGAAGAGTAAGGATCATTACTAGCATAATGGCTAGAACTCAATTGCCTTTGGATTTATGTCCTTCACCTTTTAAAGATACCTTCTTCCTCTTCCCCTTGAGATCCTTTTCTAGCATCCCTCTTTGATACCATTTGGTGTGGCTTCTCTGAAGCTACACATGACACCACCACCCCCCCCCAGAATTTTGCAGGTCAGACAGGAAAGATCATTTAGTCCACATCCTTTCCTCAAGCAGGGCTGTCTAGAGCAGATTTTCCCTTAAGGTTTTGAATATAGATGGTGTATATATACTCAAATATGCATAAACACAATATATACTCAAATACACACATGCTGAGTGTTCTTATTTCAGGTGATGGAGAATAGATTGGTTAAAAGTTCTCTGCCTTCACCTATAAGCATTATGTAGATGTATGATTTTGTACTCAGCTTCTGGTTTTTGTAGAATTTGCAGGAACTTAATTATTTTTGAGTATCCAAACTCTTTATCAAATTTAGTTGAAATTGGCCAGCAAATTTAAATGTGACAAGTGAACAGATGAGGAACTGCCTAAGCCTCATTTCCTTGGAGACTCAGACAGTCCAGGTTAAAAATGTCTTTATTTTTGGGTTCTTTTTTTGCATTACCAAAGTAATGTAGCATGAAGCTGCTCAACTGTGCTGGGAAGTTAAGGGCTGGAATCTGCCGTTCAGTGTGTATTGTGAGTGGTGCCATTCCCTGCCAGTGATGAAAGCAGTGTATGTGAAGTCTGTCCTGGAAATTGTTAAAATACATCTTTCTTAAGTGATGATAATAATAATATTAAAAGACAGTATGTTTTCCAAAACTCATTGCTGAAGCGGGAATTCTTTTCTACTGTCAAAGAAGCCTTTGTATTTAAATGAATGTGTTGGGTTTCTTTGTCACTTGCGAAACCGTATTTTTCTGTTTTAGCCTTGTAAGAGCTCACTGAAGTCGGTGAGTGTGTTTGCTATCAGATTCAATTTCCTGAGAGCCCATCTGTTACATCTCAGAGGAGAACAGAAGAGGTAGAAGTAACTTCCAAGCAAGTACATCAATGTCCGCTCAATAGAACAGCAACTCCACAAGGGTTTGTGTCTTATACAGTAAATGAAGTTGTTAGGTGCAGCAAAAAGATTAATGTTGTGAGTACTAATCATCTTCTTCTTTGCTTCTCTTAACTCTTAATTAAAAAAAGTCACAAACCTTCCTGTAATTAAGGCAGCTTCAAAGAAAACTTTGTAAATACAGAGACTTCATGAAGTATTTGAGTATATTTCAGCAGAAAGTGGCACTCTGTCGAATGTTGCAAGTAGCAGTTGTGGTAGACTGTATGTAGCAGGTTGGGTTTGTAACCGGGCAGAAACACCAATTTAGTGTAGTGGTTTGGTCCAAAATACTCATTACTGTTTACCTTCTGTGAGATAAGAATTAGGAGAAACGCAAAGCAGGCACCAAACTTGAAAGAATATAAAGAAGTTTATTAACAGACCTAAAAGAAGAAAAAAAAAAATACCACACCTTCAGAACACTTCTCCTCCCCCCACTTCTCCCTTCTCCCACTGACAATGTAAAAAGACAGC
>NW_008237885.1:1549593-1560032 GCF_000691975.1 Corvus brachyrhynchos | reverse complement strand
CCCACCCGGCCTGGCCCGAGCAGGGCCTGGGCCGTGCCTGCTGACCCCCCCCACAGGCCCCACAGCCACCTGTCCCAGCACTGGAAATGAGACAGAGAGGCTCTGCCTCAGAGTTTCTATTCTTAAGGGTGGATCACAGAGGTGATCACAACTTTAAGTGGCTTAGAGAATTGTCCATATTCAACCTGGCCAGCTGATAGGTTCTATCAGGTCCCAGAGGAAGCTGTAAGCACCCCTTAGCAAGAACATCACTTCCGGGACTGTGCTTGCTAACCCATGATACTGTGTCATGAAAGAAAAACTTGTCCGGAGGGTGAGAAATGTTTTTATATGTACAGCAAATAATAGCATAGTGTGCATGTAAAGTGTCATTCTGATGAACGACAGCTTAGAATCTGATGATTCTTTCTTTATGAATGGTTTAAGCTTTGAATCCTGAGCAGTGCTTGGGTGGGGAAGGATGTTTCCCTCATCTAACCAGTACAAGGCAAACTGCAATTAAAAATTCCTGATTTCAGAAGTAAAAGTGTGTTTACTGTTGGACTCATAGCCAGGCAATGAAATGCTGTCTTGCCATGTTATGGAGAGGCAGGGGTCTGTTCCAGTACTGCACCTTTTTAATTCTCCTCTCTCCCTTTTTTGTCTTTCTCTTGTTCCCCTCATACCCTGCAGCCCATGCCAGACGAGTGCAAGTGAGATAAGGTATTAAACTGGTAATTTAAAATGTATGTGATGACAAGAATGCAGCATGGATGGAATTAAGTGATTTGCTTGTTTCTGCTTAATATTTTAAACTAGAGATAGCCAATTAGAAATGCTATTCAAAAATTAATGGAAAAAACAAATGAGAATGTGGTAATTGCATGGTGGCTTAACTGTGCCTTAAATTAAGTTTAAAAAGGTACCAGACAGAATGTAGGTATCACACAGCAGAATAGGTAAGTCTGCATTAAGCTTTCACACCCAGATGTCTTGTAACAGCTAAGACTTCTTGAAATCTACCTTTGGCATCTACTTTATTCTTCATTGTGCAGATGGTTTGGATTTATCCATCCTGGAAGAAACACTGCTCTTAGTGAATGAAAAATAAGGATTGAATAGAACAAATTCACACTTGGATTACTTGAGTTTTACTCAAAAGGACATTTTATCCTGGTTTCCAGACAGGGAGAGGTAGAGGTCAAAGGCTTGCTTTCTGTCTGTCAGCTGACTTGTCAAATGCATCTTCCTTTCCCTAAAATAATTTCTGAAGCTATTGGCCAGTTGTCAGATTGCAAAGAAAAAGAAGGTTCCCAAAGGTGCTAGATTTCCTATTCTGTGACTGCTGAAGCTAGGAAATGAAACAGTACTTTCTTCCCCTGAGAGGGGAACCTCTGCCTACCTCTAACCTCTACCCACCTCTGTCTTGGTTCGTGTAGTGTCAGCCAGCTGGCTGGTCATCATACACCTGCTAGATCCTGTATAGGATGTATAGGTGTCAGACTGTAGTGTCCAGTGGGGATGTCATAGGCCACGTTACAAGTGGGCTTACATTGTACTTTTTCCTGTAATATGCAACAGTGTAGTGGTTTCAGGTAAGGGTTTATTTTTAAGAGGACTGATTGTGTATTTAAGGCACAGGACACTGAATAGATAGATGTCTTTTATTTATTTACACACACATATATATATATATAAAAAATAGTGTTTCATTATTAATACAGATTATATTGCCTTTGGATTTATGTCCTTCACCTTTTAAAGATACCTTCTTCCTCTTCCCCTTGAGATCCTTTTCTAGCATCCCTCTTTGATACCATTTGGTGTGGCTTCTCTGAAGCTACACATGACACCACCACCCCACCCCAGAATTTTGCAGGTCAGACAGGAAAGATCATTTAGTCCACATCCTTTCCTCAAGCAGGGCTGTCTAGAGCAGATTTTCCCTTAAGGTTTTGAATATATATGGTGTATATATTCTGTGATGTAAACAGTAAAGTCTATTGGGGTGAAGCAAATGCTTTCTGTGGAGGATTATTCATAGGAAAAATACTATACTAAAGGTAATTGATTAACTCTTCATAATTGTACATCCTCAGATATGTTGCATTTTGACTGTTCAATGCACTGAAGATGGATTCTGTTACTATATCCCCAAATGTCTTTTTTTTTTTCTTTTTGAACCAAAGCAGTATCCCATGTCATGTTTCTGTAGGTAGCAAACCCTCCAAAAGCAATACTGTGTGTCATGTTTTGTAGGTTTGTTTGGGATTTTTTATTCTTACTAGATTGTGAAGGTTTTTCAGAGGTTCTGCAGCCCGCTTTCTCCTGTTTGCCTTTCTGAGACAGTATTGTTCTGTTCCAGATTTTGTCAATAAAATAGGTTCACAGTTACACATATAGTAGGACAGAGTTGTATTTACCGCATCAGAAAGCATCCATGTGGTTATCAATAGATGCAAAATCAAGAGGGTAAAGTAAACATCAGGGTATTGAATAAAAATATCAACTCTCATCCTTTAGATCCCTTGCTGGTGTAATTTTCTTGCCCCTGTTTGCTTAGGGGACAGAATAGCAATGTGCTTTTCAGCAGTTGTCAACAATTATTAAAAAAATTGAGGTTGTATCAGCTTACTCCAGTAGTGAGTTATTCATAGAAGAAGTAGTTCTGCTTTATCATTGTGAAGGATTTTTGTACGTTGTTGCTGAAAAATAATTGTTTAAGATTCTAGAATTATCTGCTATCCCCTTTTAAACTACATGATAGAATCTGTGGAGATATTTTATATATTCTTAGAAGCACGATATTACTGTTACTCTTTGTGGGTTTTTTTGTCGAAGCAATTGGATTATCTATGGGGTTTGAAGTATTTTTGTAATATTTTGTAATATTTTTTCTTTTCCCGTAGGGCATGTATGTAATGTTAAGATATATTTAGTGGATATCTTTAACTCATTTAACAAAGTTTGACTTAAACCTTAATAAAAATTTGTCTTCAGATTAAGTATCATATGTCATGTATAATATGCTTTAATTTGCACTTAGCAATTACAGCTCTGGCTAGAAAGGGAAGGCTGATTTGATTAATCACACTTAAAGACTGTTACAGTGAATGAAGAATGTAAATGGTTTGACTTGATTTCTGACATAATTGCTTCATTTGGATTTGGCATCACCTTCCACCAGTTGTTGAGAAAGGGGGACTAATTTCATGTTAAAGAATTGTGAAAGTGATTAACCAATACTGAAGCTGATAATGTTTAATGAAGGCTTTAGATGAAGATCAGTGAAAAGGGGAGAAAAAAATCACTTTACATTACCACTACTGTAGTGCATTATTTTTTAAATCTTAACCCCTGAACTAATACTGTACTTGCAATAAGCTTATCACTATTATTGTCCACTGTGTACATAACAGAAATAAAATAAATTATGCTGGGAGGAAGGGGAAAGTAATTTTTTAAAATCCTTTTAACACTTTAGAACAGCTTTTTTGTTGTTGTTGTTGGTCTGTAGCAATTTCTTCTTAATAGCTCCTGAATAAAATTAGAGTTATCCAACTGTGGGATTTGTGGAAACAAGTCCCAGTCTGAAATCTCTCTTCAGAGCTGTCTGGCAACATTTGTCTCCTCAGCTTCTGTCTTCTTTTCTTCCCTTGGTGCTTGAATAAGTTCCTTGATGCTCAGAGCTGTAAACTTAACCTCTTGCTTGGCAAGTGAGAGTGCCCTATTCTGGTACTATCCAAGTAATACTTCTAATTGTGTTGAAATATTGTCTTGTAATTTCATTTTGGCTTTAAAAGAAAGCAGCCTTGTGTTTCGGAATTAGTGAAATAACTGCCATCCAAATGTCTGTAAGCTTCTTGGAGATTTTAATTTTGGAGGCTTTTCTGTATCCTTGCTTACAAAAAAGAGAAGGAGCCTTCTCATGTTTAGATGTCAGCTCATTTTGCTGTTTAATCCAAAGTTCTTCCTCACTGCTGTATGTATTCCCACGATTGGGGAGCACTGGTCTTGCAGGTGTGCACTGCAGGCAGGCAGCTTTGGAATGAGCCCTTTGATCATGACCTACCAGTAAAAACCAATTTGGCAGAGTTCTGGCTTCCCAGAATCTGGATTCCCAAAATCCATGCTGCAAGTACTTTTGAGTACTCTGTCTCACTGCTTAGGCTTCCTTCTTAGTAATAAAACCCTCAACTCTGTTAATTCTGTTCTGATGCACTTCTGGTTGGTTACACTCTTCTCTGCATCTAACAACTGCCTCCACTTCTTAAAGTGAGAGGTAGTAACTTTTTAGTTTGAGCCTTAATATGAATTTTCTGAACTGTATTGCATTTTTGTAGGTCTCTTGTATGTTGTGAACAACATCTGTTATCTTTTCTCCATTTTCCAACTCTTCTTATTTCAACAGTAATTTTCATGTGTAGGCGACATCAGTGCCAGAGTCATTCTCTTGTAATAACTTCTGGAACAGCTGCACATTCAGCTGGTAGTTTCAGAATGGGATATGAAAACAGCACAGGACCTGCTTTTAAGGCAAGTGCCCTGTGGCCTGAGGGTCATCTGAATTTCAATTGCTTTGTGGGAGAAATTCCTGTTGCTGTTCTATTTCTGACTTTGTAGAGAAAGGATTGAATCCTGGGTAGGTGTTTTTTCTTTGTTCTTCATCTCATGAAACCACCTTTTGTTTCCAAATCTTCAAATTATTCTGCCCAGCAAAGGGAACTTCAGATTTTGTTGCCCCTTCTTGACCACCTGTCTTGGTTTGAAAGACAGGTGTCTGCTAAGGAAGGCAGAAGCCTGCCTTGGAATGGCAGATGTAACCCCTTTCCGTTCGAGTTATTATGATTTTGAAATCAAGGGCTTTTAGGCAAAGATGTGGGAAATAGGAATAACAGTTCTTTACTATTATATATAACCAGTTAAACAAACAACAATAACTCTGGCAGTAACAGCAAACAATCACAAACCCAGTGCCAGCCTTCTTGGCTGTCGGGCCCTTTCCCCTCGGGTGCAGTTCCGCTCGCAGCCGGCAGGGGCGCTGGCGGCTCCCGGTGAGCAGGGCAGGTGCGATGGTTCCCCCGCGGCTGCAGGGGGCGCTCCGGAGCGAGCTCGGGACACACGCGGCACCGGTGCCCTGGGATCCCGGGAAGGGTGTCGGGGCAGGTAGGGCGAGCACGGCTACAACCCAGCGAAGGCTCCAATCAGCGGCGGGGCAGGGCGGCCACAGCCTGGCCTCCAGCGGGGCAGGGAAGGTGGGCCGGGGGTCCTGGGATCTTTCTCCGCAGAAAGAAAAATGGCCGAAAAGAACCAGCAGCTTCTTCCTCCGAGAACGCCGAGAGCGAACTGACCCCACACCCAGGTGAAACAAAGGAGTAGCGAGGCCCACCCCACCCCCAATGGGCAGCTCTTTTGTCTTCCTTAAATACAGCCATTCGTCCCCTAGCAACATGCCTGTGGGAAAAAATTCCTTTAAAAGGAAAAAAAACTAGGACTAAACTGAAACCCCAACACCACCCATGGCCTCTGCCAGGCTATGGGCTGTCACCTTTGGATGACAAATAAAAAAGTATGTGAACCCGTTAGGACTGCTATTTTTTTGGCTTGGGCATGGATGTGTTAATATGCTGCCTGCTGGCATTTGTGGCATATTCCTGGCAGGTGCTCACCAAAAATTGCAGCAAATCTATCGATGGTGGTCTCCCTCCTCCATGTGTGCATTCATAAAGTGGACATTCTTCTCACCTATATCAAAGCAAGACAGGGTTTACTGTGAGCTGTAGCTATACAGCACAGTCATATCTTGTGTATTTTTGCTCTGCTGCAAAGCCTAGGTCAGACAGCAGGTGTAGGGCAGTACGTATTGTGAATACTATAAGCACTTTGTTCTTTGTACTCTATTCTTCAGCATCTTTAAAATGCAGACTAGCTAACTACAATATGAGAAGCATTTCAGTGTGGCTAAAACAAAACTCAAAGCTAGAAGTCAAGATGCTGTTCCTAATTTTACACTTGTGCTCCAGGTTTTACAGCCTTGACAAAGATGTACTGAACGTGAGAGTGGGGACAAGATTAAAAAAGAGTCTTTGGCAATAGAAGCTCTTTCTCCTGAAGGGAGAAAGCGAAATAAGCCACAGGACACTTGTTTCAATTTTACCACTTTGACATCAGTACCTGTGGTCCAGTAGATCTTTCTCAATGTACTTAACCTTGCAGACGAAAGGTCTAATTGCTTCTAAGGAGGAAGTTTTGCCATTCAGTGGATGTATTGTCAACTTCATTTTCAATGAAAAAAATGATTGATTTATGTCCTGTCTCTGCACAGGATTTGAATTATTCATTACTGGATAGCTTAGGCGTGCTGTATGTCTTTCAAATCTTGTCAACCAAGTATTTTTGGCTAAGACTGAAGTGGTGGAGTGTATGCCAGTTCCTAGTAATAACTGGGAGCTTTGTAATGCATGATAGCTGTCAACAAAGGCAGTGATATATGGTGTACACGGCTAATAAATGTGGTTTCTGAGTATCTGTAATGGTTTACCTTGCCCTCCCAACAAACCTGTGCATGGGTATCTTTGAGGATGTTGGGAGGAGACGTGTCTTCTGAATGTTGGGAGAAAGCCCTTAAAGTCCAGTTTGATGAAATAGTTTGTAATAATGGCTTGTTTATTAAAAAGCTACAAACCAAAACACACAAAACCCACCCCACAAAAAACCCCCCAAACCCCAGCAACCAAACAACAAAAAAATGTATCAAACCAAACCCAAACAATAATTAAAAAAACCACCACAGAATGAACAACCACAAGTAAGTTTTAGAAAGCTGATTAGCCTAATTCTGATCTCAGCAAAATTGGTCCTAAAGTGGTCACCACCTGTGTCATGCTACCATTATAAAAAGAAAAAAATACTAGTAGTTTGTAAAATTTGTAGGAACAAAAGATTTGAACAAGAGTTGAGGGAGCAGAACAGAAGTTGAACATACAGTGGGATAGTCAAAGAAGAAAGGGAATCTTAATGTGCTGAATTCGGCTTCCAGCTAGATCACACTCCTGTGATTGTGCAATTGTATGTGAAGGGATATGAAAGATCAACAACAAAACACAGAGAACTGTAGCAGTTTTTTAGCCTTTGTGACCACTCCTTGGAGCTCTTCTGAAGAGTGTGCAGTCTGTTGTCAGAACTGTTGCATGGAGGGTGATGCCAGCAGCAGAGTAAAGATGTTGATTAGGAGATTCTAATTTGTTCTTGCTGAGTATAGGCATTGTATGAGCCAGTGAGAATAGGAGTTACACTCGCTTCTGGCATATCTGTGTCGTTGTAAAAAAAGCAGAATTATAATGAAGAGCTGTTAATTGTCAATTTGCAACAGCATATAGCACAAATAAAAATGTTTTATCAAACTGTGAAAAATTAAAAGTTTTAGGTTCATGCCTGAGGAGTTCATGGCTATGACAGGGCAATCAAAAGAAAGTGAAACCAGCCCCACCAGAACCCTCAGCTGTTTTTAAATAGGTTGTTAGTTTTCTTTCATAACAATTTCCATGTGTTTATTTGCATTGTTCTCTCTATTGTAAATCCTGAAGAATTAAGTAGAAACTTCAGAAGGTGCTAGCAATATCCTTTACCCTATTGATATGCTTCCTTTCCAGATACAATCTAAATAAATGTGTAATAGAATTATGGCTTAATCACTGAATTGAAAATAAGGTGAAGTTTTGATATACCAATCGAATTTAATTTTAGGTAGCTTTCAGGTTTGGTTAGAATGAGTGGGTTGGATAATTAGGTTTCTAAATAGCATAAATAGAAGTGTAATTAATGTTAAATGTGAAGGCCATGTCAGCTGGCAATGAAATGACGTGTCTAAGTTCCTTGAAAATATTATCTTGCACTGCCTTTGAAATTTAAGTGTTACTTGCAATGTCATGTTAGTCAGTTTGTTCTGGGAGTTTGCAGCTTCTGGAATAATCATAGTATGCTCTGTTCTTCACGTTGTACCTATGCAGACAAGGCACACAAGAAGCCACTCTTAGGCATCATCAGTGGCATAAACTGCTGCTCAGACTCAATACTGAAGTCTTCAGCCTTTGTATTTTGTCTGGCTTTTTAGCTGCTGTTTAATCAGTTTACACTGAAATTGCATATGAAAACCATTTCATACAGATTCTGGGAGGCAGTTGTAAGTGCCAGTGTCTACAGTTGGTTGTTGAATAAGATAAATAGTAGTTGTACTGAAAATTGGTCTGTTGTCAAGCATTTTTTAATTTAAAAACTTTGCAGCCTTTCTATATTCCTGAATAATCAATAATCATCTCATGGGAAGCTGATTTAGTGGGAATTTCATACAAAGGTACTTCAGTTTTACATTTTTGTGAAATGAGGAACAAGCCCAAATGTTTTGAAACACTTTGAACATGGGAAACACTGGAATGTTTTTTTTTCTGTTTGTGAGTTTGAACTTCTCTCTGAACTCTTTAAAGCTAAATGCATAATCCTTATTTACACTTATTGTTATATAAAAATCGGAGCTATTTAATTCCTACCTCATTGCAAGATGAGCTTTTGAAGGGATGGCCCTACTTATCTCACTCTATGAATTATTGCTTGTATAGTAAAAATGAAAAAACATTCCAGTGTTAGGAGTGAAAAGAATTGAATCTGTAAATATTCCTGCAAACAAACACTACCTGTCTGTCATTGCCATGGTCACTGATGAGTAACAGATATAAATTCCCCAAGAAAAGAGTTTCCTTCTTTACAGAATTAAACCAAGTTATTTTCACTTATATGTGGTAAAACGTGCATGTGGGTCTGAAAATGTTTGGGTTGTTTTGTTTTTTCCACTTAAAATTATTGAAATTTGGATTATTTCTGTGAATAACTCAAACATCTATATTTAACCTACACCCCTGTATAATGGCCCTGTGTTTGGTCATTCCTGGTTTGAATAATACACAGAAGATAACGTACTGTACTGAAGTCTTTCAGCTGCCTAGATCCTGCTATGAGAACAAAATAGTTTTCAGTAAAATAGACTTTCTGGATATTTAAAGAATCCCGTGGAAATTTCCTCCTTACTCACTTCTCCCCCACAAGAATCAGCAAGTAACATACAGATGCAAATCAAAAGGGGCACAGCTTTGTAAACTGGGTACTAGAATATGTTAGAATGTGGAAACTGTTAATTTTTATCAGCAAAAGCCTTGGAAATGGAGTATCATAACTACTGTAGGGGAAAAAATAAAGAGCTAGTTCGCCATTATGCTTTGAATATAAGTTACTCAGTTATCTCATTTGCTTAATTGCATGTATTGTTGGCCCAACTTTATGGTCAGGTCTTTTGAAAAATAGTTTGCACATAGCTGAACAGGAACTATGTGAAATTATCTGCTTTTGGGTTGAGCAAACTTAATATGTTAATCTTGGCTTAATTTAATTTGTTCTAATGGTAGTGGTGAATTTTTAAATGGTTCATTTGGTGCTTAATTATCATTTAAGGGATTTAGTGTACTTTCAGAACACTCACTTTGTTGTCAAGTGCAAAACCCTTTCATCTGGGTACATTTCTTGTCTTCCCACCATAATAGGAGATGAGAAACACTAGGAGGGGGAACCTGGTGATTTGATTGCTTAGAGACACTAAAGGGTTCTTCTAAAAAGTCTTTTAATGTCATGATACGTTTTATTTCCTTTGATGTAGTGTGAGAGGCATAGTTGCTGTTCATGAATGCCTCAAGCTAGTGGTCTTTTATGGACCTCTTGGGAGGTTGTTGAACCCAGTGTCAGAGAAGGAGCTCAGAGGAGGTCATCTGTTCACACGAAACTCACAGTTTTTGTGATCATTTGCATTTATCTATTTAATAACAAGAATATTTGCATTTTTCTTTATGGAAAAGCTTTCCAGCCTAAATGAGTTCAGTGGGTTTCGGGCAGCAGAGTTTATGGAGTCCTTATTTGTTTATAGAGAACAAGCTGGTACACTGCCCATGTTATGATGTTAAAAGCACAGGAAAAGTAATGTGTTAATATGGTCTCTCTGTGGAGAGTGTCTCGGTTTTGAAAGACAGGTGTCTGCTAAGGAAGGCAGAGGCCCCCCTTGAAGTGGCAGATATAACCCCTTTTCCCTCCAAGTTACTATATTTTGAAATCAAGGGCCTTTAGGCAAAGATGTGGGAAATAGGAATAACAGTTCTTTACTCTATATATATATGTATATAACCAGTCAAACAAAACAACAACAACTATGGCAGTAACAGCAATCACAAACCCAGTCCCAGCCTTCTCGGCTGTCAGGCTATTCCCCCTCGGGTGCAGTTCCGCTCGCAGCCGGCAGGGGCGCTGGCGGCTCCCGGTGAGCAGGGCAGGTGCGATGGTTCCCCCGCGGCTGCAGGGGGCGCTCCGGAGCGAGCTCGGGAAACCCGCGGCACCGGTGCTCCGGGGATCCCGGGAAGGAATGG
>NW_008237885.1:1528402-1549552 GCF_000691975.1 Corvus brachyrhynchos | reverse complement strand
AGGCAGGGCGAGCAGGGCTACAGCGTAGCGAAAGCTCGAAGCAGCAGCGGAGCAGGGCAGCCACAGCTCGGTCTCCAGCAGGGCAGGGAAAGCGGCTTTTGGGTTCCCGGCGTTGTTTCCAGCAGGAAGAAAGAACGGCCAAAAAGAAAGAAGCAGCAGCTCCTTTCTCTGCAGCTTCTCTCTCCGGACGCTCAGAGCGAACTGACCCCACACCCAGGTGTAGACAAAGGAGTAGCCAGGCCCGCCCCACTTCCCTTTTTGTCTTTCTTAAGTACAGCTATTTGTCCCCTAGCAACATGCATATGGGAGAAAATTCCTTTAACAGGAAAAAAAACTAAGACTAAACTAAAACCCCAACAGAGAGCTATACATGTGTAGAATTACACAGTTGATCAGAAATCACATTTGCCATGCTTCTTTGAGAGCCTCACATACAGTGTTGCCATTAATCCATTTTTCCAGGGGATTGTTCTGAACGTAGATTACTTAGGGGGTTCTAATAGTTTGGAGAATGGGAGCGAGTGGTTCATCCACAGTAAATGCTTTTTGGTCTATACTTACAAATATTAACTCTTCACAATTTGACTTACTTTTTAAACATTTAGTATGTAGAAGCCTAAAACAGTGTGAGTTGTTACGAATTGCACTACAACTCACAGAGATGGGGGACATAATTGATTGGTTTAAACATTAATTCCACTGCATCTCCTGCAAAAACGATTCCAATAATTCCTTTATCCCATCCTAAGCCAACATGTTTGTTCTGCCTTCCCCCATCTTCTGTCCTTACTCAGGGTCACCTAGTGTATCAGAGTGATGCACATGGTGCAATTGAAATACCATCTCTACAGTGAACCTCAGAACATTTTATACTTGTTTGTACCTAGGAAGACTATCAGTTCATTTGGTGGCTCTCAGTTGGAAACGCTGTGCCTCCAGGTGCAAATAGTAAGGTCATGGTGGGGGGTTGCTTCTTGTCAAGTGAAGATGAGATTTGAATGTAAACAGTAGGAGATAGGTTTGTATTTTCTACTGAAATTAGCTTCAGGTTACACTGTGACAGGACTACAAACTGAAAAGCATCAGATCTGGCCAGCCACACACTCCTGCAATGTGAAGGTAGCCCACCTCATTAGTAAGACTTGTTCCTGAGTTAGAGTGGAATGAATTCAGCTCTCATTGTCTTTCATGGTGTGGTTCAAGTCATATCCCTATTATATGCTTGAGTCTTGTGGTCTGAGGGCATTAGCAGTCGCAATTATCACACCGGGATCAGCTACATTGCAGTTTGGCACACCTGGCTGGGAGTCACCACTGGAAGTTTTTATCAATACCTTTATACCTCCCAGGTAAATAAGTCCTCAGTACTGTTTCCAGTGTTGCCTTTCTGTTGGTGCGTCCTTTTTCTCATCTCCTTCTGAAAATGTGGTTAAAATCTGTTTTGTTTGGAAAAGAAATGAAAACAAAACCTGCCTCTTCAATACTTTTTTTTAACCTTGTATGCTACCAGTTCCTGTGTAGAAGATTCATATATCTGTATTTATTTTCTCAAGGTGGTCCTTGCAAATGAAGTCATGGATCCTTACAGTTTTCAGAATAGTTTTCTTTTCCTGCTTAGATCTAGTAGGGCCAGTAGGCCATGTTTACTCTTCATTCTTCTTCAGCGTTTTCTGATAAAACAAGAGTCACTGGTGCAGCTCTTGTATCATTTTATGTAACCACCATTTAAAAAAAATCAGTTTGACCATTTTTCCTCCCCTCCAATAACTTGCTTTGAGTTTGGGATGAATATTTGGAAATAAATATTTCAAACTGTATGTAAGTTTCTGGGTTTAATTTTAGTTGATGTTGCTGGTGTATAGTCTTCTAAAAATCAGCAGGTAAAGTAGTGATCACAATAAAAAAAAAATTCAGTAGCGATCACAATACCTGTGCAAGGACATTTCTATTTCTTTATCCCTCCCTGTCCACCTTTCCAGAACCCTCTTGCTTCACCATTCAAAGCTGAATCAATTGTAATAGTTGCTTTTGTGTTCAAACTAATATTTTGTCCCCAAAATACTTCTTCAGTAAGATACTTTAGGCAAAGACATGCCTGATTGGGCAAAATGTCAGCTGTTGTCAGCCTGTGACCCACTTAAGCTTGTTTCAGTGGGTACTTGAATATCACTTGTATATACATGAATACTTGTAAGAACACATTATTCCTGTCTTATGGAGAGTCATTCCTGTCAGATGTGAGAGGGGCCTTTTTATTTGTGCTTTCCTACTTATTCCCCCCCCCCCGGAAACTTGTCAGGAAAGCTAAGCTGCTGGCTATTGCTTCAGCTGACCTTCTCGACATCTCAGAGTACTGTCTTGGACACTGGGCTTTGGGAAGCTTTGAGTAAAAGTTGCTGGTCTCCGCTCTGCTCCTGAAGTGGGATACAGAAGCATGATATGAAAGCAAAACTCATAGTGCTGTGAGAAGTGAGTGCAACCAGGAACTGTCCTTTTACAGTGATAAAAGTCAGAATCACAAGCTGCATCCTGAGAAACTGTGGTGCTCAGCCACAGGAGTGATCATGCATAAAATTGAAGAACTTGGAGAAGTAGATACACAGTGATACTAGAGAGCAAACCACTGTTTTCAGTACTGAAAACAAACATTCCAGACAGCCCTTCTCCTTCACTTCCAGTCTAGAAGTTGACTTTTAGTTTGTAATTTCTCTGTCCTATTCAGTTAGGTATTGACAGAGCAGTTACTGCAGTCTGTCTATGGGAATACATGGATCTACAGAATCAGAGATGGTCAAGTAGAGCTTTTAATTGAGCGTTCTGGATCTTCATTTCCAAAACTATTTCAAACTTTAAATACTGCTTCATGCTTATACATGCTTGGTCTCCACTGTTTCATGTCACACATCTGCAACCACAGATCATAATGTTCTGAAGATGAAACGTCAGTTAATTTAGTTTGTTTTGTATTAGGTTAGAAAAGGGCATCTCCTCCAATTTTATCCTGATGAAAGGGTGATATTAGAGACTTTTATTATTTCAGCTGTGGTAAGTCTTTGCAGCTGAGCAATTTTAAAAAATTAGAATAAGTGATGGATACAGAAATCAGTCATGTAAGAGCTTAAAATTTGCCACAGTGACTGTTTCTTTTCTCTTCAAATTTGATGGCAGTGGAGTATGTAAACATTAAGATTTTTGAGCTTTGGGAATGAAACAAGATACAGGTCAATAGTTAGCCTTTTTTTGCTAGTCCTCTGCATAGTTGAGCAGAAAGTGTAGTTATTAAAATACACAAATTCTTGGAGTATTGTTAGTAGCTGCCTTTTTGCTGCTGATAGTCACATTTATCTCTGCAGTTGTAGTGTTGAAGTCAGTTCTGTTGTTAAGGGGCATGGAGTTGATCTCTAAAGCATTGCCTAAGAAATATATTCCAGTTTTTTGGGATGAAGTCTTTTTGTGGGAATGATGAAAAAAAACCTACTGAGTTTTATTTTCTACTCTGTGCCCCTTGTAGTTGTTCATGCCTATTTGTTTGCTCCTTACTGTGGCCTCTGTCCTTTCTGCAGCAGCAGTGCAAAAAAAGATGGGAGAATGGAGAGGTTTTGAGCAAAATGGTTTCATGTTGCTTCATTACACTTGAATGAGAATGAAATGAGGGGAGGACAAGAGGGATCACCAAGTCCTTTTTGATGTGAAAAATATGGTATGGGCTTTTCAGAATGTGAAAGTTGTGCTTGGAAACCACTTCCAAGAGTTATCTCTAATGTATTTTACTATTTAGGACTAAAAATAATATGTGTAATCTTACTGAATGGAAATCCAGTGTGTCCATAAAAAGAAATAATCTGAATTTATTTTAAAATTTGTGGTAGTATTTACTGTGTACAAAGCAAGTTGAATTCCATAATATGCAAACACAATATAAAATATGCTCATACTGCTGTAAATATCTCACAACAGCAGACTAGTCATCACAAATAATTTTGATTTCCAAGCAGTAACAACACTGTCTCGTATTTGAGTCCATCAGCTGTTTGGTAACAGCAAAAAGCCCAGCAAGCTGGTTAATTGGTTTCAAATTTACTAAGAACTAATAATATCCCGTGAAAAAAAAGGACTTTAAGAGAGGGAATGCTAACTGTTAAACAAGGTGTTATGAATGAAAAAAAAGGAGCAGACTATTGAGAACTGTCCTATCATTATATCTGTAAATATGCTAGGATTTAGTGCAGTGTAAAACATGAGATGTCTGTTGCAACCCAAAATCTTAGTAACAGGTCTGCCTTTGGATGTTCTTCTCTAAAATAAGAAATATGCTGTATAAAGTAAGAAATCTGTAGTGTAAAACTGAAACATTCTGCTGCTTGCTTCTTTTTCACCATGCTGCCAGTGATCTGGCAGGGGGAAAGGGACAAATGGTGTTTGCTTGGAAAAAAAAATGCAGGACTTGAGAGATGGAAAAGTGGGAAAGCTGAAATGGTTTCTGCTCTTGGGGGCTGGGACTGAGGGACTGCCTTCATCCCTGTGAATGTCATTTTGCTTCCAGCTGGTATTTGTGTGTGGGGCAGTCAGAATTGCCTGGCAACTGTTGGTATTTTTAAGGTGATGTGTCTAGGTGTGCTGGCAATATTGCTGTTCTACACTAGGCTCATTTGTTTTTATAATAATTGTCTGTTTATGCAAAGCAGGGCTTTATTTTAAAGAATAACAAATAGATGCTCAATGCTTCTAAGAGACTTATGTCATGATTGTGTGTAAATTAGAAATCTAAAGGCTCAGATGTCTCTATCTGGTCCTGGCTTTTTTCCCCCTCGCCCCTCTCCCCACTGTTTCTAAAGTACTTATTGCAAGATAAAATGCTGTAAAACAAAATTAATCAAGTGCATATGCATTAATGACTTGTTGCTTTTAAAAATGGTCATTATGGTCATTATTCACAAATATTATATGTAGGAGTACTGATGAACCAAAGTATTGCTTTACACTAACTAAATACTATGACATTTCATTAACCAAGGGAGGGAAAGTATAAAACTTCCAGTTCACTTTGCACAAGTAATTGTAACATTATCAGTATGTGAAAACAGTGTTATTGATTATCTATTAAGGGAAAGCAGCTTGTACCACAGCATTTCACTGCTTACTCATACTGGTTTGTGTTATTTGCTTTTTTCTTCTTCTCAGAGTGTTGTTTCTATATTCCACTTGCAGTGTGAAAACAGTATCTACGAAAGCCTGTAGTAATGAAACTGGCTTTAACCTGGATGAGATTGGATTCCTTGGGAGTAGGAGGTGTGACCACCCTTGTTAGATCAAATGGTGATCAAACAACATGGGAAAGATTTTATGTAAAATTTAAAGAAGGGTCTAAAAAACATTATTTGTTTTTACGCAGGCTTCATTGGTGCGTCTCAGTTGGTTCATGACAATATGATAATAACAATGCATTCATTTAGAACATTGAACAATACATTTTGGTATATTGTGCTATTAGATTAATCTTTTGCCTTAAATAGCTATATTTAACAGGAATATTACTGAATATCAGGTGTTTTCAAAGCCCCTGTTGAGAAGACCAGAAAGGTCTTAAGTCTAACTCTTCTGTCCTTGTAGGAGGAAGCAGCAGCAGGTGTTGGCAGAGGATATTCCATGGGAAGAAGTAGGTACTGGTTAAGGGCCTATTGCTTTATGCAACTGGTTGAAGATAAATACAACAAAATGTTTTGTTATATGCTTCTGTTTCTACTTATGGCTTGTTTCATTTATGGGGTATTATGGAGAGCTGGGTAAATTGGAGCAGAGGCATTTTAGTTTGGACTGCCTTGAGAAAGAGAGAAGCTGAGCATTGCCATTAATACAGCCACTAACACTTTAAGCACCAACCATACATAATCCATATAGGACACTGCTGAAGCCATGAACATCTTCATTTAATTATGTCGTAAGTGTCACCTGTATTTCTTGTGTGCCCCATAAAGTAGTTTACATTGCACCACTTAATTAACTTTCTTTAGTGTATATTTAGAACACATGTTTGAATTACAAGCTTTCTACCTTAAAGGTACTGCTCTCAAGCAGGAAGTTCATGCTTTCAGTATAGGGTTTGACTGACTTTTCTGTTCTATAATATTTTCAATCTACTTGTGGGTTAGCTCATTCCTTGGTTTAGAGAAAAAAATCATAATTTCTCTTCTGAGTGACAATGAGAAATATAAACATTTATTTAGTGTATGAAAATACATTGAAACAGGGGGAAGGGCCTTGGGTAAGTTGCTTCATTAGGCCTTATTGTGTTAATAGGCTACTTTCACAACCTAAAAGTGTATTATTCTGAGACATTAGTAATCTGTATTTATTGTATTAAAACATGTGACATTTCCACATTTTGGATGTATTACAGCAGCAATAAAAGACCTGTCAGACAGTTGGAAGCTGGTCCAATTTCTACAACTACTGTCTTAAAAAGATTATCTTTCTGGAATAGATGCTGGAGGCTATTAAACATTGCTCATACTTCAACACCATTATGGGGAACAATAAGAAGATTAAAACTTTGGATTAAAACTTTCAAGTAGATCTAATTTTTATATTGTAGTAAGACTGAAAACTTGGAGTAACGAGGATTTGTCTACCTTTGTTATGCAGGTTTGATAGCACTGATACCACTTCACACCCACATTTTTTCAGCAGTGAGTCCAACTTGGTCCATTCAAGCTGGTCTACTGGTCCAACGCATGAGCAAGCCGGAACCAGCAAAGCCTGGTCTGATCTAGAACCCTCAGTTGGCACTTCCAGTGACATGAACACACTTGAATTCTTCTGAGGTGGTGTCTCACTGAAGAATTAGATGCACTGTTTTGTTTATTAAAGCCTTACTGTCCATACCAAGTTGAGAGACTGCATGAAAATACCTGTAATTTAGTTACTTATCAGGTATCTATCCTTGAGCATGCCGTTCTGTCCGAGGAGATAAACTCACTACAATGATGGAGCCTAAAGAGTGAGTTAGCTGACCAGTCTTAGGTGTCTGTCACAGGAGAGCCAAATTGGTCCTTTAGGGTTCCCTGAATGTAGCAATTAAATCTCTGCTGAGTAGAAGAGCAAGTCAGCAATGTTTAGGTATCTCTACGTGGAGCTAAATCATACTTAGTCATACTTAATGATATATAAAGGAAGAATATTTTTGCTCTGCTCAGAGTTTTAAAGTATACATTTTAAATGAAATCAGTATCTGTTCTGCTCATCCATTCTTTCTTTTTTAGCTGACTGTCTTTTACTGAGCAATCTTAGGTAAATGTCATGGTGGGAATGAAAAGGGTTCTGGTAGGACTTTTAAAGAAAACAAGGAACAAGGGAGCAAGGGAAAAAGGAAAAGAAAGAATATTCCAAACAAAACTCAGAATGCAAACACTTGGCCAAGAAGGTCACAGTCACAACCAAGGACAAGTTGAAGTGTCCAGGTGGCGCTGGCTGCTCATGTTCTTGAAAGTGAAGAGAAAGGCAGCCTCAGTGTTAAACATGAAAAGAAAAAATTATGAAGCTGATGGTCTCACCTGATGAATCTGTTCTAAGCACCATTTTTTTATAGCTTTCTGTGCTAAAATATGTGTCAAAGCATAGAGGAGGGCTTTTTCTCCAACACTTGAGATTCGTTTTCATTGATAATTTTGGTGCTTTTGATCCCCCTGCTGTCCCTATGAGCGTCTCTGCTGCCTTCTTAGAGGAACAGAATCCCCATTTCGATTCTGTGTCCTCCAATCCCCTGTAAAAGTGAGTGGCTGATAATTCAGCCCCATAAATTCGTGCCTTCTTTGCTTAAGTACAGATCAGCTTTTGTTTTTCAATAGGAAAAGTTAGGGGTTTTTTTTCTTCTGTGCTCTGCACAAAGCATGAGCTCTTAGGCTTTAGTGTGAAATTAACTCTCAAATTCCTTGCCAGATGTAGCTCTTAATGTTCTAAGAAGCTTTGGCTGAGAGTCCAAACTGTTCATGCCTGTTTTATGCAAATAGAATTAAAACCTTTGAATGTTTTCTTTCATCATCTTACTCTTTGATCGGTGATACAAGAAGTTGTGAAAATTTGTATGTATCCAGGTGTTCCGTGCTTAGATTATGAGGCAACAAGGCATTTTGACAGGTTTGTTTAAGCATTTAAAGCTTGGAGTGAGCATCAAAACTGAACCCTTGAGAGTCTGTCTTCCTGCCTGAACATCTGTGATGTGTGATTTCCATTGTCCTTTAGAGTACAGTGAAGAGCAAGGGAAAACAGATATTTAGCATTGGGGTATGCAAAGATGATTTGTTTCATGTGGATTGTGGTGTAAGATTTTGAGAAGGAAGACATGGTTTTCTGATGCAAGATGCTCTGCTGCCTTAAATTTTCATAGCATCATTGATATTGATGGAAGTAGGGCAGCACAGACCTGCTGAGGATTTGCCTGTATTTCATTTGTAAACTTGCCAGAGATATTAAGGAGAGATTGTGCAAAAGATGGTGCTGTTGTATGTGCCCTCTGCACACTTTCCTTAAGTTCATACTTAAGTCTGTATGTATTGGGATCCAGCTGGTGACAGGACCGAACACTTGCTTGGAGGGTGTCACTGTTCTTATGGAGGTTATGGTTGCTGCTGGGGTAGAGGAAAACATCCCGTGGGAGAGACCGCTGTGTGCCCAGGTTTTGCCCATTATAGAGTGTGCTTTTCTGAGCAAGTCCTGGGAATAACTGAAACCCCTCTTAAGCTGAGCAGTATGTGTAGATGGTTTCTTGAATGGAAGCGTGGGCTGAAGGGGACTCACTGGTGGACTAAATTATGCTGAACTAAACGGAAAGACATAGAAACTCTATCTATATATATCGATCTGTCTATCTATCTGTCTCTAGCTATATATCTATCTCAATACTGCTGTTTGGAAGGGATAAAGAGGGAGATGAGACCAGACTATGTGCAGATTACACAAAGCACTTGGAGCTTTGAGTTACAAGCCCTGTGTTGGATCACCATGAGTCTGAGACTAAATAGCTGGGGGCATTACTCCTGAACCTCTGTTTTGGCAAAGGACAGGTTTATCTAAGGATGTTTCAAATGCCTTCCAGAAAATGTTACAGATATTTCTTCTGTCTTTTGAATTAATGTACAAAGTCAAGTACTTTTTCTGTAAATTATGAAGTTTGTCATGATCACTTCCGTCCCTCCAAAATCTGTGTCACAAGACAAATCTGTTACTTTGTTAGCTGTAAGGTCTCATTTTATGATTCTTAGGGCCTGCCTTCCAGCTCTGGAAGAGAGGCAACCCCACACCTCTCTGACACCCAGTTCTAGGCTTTGCCTTTAGGTCATGTTATTCCACTTTCAGGAAATAGAGGAAGTGCTTTCATAGTGGACCCTTCTTTTTTCCAAGGTCAACCTGATCTTCCTTGCAGAAGAGCTGTTAAGTGTTTGCAGGGACATGCTGTTCTCACCTCCCCAGACTGACTGTGACAGCTTTCCTCTTGAGGAACTCATCCTTCGGGAAGGATGCATTAAAGCTCAGGGCACTCTGAAGCACATGATTGCAGTTTTCCATGGGTTCAATTTTACATCAACTGACATAGTGGTGTAAGATCCCTTATTTTCTCTCAAGGGATTTGACTTCTAGAAGGCAATAATCCACATTCAGTATACTTGATTTTGGTACATTTCATGGGCTTGCCAAACATTTTGGCATATTGCTTTGGGAGCTTTTCTCCTGGATCAAAATTAGGAAAATGGTCTTTCTGATGGTTTTCACCTTTAAAAAGAGACTGGGAGATTCTGCCTCTTTTGCCTTGTCCTCTGCCCTTATATAACTGGGAGTAAATTCTCTCCATGTCTGTCTGGAGTCCTTTCCTGATGTTGTGCATGACTCTTGGGGTATTTTGGAGCCACAAAATTCATCTGTCTCTGCTTTTCCCCAAGCTTCCTTCTGGGGAACCAGGGGCTTTGACATGCTTGTCACACATGCTGTGTGTGGGAGGCAGTCCTACTTTCCCAGGATCAAGCCTTTCAAGTGGTCTTTCTGTAAATGTGAAATAACTAAGAAGCCAAAAATTTAGCAATTTCCTTTCAGCAGATATTCAGTGAGATAGCAGCTTTGTCCAAGGATGTGTAGAGCCAGCTAACCTGGAGTTACCTCTGGGATTGTGCTTCACAGGAGGTCAGAGTGTATCAATGACTCTATTAGAAAAACCCTTGTCATTCCTGATAAGTACAAAGCAATCCTTTCTCATAATCCTAGCCATTTGTAATGGAAACGAGTTCCAGTCACCCTGGAAGTATGTTAGTGTACCGAGGAGTGTTCCACTTGAATAAGTTTTCTTAGTCACTGTTCTGACAAAAGATTTTGAGATTTATATCCCAATCTGAGAGTTTGAATGTGTCATGCTTGAAGTCACCCAAAGAGAAAATGTGCACAGAAACAAGAAGGCAAGGGACAGTAAACAATGGAAATGAGTTTCAAGTTGACTGAGTACACATTCAAAGCTTACTGATAGTCCTGATCGCCCCCGATGAGAGGGGATCAAGGGGAAAAATGGCACATTGCTTTTGCTACATGTGTAGAGCAAAAGGAAGAGCCTGATACATACCTTCACATGTTATAGATACTGTAAAGACAAGTTTCCTCCACAAGTGTCTGCAGTATCTGGATCTACTGTATGGCCAGGTTCATGAAGAATGCCTCCTAAGCTACGTGGTGGGGTGAGTACCTTCCTTTATTATCCCCTGGTTTCATCAGCTGTGTAAAGGCTTATTCAGAACTGAGATAACCTGCAATTCAGTCTGTAGATCAGATGAATATTTTACTGAAATGTAGTTATGCTGCTTATATATTCTACTTGTACAAAAAATTAATGCAGGCATGACCACAGCTTTAGCAAATAATCTTTGTGAATAAAATGCCTGAAGCATGATCCTGTTGTGAGGATTTGTGCTGTGGTATGGTGCTCTGTCTAAAGCTGTTATGGCAGAATATCAAAAAAGGCAAACTCAGAATAAAGAATTATTTTTTTAGGACATAAAGAATGCCATGAAAATTGGATTGGCTTGATGTGTAGTTTCATTGTAGACATGAAAAAGGCACAATGTTGTTTCCTAGACATTTTTAAAAAATGTGTGTTCTCATGCAGATGCACTTTGCAACAATGCAAAGGTTCTTCAGGTCTCCTGGATACAGAAATTGCTAAGACTGTGTCAGACTCTTATTTTTTAACATACCTTCATTGGAGAATGATTTGAAGGTCATACCTTGTTGTGTCTTAATCCCTCCTCCATACGATTCCAGCAATTCTGCAGGTTATTATGGTGAAAGTGCTTAGCCCTTTGTCTGCCCTTCCTAGTACTCTGTTACTCTAATAGCTATCCTTCTGTATAGGGGGAAAAAGATGGAATGCAGATTAGATTTGTTGTATAACCCTTATGTAGATTGAGCCTTCTGGTTTATGGTAAGCAGTAAAAAGTTGTGCTGAATTTGAGATGGATATTTGCCATTTGAACTTCTGAATGAGAAGTGAAATAACTCAATAGTTGCTGTGAGTTATGTAGAATGCTGCTTATGTAGCTAACATATCTTATGTAATTGTGCCATAGATTGCCACTGGTAACAAGCCATTATTATACAGTCACACTTTAAATAGTGTGGCTTAAGTATTGTCTCACTTATTTTATTTAGTCTTGTAAAGAGAAATGAACAACCTTTTTACGATGATTAGTTTGCTAAAAATAAATCCCTTGAGTTGGCTTTTCTCACTGTAGTTGCTGTATGTTACAAGAGAGAAGTGAATGTTTTCATTATTGCAAGTTTCACAGGTGACAGCTCAGAAATGTTAATACATGCTAAGACTGCATTTATTAATGAGACTAATGCAGGTATGGGCACAAAGCTGTCTCATGTTCTGTGACCATAAGGCATGTTAATCTCTTTAGTTGATGGATTCTCAAATGAGCAGATTGGGTGAATAATTGTTCTCTTAATCCTTAGTTTAAAATATGAAAAAATGCTTTGATGTTTATTTGCGTAAGATATAATGTCCTCTAATTGACTTATTTAACACCTTTGTACTGAGAATTGTTTAGTATGCTTGTTCCCTATGCTTTTGAAAAAAAATATAGGAACAGACGCTTACAGTTTTCTGTTCCTCACACAACTTTCAACTGCCTAATAAGAAGCTGAGGAGGCAAACAGTACTTAGGTGAAATTGCAATATTTCCATTTTTGCTAGCTGTCATGTTTCTTGTGTGAAAGCCTGCAGCTATTGCCTGACATTGTTGCTGGGGAAGAATATGCACAGAGACGTCAAACTTACCTTTCTGACTGCCCTTTTACACTTGTATTCATGCAGTCCTCTTACATTTGTTTATGTTATAAAATTCTTAATGTGAGATGTCTGTTGATTTTTGCCATGGTAAGCAGGCACAAAGTGGAGACTGGACGGTGAACTGCATGTATGATAGTACCTTCCATGTTTTTCTGTAGTCTTGCTGGAACTATGTTTTTTAAGATGTCAACAATTCCTTTTTCCTTTTTACTTGTTTTTGTTTGGAGTGTTTGATTTTTTTAAAAGAGGCATTGTCAGGGTCTGATTTTCCATAATACATGAAAATCATGTAAATTTTTTAATGTTAAAATAACCAGTGTTCATATGTGTAGGATGAGACTTCTCATTCTATTATCAAAATGTAAAGGTTAGTACTCCTGCTCACTAGTGGATTGTTCTGAGTTTAATGTTTGCACAAGCAGGGTTTAGCATGCGAGAACATAATTCTATCACATTTCATGCTGGTCTTAAGGCAACTTAGTATTTAAGTTAATGCAGTTGCCAAGTAATCAGCCCTTTTGCTGCTTGTTTGCTTTGCTGTGTCTGGAAGTTTTACCTTTATTTTCTTTTGTCCTTTTTTCACAGCATTTCATTAATTAATTCAGACTGTCTTACTCAGCTCCAGTGCTTCTTGGAGTTCATAGTTTTCACAATATAAAAGATCGTGCTCCTGTGTGAGGGTTAGTCTTGTTTTCAGATTTTCAGTTTCTACATGTCAGTCTCAGAACAGCTCTTAAGTCCTTTGTACTTGCTGTAAAATGGTAGATTTTGTAGACCTCAAGCTATAGAAGTGGGAAAAAGACGAAACATGTTATGGGAACAGGGACTTTGTGCACTTATTACAGTCTCTTCTCCTATTATTGCCTGATAGCAGTTGCTGTCAAGTCTTTCCTCTGCGTATTGCACTTTTATTAGATTCTTCCTCAGAATCTGTCCCCCGTCAATATTAATCTACTTCAATTTTTGTTTTCTTTTAGATATGGATGAGGATAATCAGTAAAATCCAGCAGAATGCTTATTATGCTTATACAATTGCACTAAAATATGATTTGTTCATAATTCATAAGAGCAGGATTTCTTTTGATATTTTTACTACAGTGGATTTATAAGTTCATAATACCATAAGCTATTCGAGTTTGTTCTGTATCCTCTGGGATACAGAATGTTGAAGATTTTTTTTTTCCCTGTAGCTGCTTCTATCCTAGTATTCCTTAGCTTGGTAATGTTTTCTTGGAAATTAGTCACCCATTAACCTATGAGAAATATAAGGATTTTCTTCTACAGGGTTGTGGGTGGGTTTTGTTTTTTTTTTTCCTTCAGTCAGCCAGGTACAAAGTTGTTTAGTTTTGTTTTGGTCTCCTTTCTTATTATTCATGATTGTTGGTGCCTATTAACACAGTTTCTCTTGGTTATCTATGTCCTATGAGAAGAAAACAAGGCATAACATGCTGTATTCCAAGAGCGGCCATGGGCATTTGTGCAAGCATCACATTGTCTTTGTGAAATAAATACACAGCTGATATCACGGTCTTCTGCGCAGTGGGGGGGAATTACTGAGAAGCACTTAAGTTGCTTTCTGCTGAGTTAGTAATGGGTGTATTTGTGCACTGCAGGGGCAGCCTCACACTGCCTGTGTGCTCTCCCAGTTTGTCAGGGGGCAGCTGTGGCACTGGAGCGCAGGGATCGATCTGCAGCTTTCCATACCTCCAGTGCCTCCTGCCTGCATGCCGTGCGCTGAGCTTTGTCACGGCGCAGTGGTGACAGCCGATCGATGAGTGTGCATGTGGTAGTGCCGCACAAAGACACAAACCCTTGCTTAATTGAAATACTTATTTTATTAGCTGTGTAAAATACCTGAGGTTAGTAAAGCAGTAAAACTGAAGAAAACGCTACGTAAAGCATTAGCAGATTATAGCACTTCCTAAGACCTATTCCAGTTGCCTGCTCTGCTGCCCACGCTGAGGCTATCCAGAGGGGTCTTGCCCCTGCTCATCCATCCCTGGCTGATGGAGGCTACTTGGGCTGGACTTCAACCACTGAGAAGGATGGGGTTGTTCGGACCACAGCCCAGGTCAGGGACCTGCATAGAGTTTTTTCCCAGGTCCAATGATGAGGAAAAGGGCTCCAGTGCTTCTGCACCGTTGTCCATCTTGTTGGCTGATGTTATTACAGCTCTTTAGAGGATCTTCCCCCATTCCTCCAATAAAATTGCTCTACCATGTCAGGAGATATCACCTGTCTCTTGACCTAACCATTATATGAGTCGCTGAATCTTGCACTGCATTGAATGATTTCATCTCATGTCCCATCTTCTGTTCTTTTTGGTTATTTCCTCATGCTACTTTTGGACACTGGTCTTTAGGGTTATTTCTTCATCTTACTTTTGGGATGCTGACATCAGTGATTTCCAGGCAAACGTTTACTCCCCTTCCATCAGTCATGCACAAACTCTACCTTAGTTCCCCCTTCTCACAGCCCAGAGTTATAAAGACTGCTATATATAATTTGTCTGTGACAAGGTCATAGTGCCAAAGAAGGTCTGTGAGATGCATCCAAAGTTATTCATGTGTTTGGGGATTTTTTAGAAAGGCTTCCTCTAAGATACTACATTTTCAGCAGATTGAGTGAAGGAAGAGGAAGGGGCAAGTTCCAGAAATGTTGTTGCAAGGTTTTAAAAATTTATTTCTGTGTAGCAGTGAAAGCCTTCCAGCTTTTCAGGTCTGTCCAGACAGGACCAGAGTATCACAGGTTCCTCTGATTAGATTTAGACTCATTAAGCAGACTGTGCAGACTCATGTCTGTTATAACCAGTATAATTTAATCTCATTAGTAACGTGGCTATATACTTTTCAGTGTCATGGGCAATGGCGTCACAGCATGTTTGCACTATAATAGATATTTTTATTGGTTTATTTTCATTAGTAGTATATTTTCCACTTCTTGCTCTTGAAGAGATTAGCCACTCTGATTTTAGCATTTTCCAGCATGTCTCAGGCTCTCAGCTTACCCTTTAGGCTTAATTATGAATGCACATCATGTTTGCAATTACATTAAACATAAGCAACAAAATGTTACATGAGTTAAGATGGACAATAGCCAACTTCCTTTCAGAGAACACCAAAGTCAAGGAGATAAAAGCTGAAAATTAAGCTAGATATTTTCTTATTAAAACTGGGGACACCTGTATTTTGAACTTTTAAAAAATCTGTAACACTTGTTTATAAGAATTAGGATTACAAAACAATTGATAATAGGCGGTAATTAAGTTTAATTTTTAAATAAAACCATGTAACACAGTTTTTTATAGAAGGAGAGAATTATTTGTTTGCATGTGAACATTTAGTTTAAATATAGAGGAAGACTAATTTATCAGAAAACCCATGCCTTTTAATGAACATCTGTATTACTACTTGATTTTTAACTTTCTCTCCTTTTAAATGAGCATGACCTATTTGGATTAGGAAAAAAGAGTATTACTGATCTTTTGTCACTGATGCTTAATGAAGTCAAAGGTATGCACCAAGCGTGTTCTTAATAGTTCCCAAAGGGATTGTCCTAGGAAGACAAATGTATGCTTTGTATAAAAGAAAAGAAAAAAAACCAAAACCAAACCAAAACCAAAATCATCCTTTGAGTTTAAGATATTGTTTGGGAGCCTTTATGCATTCCCTCTTTTGTTACTCCACAAAGTTCTGGAGGTTAAGCAGGAGGTACTCTCGGGTAGGTAAAGATGAAAGTCCATTTTTGTGGAAACCTCCATTGCATTCTGTAGTCAGGGAAGCGGCAGAAACAAGGTGTTCTCCAATTTGCAGGAAGAAGATCAATGATCTTGATTGAAAACTTCATACAAATAGCCAGGAGAGTTTTCATTTACCATTTTCATAAGAAGTTGGTAAGGAAGGCAAATACCTACAGACTGCAGCTTGGTGCATCTAAAAAAGTTACAGTGAAGCTCCAAATAATATGGAGAATATATCTTCCAGTTCCTTTTTCAATGATGGTAGCTATCTTAAGAAGCAAAAGGTGTGATAAGAAGTTTTATATAACCAGCAGAATCATTTGAACTGAATGAGAGTCACTGTATGAAGGATAGAGAGAATAACATGTCAGGTAGCACTCTGTTTTTTAAGGACTTCATTACCTTTCTTAGTGTTTCTGAGAATGTAACCATGAGGTGTTGAATGTGTGTGGATCGATATGCTGCCAGAGGGGTCTGTTACCAACCATCAGATGATACCAGAGAAAAGTTACTTTAAGTACCTCTGTAATTCACAGTTAATAAAATGGTGGTGTTATGGGGGAACTTCAATTTAAGAGACTTTTAGTGGAAGATCTCTGCAGTTGGACATAAAACAAGCTATTGTTGCTAGAAAATAGAGGATAATTTGCTAAAGCAAAAAGGTATTGCATTGAATATATGATAAGTCAATTCTGGGTTTCATTTTGATGGATAAAGATGAAATAACCACTGGATTAGAAGCTGATGGTTGCCTAGGGACCAGTAATTCTGATCTGATTATATTTAGTGTAGGAAAATAGAGCACAAGTCCAATCACAAGCTTATATCAAAAGGGCTAATTTCCCAGAACTGAGGGAAACTGTATTTGAAATTGCCTGGGAGGAAGATGTAGACAGAAAATTGGGAGTTCCTTTAGAAAGAGTAAGGGAAAGGGCACCAAGAAAAGTATCTATAGCTGGGAAATGGAGGGAAGCAGTGAGGTTCTTATTCTGAAAAACATTAGGATCAAGAGAAATTAGTACAGTGTTACAGGCTTATGACTAGAAGGAGGTGGGAAAATCTTAACGTTGATTTAGGGGGAAAAAAGACAAGAATGATAAATAATTTTCTTTCTGCATTCTGAAGCACGTATCACAGGTTGTACGAATGAGATTGCAGAAATCCCTCATCTTTTCAGATTTTTTAGGAACAAAGGACAGCAGTGATAAATAACACAGGCTTATGGAATGAGAACTTCTGTTACACCTGCACCACAAGAGATTGAGCAAATTTACAGAAAATTGTTGCAGTTGGTTATTGGACTCATGAAGAGGCATTTAATCACTCAAAAGGTTGCACCTTAGTATCTTACCTGTCTTTACAAACTACACCGCTTTTTGAGGAAAAAAATTGCAAAGGCAACACAGTTTGCTGAAGGCTTTTATGGGACTTACAGGACCTGCATGCTGGAGGTCTATAGCTAAGCTATGGATTAAAAATTCGGTATTAGCATAAAAGAAACCACTGCTACTATTTTATTGAATCAATACAGCTTGACCAGCTGTGAACAAATGCAGACTGTTGAGCTTTTACTCCATCAAACCAAATCCTGAAATTACTGAATTCACCAAGAAAGCAACTCCAAATAACTGTAGCTCTGCAGGTATCTTTTAAACATAATGCATTCTATAACCATAAGTGCTGGAATATTTTTCTTTTATTTTTTATTCAGCTGGGTGATGCGAGCCCATCTCTAATGTCATAGTAGCTGAAGGTGGTGGTTCCTTAACCAAAGGGAATAAAAAGTGCCAAGAGTCTTCCTGTGAGATGTTAATGACAGCTCTAATGGGGGCAATAAGATCCCCAGTGTGGTAAGATTGTTACAAACTAAATTACAATGTGTGTTTCTTAGAAAAATAGAGGACAACTTTCCTGCAGTTTTGCAAACAATGTAATCAGCTGTTACAAGGAAGTATTGGGAGGATTATTTACCACTAATCCATCTCAGACCTGCTGTTTGTGCTATTTTGAATAATCTATTTTTTGTTCAAATAAAATTATGTCAGATCTGTTTGCATGTAATTACCAATGCTAATTTTTCTTATCCTTTCCAACCTTCAAAATTAATGCAGGAGAAGAGCACATATATTTTTATGTGCAGTTTTATCCAACTTACTCAAATAAAAAAACCCACAAAACTGCAAGAGATCTGTGTCACTGATCATTGTTTCCAAGTGATCCTGCAAATGCTTGATTCACCTCATGTATATTTGAATTTTGCTTGTCTGCAATACTGTCAGTGCATTTGAAGCCCTATCATGTTCTTAGGACTAGCTGTTTCAGAATATGATGATGCAATGATAGGACAATCACTTCAGTGATCCGAGTTACACCATGCTAAACTTATCAACAAAGTAAATGAAGTTTCTCTGGCTCAAGTTGGTAAAAAGCCTCCCTTTCTCTTTCCTTCTACAACAGGGGAGAAAATCTTCTCTGCTATGTACAAAATGTTTTCCTTTTCTCTGGGTAGGTTATCTAAGAATGGAATCTAGTTAAAGTACTTTTATTTTTGAGGGACAACATTTTTAAAGGTTTTCTGAGAAGTATGATGTGTACACAGTGATCACTTGGTTCTTACATGGTTTGAATGCAGCATATTTACAAAAGTAGTTATGGTATTTCTAATCAGAAGGATTTAATTCTGCACATGCTGGTTCATACTCTCTTTTTATGTTCTCATAGGAAAAACAATCTCAAGTCATGGTGTTGACTAATGAATACAAAGTATGGAGGTTAAAGGGTAACACGTATGTTTATCTTATTGCTTTGTAACACACCCCTTACTTGTTCATCATATTTTTTTAGAAAATAGATTCCAAAACGCAGGCTGGACACTGACTTGTAGGATTCCTAATGTCAAAAGCTAATAACAACTGCTGTTCAATAAATGCTTCATTGAACTGTGATGGAGATTTGGATTAAACCCTTCCTTATTCAATGCTTACAGGTCATATATTTGCCCCCAATGGAAACAAGTAAAAGTGGCAAAAAGTTGAAGGGAGGATCCAAAAGAATTGCAGTTTTGGCATGATTTGATAACCTTTCAAGATGGTTTTGGACACTTTTCCATTTTGTGCAGGATCATTGCAGTTGGATTCGATCTTAAAGGTCTTTCCCAACCTAAATAATGTTATGATTCTATTCTATGTAAAGTTTCAGTTTTGGTTTCTGATTATTTTTTTCTGTTAGAGCAGTAGGGCAGATTTGGTTCAATACTGTTGGTTTAGTGACCATAAAGACGTGATCTCTAGGCTACAGGGAAATGTCTTCCTGCTTCACTGGCCTCACTGTCCTTGCAGGCTTCACGAACTATCTGTCTTGGTTCTGGAAATTCATTTATAGGAGTTGTCCTGTTGGGCATGGGCAGTTCATAGATTTCTATATTCCACTGTAGGTGAGTATGAGAATAGTACTGAACACTTATTTAAGCCCCACCATTTGTTGGTTCCTGCGACATCTGTTTGCTACGATCTCTGCATTACACTTACACTGCAGAGATGCCAGGGAGAAATAGTTAATTACTTACATCAAGTTTGCTGGTTTATCAACAAGAGAGATACTTGGAAATATCTGCCAAGCAAACTGTAGAGCTGAGTATTCCTCCCCACAGTCCAGTCTGTCTAATGGTTCTAGGTCACTCTCGAGCCTCAGGCAGGAGATGGGACAGATGCTGTAGTGCCACTTCAAATGGCAGGCAGCATCTTTATTAATTCATGTATATTTAACTATGCACCTGTTGTGCATACATCTAAATCTCAATTAGGGAGCGTGTCAGGCAAAGATGATCTGTTTCTGCTCTCTAACTGTTCTTCCAAAGCTCAGGTCCACTAGTCCCCCGATTTTATTTTTTCTTCCTGCAGTTTGCCCTTTGATGGGACCACATGTCTCTTGGCCTTCTTCCAAGTTCCATATGCATTGAAACCTTTGGCCATCTACCCCTGCCAGTTGTTATATACTTTGAGTCTTTGAGTTATGGATTAGTTCATTATGAGAGCAGAAAGCAAATTACTTTCTGATCTTGCTAATATGATCAACAGGATGCTGCATTTGCGTGTCACGGATTGTTGCAACTGAGTAGAGAGTACAGATGGCTGGGTGCAATTCCTGTCTGGTTTAAGTCTGGATGAGATGGTTGTAGTTCATGTAAATCCAGGCTTTAAAATTATTCTGCTGTTCGTGCCACCCCATCAAATCCCTTCCTGGGATGTATAGGAGGAGGGAGCAAGGCAGTTGAGACATATTTTCATTGTTACCGTGGTAGTTTCTGGGAGGGAGGCCAGTTATGCAGCACCAACAGGTATTTGTTCTCCTCTTACCTTCCTTGTGTTCCATGGAATAGCAGCTGTGTAGCTTTCAGTTTTGGTCTCCTTTAAGAACCAAAAATAATTGTATTTTTCTTTACTCTTTCACCCCTGGCTGTTTCTGTTGAAGGACTTTAAGATCTAAGTATTTGTCCAAAACTGAGCTTGGGCATGTTACTGTCATCTTCTGGTTGAGCAGTGTACAGTCTGTTTACATGTTATGAGTTACCAGCATCACAGCTCACGATGAGAGGTAAAGGAGACTGTTGTGGTCTCTCCAGTATCAGTGAAGCTCAGTTGTTGACTATACCTGCCAAAGGACGAAGCAGTCATTAGAAAACGTAAATGTGTCAGGAAAACAGCCTCCTTGTCCTCTTCCCTGTATGCAAGAGAAATGGGGAACAAAGTCTGTTTCTATGAGTTCACTTAACAGTGTTGTACTACTTACTGCTTCAGATACCGTAAAGAGATTTCACAACTGGAGTAATGATGGCCTTCCTAAGATGTTGCATCATTTCTTAGACTCGTCTTTTTATTTTAAAGATTCTTGTATAACAGTATTGGCAACACAAAATGAAAACACAAAATGACAGTATAATTCAAGGAGGTAGGTCATAAACCAAGTATTATATTAATGTGGTTAATAATATTTTGTTATTTTATAGGTGAAGCAGGCAATTATTTTCCCTTCACACCGTCCCTAATCTCTACTGCAGGGGTTTGGGAAATTTTTTACACTCTTT
>NW_008237885.1:1516636-1528386 GCF_000691975.1 Corvus brachyrhynchos | reverse complement strand
TCTGTGGAAATTTGGTGGAAATTAGGCACGTGTCAAAGTACTGTGTTTCTCTAACTTTTTTACTTATGTAGGTGAACACAATATAGGGAATCAAGAGTTATCTCCAGATAAATGAGTCCTAAAACCCTGATGATCAGATGCAGTGGGGAGCTCAAAGCTACCTACTGCAAATTTAAAGGGTATAGAAAAAGCATTAAACAATTCCTACTTCCAGCAAATCTGCATATGCACAGATGAGAGACAACTTAATGCGCTTCAGCAGTTAAATAATTTTTATTTTGAACACTGCTGCCTGTTGTGGACAAAACAGTTGTTGTAGGTATTTGAGGAAAACACTTAACAACCCCCTACAAGGTGGATTGGATAATGTGTGCACAAAGTTTTGTAGCATAAAGGAAGGTAAGCTCCATGTAGCTAAGAGCATGAAAAGCTGAATTAGGTGCCATTTTATCCCATATGGAATATTTCAGGAGGTGTGTAATTTGGAAATGTCAACTACTAAGTAACAGTCTCAGATACCCTAGAAAATACTTATAAATGGCTTACAGGCATTATACTTTAAGATGAAATTACTACTGTGCACCTAAATGAGATGCTTATTTCAGTCCCTGAGCAGCTTAATTTCAAGACAGCAAAGGTCAGGGAGGCTCTACTAATAATCTAATAACAGCTAACTGCACGTTTCTGTGAGATTTAGCTGCACCAGAGCCTGGTTGCTGAGAGCAGGATGAATTAGTGGTTACTTAACTTGCATACCTTGGAGCAGCATCAGCCATTGAATGTGACTATCACAATGTCACGGAGTAGCAGAAGGCAACTGATGCTTGGACAACTGCACCAGAAAGTTGGAGCACGGTCACTCTGGTTTTGAGCAGATTTGTCTGTGTCCCACCTAATAAGGATGTGATTAAGTTGGGATTGGGGTGCCTCATACTTTTTCTAGCAGGCTTAATCACTCCAAACTTTGCCTGCATCTGAATCTTACTGTGATCAGATTGTATGATGAGTATAAATTCACTTTGAAATGCTCAGATCTTAGGCACTAAGTAATGGCCAGAAATTGTTATAATATTGATAGAAAAATAATATTCTGATCACAATACCTTTTATGAGTTTCCCTGGAACACTGAGGGGACATTTAAGTCTCAAGACCAAAGGTTTGTTTACAGATTAATAAAAGTAAATGCACATTAGTAGTGATATTATCAGTATTCGGTGTCTTTGGGAATTTACAGGCAATTAATCTTAATATTTCCTAGAGGAATAAATGATAATTTGGCAATGACTAATTTGATGTAATAATTCTAAATATGATCTTGACATTTATTAATATGATTTAAAAAGCATTTCTCATTTATTTTCTGGTAATCCAGTGAAGACTCAGTTTAAAAAGGAAAGGTTTTGAGTGAGTATGTTTGTCTCTTGAGTTGGAGGTTAAAACTGATATGTCATGGAAGGGGGAGAGGGAGCCTTGCTCTTGCAACATCCCCTGCCCTGATGGTATGGGGCTGTGTGAGATGGGGAGAACTCGTCTCAAAGAAGTAGTGGCTGTGCTCCCACTCAGTGTCTCTGATGTTCACCACACTGCTTTACCTGAGAGTTAAACTCAATAGCTTGGAAAGAAACTAGGCTAGCAAAATAAATAAAACTTCTTGCTGGCTAGTGAGTTGAATCAGTGTATGAAATGACATGCTAGAACTGATGCCAAAGGACTGTGTGAGTAGAAGAGGGAAATTATTGCTCTTGCTGCTGGATTAGCTGCATTCATGGCATTCCAGTTTAACCCAAGTAATTCAGCATGAAGATTGACAGTTTCTCAAAGCAATACCCAGTGGTTCACATAGGAGATGTCTGGAGTATTAACTCCTATTTGAGAAAGCTCTTGGAGAAAGCAGGAGGATCAGCTGAAGAGGTCTGAGGAGTCATGGCAATCCCTGGAGGACAGTCATCCCTTGTCTTCCTTCTTCTTTTAAACATTATGAGTCACAGTTTTCCAGTTATTAATTTCTTTGATGCTTTGGGATGTTGGAGATAGCATCATTATTTCATTGAGTAGGAGTATGCAGAGCTGAGTTTTGTTAGTAAACTCAATTTGGCAGTGAGACAGAGTATGGAGTTAACATAATATTTCTTTGCTGAGGGGAGGTTACCAGAAATCTGGCAGGAGACTATGGTTGCGATCTGACTGGAATCTCGTAGAATATATACTATTCAACGTATTTCTGAATCTGGAAAAATTACAAATAGTCATAAAAAAGACATCATTTTGTAGCATCAAATAATTAAAGCATTAAATTAAAACCAAAGAATTACTGAAGAATCTCATGATACTCAGTGACTGTGCAATAATGCAAGAAATAAAATTGTAGCCATAAATTCAAAGTAGCATAAAGGGAATAAAACTGTTGCTGCTAACACAGCAATGGGCTGTAAATTATCCATTAGCACTCAGAAAAGAGATCTGGAAATCATTGTGATAGGAGCCTGAAAATGCTGGTGCTGTGCTTGGTACCAGTCAGAACAATGTTAAAAATGGTTAGGAGAGGAGATGAGTACAAAATGGGAAGTGTTTTATAAATGTACTGCACACTTGCATCTTGAGTAGGAAAGAGCTGCTGTATGAGGAGAGATTAAGTAGACTAAGACTCTCCAGTTTACAAAGCAGGTGATTGAGGGAAAATTGATTTTATTATATAAATACTATATCAAATCATAAATGTCTTGGAGAACACTAGACTAGGGTATATTTAGTAAAATGAGCAGGAAGCATCTCTAAATGATTTGAAATAATTTTTGTACTATATTATTTTGTGGGTCTCTTCGCACAGGACATCTACATGTCCACCAAGTGGAATAGGCATGGATGATAAATCAAGGATTCTTCAACTATAGAAGTCTTTAAAATAGATATTGCAGAATACTGGGAAAGTTAGTTGCAAACTTTCCCCTCTTTTTTAATGTCATTTTCGTCAATGTCTCCTACAGCTGCTCTTAGAGAGAGGGGGTTGCTTAGGCTGACATCTGTTTTTATCCAGCAAAGCTGGTCTTACACATAGGTTAACTTTTAACCTCAGGAGGTATATGAACAGAAGTGGCTGCCTAAATAGTCTCCTGGTATCACTTACGCAGAACAGATGGAGCAAATAGTAATTGTGTGTGTCTCTGGTGGTCCTGTGTCCAACCAGTAAGTCCATGTGAGCTGTACTACTGAAGCACAGCAGAGATGAAGGGCAGTTGTGGAGGCAAGACATTGACAATAGCTGGACACTGACACAGTGTGTGGGTAAAAAGCTTTGATTCTGGTCATAGTGGTGGTGACTATTAGAAACAGTTAAAAAGCCATAACTTTAGGAACAGCTTTAGAGCTCGTAGCTTTGCTGTTAACTCTGTGCTTGTCTGTTGACAAGGAAAATTCCTTGAGGTGTCTGGAGTTTAATATTGTTTTGCTGTGTAAAGATTGTGTTGTGTCTTTACTATTCCATCTGTCAGATTAGAAGAAAAGCATTTAGGTGGCTATAGTCTAATAGGAATTGAAAACTAGGGGCTAGAAATTGAAGGATTGCTGAGAAATTTGCCAGGGTTTAAGAGGCAGATTTTCCTGAATATGAGGGGAGATGTAAAATTTATGGAGTTTAATCTCCAGCCTCTCTACACAAATACATTGTAAAAGAAAGTTGTGTGGAAAATAAAGCTTCAAAAATGGCATAGAGTAAACCTAGAAGTGGAAGACTTGTAGAAAAAAACATGGAAAGTAACACAGTGCTTGTTATTTGATAGAAATGTTAAATCAGGAGGTAAAGATCTTTGAACTTTCATTATACTGAATTAATGTTTTTCAACTTGTCTTGAAAGGATAAAATTGGAAGACCAGCTGTGAAGAACTGTAGCTGAGTGGAAAATTTTTTGTATGACATGTTATGTGGAAGGTTATGGGTCCCTGTGGTTCCTTACGGATCTTAAATGGAGATTCACTCTGTGCCCAGAAGCCTGAGGAATTGATATCCTCAATACCTTTCATGTAACAGCACAGTAAATTCCTGTGCCACTGTTCCACAGGCTGGTTGCTGTGTTTCTTACTATCCAAAAGTATGTAATTTATATGAAGAAACTTACAAGAGTATCTAAATTAATTCAGCAATGGATGGTACTTTTATCAGTAATTTGGTGTTCTGACTCCATAACTTAATTCCATCTATCAACGCTTTGAAAAAGAGTTTTCTTCTCATCTCACTTGTGCATACAGTTCTGCAAGCACAGAAGCTGAACCCCCTCCAAGGTATAGATGAACACACTAAAGGAGAGCCTTTGCCTCCTCATCATAAGCAAAATCAGTCATGAACTGGGAAATTATTGCTGATTTATATTAACTGGTAATTTCTGATTCCAGTATCAAGAAGTAAAATGAATAGTTATGGTAGGTGACAGGTCTGTTTTGTCGGTTGCTGACTTGGCTGTGGCCAGCACAGGGCAGTCCCTGACCTTCTCTTCCCCAGGTCACTCTTGCAGGTTCTTCCCTGCCCCAGCCTGTTATGCCCAATACACCCTCTTCTCCCCTAGTTCTTGGCTTTGTTAGCCAAGTTTCAAGAGCACTGGGAAAAGCTGGCCTTTACAGTCTAACATGGGGTTGTGCAGAGCTGCTCGGAGCAGTAAGATGCATGAGTTTCAATTCTGCAGCCTGTGGGTAGAGGTGAGCATGGGAGGCTAGTAAGTGAGGAAACTTTTCTTCTAGCAGCTCAGTTTTGAAAAGAAAATTTCTAGTTCTGGTTTGAAAATGGTCATGTGAATTTGGTAGTTAGTAGGATGTTGTGACTGGCTTCTCAGGGAGCTCTTGCATTGCTTTCTGAGTTTCCTGGCTTCAAAGCTGGTGTAATCAAATAGGTAGCCAGTTTCTCTGTTCTGGAAACAACTGAACCCATGCACAAAATACCCTAAAGATACTCAGGAAACTGGTACACTGAAGGACCAGTGAATTACAGGGAGAGGATGTAGAGTGGAGGTGGCATCATACTCTTGATTTGTGCACCAAAATCCACTAAATGCTTCTTTGGATCTACCTGCTATAGAATTTCTGGTTATTTTCCTATTCTGTGTATGTTGCATTTAGTGTTCATAGAATCATAGAATATGCTAGTTGGAAGGGATCCATCAGGATCACCGAGTCCAACTCCTGACCCTGCACAGGATACCCCAGGATATCACACCACATGTCTGAGAGCATGTTCCAAACTTCATGAACTCAGACAAGCTTGGTGCTGTGACCACTTTCCTGGGAAGCCTGTTCCAGCGCTCAAGAACCATTTGGGTGAAAAACTCTCCTGATATCCAACATAAATGTCCCCTGGCTCAGCTTGGTGCTGTCTCCTTGAGTCCTGTCACTGCTCACCACAGAGAAGAGATCAGTGCCTGCCCCTCCTCTTCCCCTCATGAGGATGCTGAAGACCACAATGAGGTCTCCCTTCAGGCTCCTCTTCTCCCGGCTGAACAGATCGAGTGCCCTCAGCCGCGCCTCATACAGCTTCTCCTCCAGACCCTTCACAAACCTCATTTCCCTCTTCTGGGCGCTCTCCAATGGCTTCATGTCTTTCTTATACTGTGGCACCCAAAACCGCACATGATATCCAAGGTGAGACCACCCCAGTTCAGAGTAGAGCAGGACAATCCCCTCCCTTGCCCAGCTGGCAATGCTGTGCCTGATGCACCCCAGGACAGGGTTGGCCCTCCTGGTTGTCATGGCACTGCTGGCTCATTATTATCAAAGAAACAGACTTGCATGTAAAGCAAAAGTATATTAACAATTGCACGAATACCAGAGTACAGGAAACGTTAATGCTGCAATTTTTCAATCCTTTATATTCTTTGAATTATGAAGTTTGTCCTGTATTAGTCGCTGATATTTAGTGCTAATTTATCTAGCCAGTAGTATATAATAGAAGATGCAATCTTCAAATTATTTTAGTAGCTTGTGTTCATAACTACCTTTTGGAAGTAATTGAATAGATTAAGTGGAAGTGGACATACTACAAATCAACTCAAATTTTGTACTGAAATCTTTCAAGTGGGTGTCAGCATTTCGTCTTTACATCCTAGTGTCACTGGGATTCTATGCCACTTCTGAACTATACACATATATATATATGCATGTGTGTGTGTATATATATATATATAAAGTGAGTAAAAAGGTATTAATGAGATGGATTTTTTGTGTAATATGTGTTAGTAGACTAAAGAAAAATATGTTAAATTCCAGTAAGTTGCACCATAATTCTCCTTAAAGAGAGCCAAACAGTAGTATGCTTAAGCAGAAATGCTTTATGAAGTCAGGATACCTTCAGTAGGAAGACCTAAAAATAGATCCACCAAATAAGAATAAATGAAGAAATGGATAATGATCTAGATATGTGCTGGGCTCAAACTTCTTTATGTATTCAAAAGTGAGTTACTGTGCTTTAGTGATGCCAGATGGTGTAGTACATATTGGAAAGAAATAGATTAAGAAATAAAAGTCTGGAAAGCCTATTTTTCTGGTCTTCAGAATAATTCTGTGCTGCGAAGTGCTGAACCAGGATCACCTGATATTTACAGGAGAATTAGTCAGGATCACTGGCACATTCTGTATGGCATAAAACAAATTGCCCATGACATTGATTAAAATATTTTAAAGTAAGATTAACAAGGTAGTTTTGAATAGGAGAGAATATTTTTCAAGGTTTTCTGAGGTTACTTTTCCTTTACAGTCATTTATCACAAATATTTCTGGTGCCTTTCACAATCCCAGTGGTAAATTTGCGAGTTATTCTGTCCAAATCAACACACAAGCCATGACTAAGATTATCTTTTAGAGGTGTCCCAGGAGTAATACTGAATCACTACTCTACATCATCCAGCTATTAGAGGAAGTGGTTGGTGTTCTTGGGTGAGAACTTATCATCTTGTTCCATATGTCTTAGAATTTATTCAGGTCAGGAGGCTGAGGCAGAATTTAATCATAACCAACCATCTCACCTAGCTACATGTGGCATGAGTGCTTTGAGTCGTTCTTATTTCCATATGGAGTAGTGGAGGCAATGCACGCTTTCCAAGGAGAAGCGTGATTTGGAAGTTGGGGAGTGTATTCTCCCCTTCCTCTGTGCAAACGCTGTGTAACCCAGGTATGAGAAAGATCAAGGCACTTCTCAGAAAGCAACAGTGGAGGGTAACCATCTTCAGATATTCTGTTTTTCACGTAATGTTTGTTATTTGTAAGGTTATGCAGCATTCATGCACACAGGATGTTTAAGGTCTCTGTTCCAGGGTCTGTCATTGGTTACACTCTTGCTGCCCTAAGGAACACAAATTTATGTGACTATTTTTGTATCCTACTCATAGCACTGAAATTACTAATGTCTTTCAAAATATGTTGTACATGCTTCTGTGATTACCTGCTTGCAGACACTTGGGAAATAACTTTTTAAAAAAAAAAGCCAGAAAACTGGACACACTTTCATATAACTCAAAGTCATGAAAATTTATAAACAGAATGTATTCCTTTGACATCTCTAGCATTAATGACTCAGACATCTCATCAGACTTAATTTATAAAGTAACCTTGAACAATTAAATGGAACTAATTTGTTGCTCAGATGACTCACTGTGTTGCGTATTCACTTCTGTGGAGTTTTGTATCTGTAGTTTTCAGAAAGTAATAAAAAGTCTGCAGTCACTGAAGGAATTATTTACTTTTTTCAAATGTAGGTGCTTAAGCCATGCAGTGTTCTATTTAAAGATCCATTCGTAGGGCATTTGGTTTTATAACATACCTTTGTTTCACTGAGGGATGACTTCCATGGTTTAGGGAGATATGAAATAAGTCTGAATTAATCATATTTGTAAATCTGTTTGGTATTTTTTTTCTTCCCTCTGCAGGTAGGCAAGGAATTATATTTTTCTTGTTATCAAAAATGATATATTGGTAAAATTTTTTACTTTTTACCTTGTTTATAGAGGGTATTTAGAAGCACAGATATGATTCTTTATCATTCTTTTTAATGCAAAAGAAATTTTAAAACATTTTAAGAAATCATTCTTGAAAATGTGAAGACTCCCCAAACATCTTGTCAACAGCAAAAATTCCCATCTCATTTATCCCAGAGGGTTAGTCTTGTTGAGTGAGCAGGCACTTGCTGTATGCTCATGTTCATTGTGCATTCTTGTGCGTCATTTATGTACGACAGATGCATCCTGCAGCAGATACAATCTTCTCATTTCTCCGAGCTGTTCTTTGTAGCCCTCGCTGTAAGATGTCAGGTTATCAAAGGCACATTAGAAAAAACACCATCTCCTCCCTGATTACAGCAACCTCTTAGATCTGTGCAAACAATCTTTAGAGCATCCCTGTGCAGTGAGGTGGTGCTGTAATCACTGCACACATATGAGGAAATAAGGCACAGAAGTTGTAATAAATAATATTGGCCAGAGGAATTTGGGAACTCTGTAGTGGAACATTTTTATTTAGTAATAGCTTGCTGTGTTTTTGTATCATTGGCAGTTATAGCTATTTGGATTAATTAAATAATGGATCAGACCTCAAGTAGTCATACCTGGTGTAGTAAAGATTAGAAAGGCATTTCATGGAGACTGCTGGGTGCCCCCTCTCCTCTCTCCAGTGTATAGAGGAGCAAAGCTCTACAAGCAAGCAGTCAGTACACCTGGCTACCTCTGACCATCTGATGTAGAGACCTGACTTATCTTGTGGAAAAGAACTTGGATGTTTGTGATTATCTTTAAAGAGGAGCCTTGATCAGAATCATACAGGGATTGCACAACAGTGTTAGAGATGACATACAGTTTTCCAGTTCTGGAGAGTATAAACCACTCTGAATCTGCTTTTCTTCTCAAGTCTCCTGTCTGAGTCATTACTCACTTTCTAACTTTTGTGACAGCAGAAATAAAGAGATCCATATGGCTGATTTTATAGACAAGTATCACTGACATTCTCAGATTCGTCTGTCCTTTTTGTAATTTAATGGAAAAGAGGAGTGCATGATCATGTAATTACATAGTGCATTTAACAAAGGGATGACAACATTGCTTAAGTTGGGGTTGTTTTCTCATCTCTGATCTTTTAATGGTGGACTTGAAACTTAGCCCCTTTTTGTGTTTTAGCATCCTAGATGTCGAGATTTAAAAATCTGAATATGCTGAATCTCTGTGGATTCTCCTTTCTTTCCCCTTGATGGATCATCTATGGTGTTTCAGGGTTTTTTTACAGCAGGCTTGTCTATCAGGATGAAGAGAATGCCATGTCTATAGGCTTTCTCCTAGAAGATGGTGGGGAGCTAAACTGACAGTAGAGTGGTGTTTACAGTGACTTCACTTGGGCATTTACTAATTGTAGCCAAGTCAGGAGAATCTCCCTAATTTAGATACCACTGCTGGAAAATGATAGACCATCCCAGAGAGATCAACGAAGAATGCAAACCTCCTGGTAGAACAGAGCTGACTTCATGAGGAATTACTCTCCAGTCAGCATAATACCACTCCTAACTCTTTTCTCAGGGCCCATGACAACTTTCTTTTTTCTCCTTGATGTTGTACTGTGAACTATAAATGTTCATAGCTATGTCTTTTTTCTATAGGTTTTTTGTAAGCTTGTCATCTTATATCCCATCCTTCTCTGCTCTGGTTCTCTTCATACTCTCTTCCCACTGCCATTTTGCATTCCCTTCCGTGCTGGTTTTTTTTTTTCCCTTTCTCTTCTATGTATTTATTTTGTTCACATTCTTCATGATTCTGAGGTCTTGTTTGAAGCGCTTACTTGTACTTTTTCTGGCTGTCCCAAGGACCAGTACAGTCTTCCTGCTATGGTTTGAGGAAAGTGATGGAGACTCCAAAGAAGCAAGAGGAATGCTTGCAAAATATGCTGGTCTCTCTGTGTTTAACGTAGAGCTCACTTAATTCTGTGCAGATGGTGACTGCAGTGTGCCATGAACTCACAGGAGTTTTGAGAGACAGCGCACCTGAGATGTGCAGAGGATGGAGCTGCTCAGATCATCATCTCTGGACCAGGCTTGATCAAGTTCAGGAGGAATTTTTCTGCGACCTATAATCAAGCCATCTGGAGGAAGTAGCTCCAGTGGAAATAGCCATAGAGGTAGAACATAACTGCCTGCTAGAGAGATCCATTCCAAAACATGAAGGTTCTCGAATTTGGTACAGCAGAGAAAGACTGAAGCCTTTAAGAAAAGAAAAATCCTTCTCAAACTCGCAACCTGATTTTGCCCACAGAGCACAATACTCCACAGATGAGTACTGATGAGGTAGCACTGCCATGCTTTAGTTGTAGTGTCTGTTGTTGCAGTGCCTGTTGTTGCAGTGCTAGTTTTGTCCTTTAGGTAACAGTTTCTTTGTGTGTGGCACTTGGGCAAAGTCAAGAGACTGAGGAGAGCTGGGCTTGTGTGTGGCAAGGCTAATGGCTGGTTTAAAACAAGCTATCTGCCACTGCACCATTTAATGGTGATAAATGGTCCAGCACACACACACGTTTCTTCAAGGTGGTATTGACTTTTTAATAAGCTTCTGTGATCCTTTTGGCTGGTATTTGTCATAGGAACGTCTTCACTCTGTTTTTGAGATTTGTTTAAAAAGCTGTCTATTGATTGGAGTGAAATTCAAATATGTTCTCTCTTGATCTGGGCTGTTTTTAATATCAACAGTTTTCTACTTTCATGAAGAAAAAGTTTGGATGCTAAGATCTAGGATAAAAATAGAATTGTTCGGGTAGCATCAGCTTTTGAAAAAAGCAAAATGCCATTGTGTTACAGTGCGTGGCTTTTACATGGATACAGGTCTTGTCTCCCACCCTTAAGAAGGATGTAATAGCATTATGTAAAGGATGGAACAGATTCTGCACACAGAAAGAGTAAATTGCATTCTTCAGCTTGAAAAGGCAGAATTGTAGGAGGGTTTTGATAATGTTAGGAAATGATCATCAGAGGAGAAGAAAGCGTAAGTGAAAAGCATCATGCTCTTGTATAAGTCCAAGAGGTCTTGAGGCAGAGAGAAGGAACAATTTCTGTGTGAAGAGACTTAAAAGAATTTTTCAGTTTAGAAAAACAATGACTCAGAAGAATTGAGTGAATTATGCAAAACCATTAATATCATGGAGAAGGTGAAAAAGTTATTATTTGCTTTTTCTCATACTACAAAAGCAAGGCCATATCCAGTGAAATGGATATGTAGTATCCATTAAAGCAGTAGCTTTAAGACAACAGAAGGGAAGTACTTCATCATTATGTGCATAATTAAATTGCAGGGTTCATTGCTGCAAGAGTGTTGTGGAGGCTTAAAGTCTGAATGGGTTCAAAAGCAATTAGACAAATTCATGATGGATCCTTCCATCTAAGGCTGTTAAGCATGATGATGGGAACTGGGAATCCCTGAACAATTTATGGGAAGATGAAAGGTTGCTGGAGGGTTGGGCAGAGGGAATGAATTGCTCCATGAAAGAGGATGGTATATTCTTTTGGGAGGTATCCAGTGTCAACCACTAGTAGGGATGGAAGTAGCAGGGAAGGGAGTGATGGCTCCGTTCTATTTGCACCTTCCCCTTATGTAGGTACATTGATGAGATCCTCCAAACCTTCCAAGCTTTCTCTTCTCTAGAGCTGAACAGTCCCAACTCTCTCATATTCTCATCAGAGAAGAGCTGTGTTGGGGCCCTCCCACCCCCTGCCGTGGGGTCCTGGGAGAGGGGCCCTGAGGGGACAGACACG
>NW_008237885.1:1483644-1516560 GCF_000691975.1 Corvus brachyrhynchos | reverse complement strand
GCTCAGCCTCGTTCCTATTGGTTTGTTTGTGTTCCCTGCGCGGTCAGAAGGCCCCTCGGGTCCCGTGATTGAGCAGTTCCTCGGCAGAGCTCCGGCCATGCGGCTGGAGAAATAAACATCTCTGAAACATCTACCAAGAATCTGTCCATAGATATTTCTTTTCCACGGGCCTCCTTGTTTGATACATCGTGTTACAGCATCTGCACTGTATCAGAGCTGCTCCAGGCTCTTCATCTTATCAGTGGCCCTTTGCTGGACTCTCTCCAGTGCTGGACCCAGTACTGCAGGTGTGGCTGTACCAGTGCTGAGTGGGTAGGTTCTAATTGCTTTCATTTTCCAAAATACGAATTTGAGAAATCTAGACAGTACTGTTCTTCCTCCTGTAAGAGAAACATAGGCATTTGCATATGTGCAGTATGATTGTGTGAGGTGCTTGTGTGATGCCAGAATAGATGATTCATTGTGCTGGATTAGTTAACACGTTGCCACAATCAAATAGAAAAGATACTGTGCAGAGAGGAATATTTAATCCAAATGCATTTGAGAAATGAATTGCTTTACTTGTACTTCTTTTTAGTTCTTAAAGTATCTAAAAGGATTCTTGACATTTTGAAGTGTTGCAAAAGTCTGCCATTTATATACATTTTATTGTTGAGAAAGGCTCAAGGGTGTTTTTCTCTGTGGGTTTTGTGTTTTTACATTGTTCATCAAGTGATGAAAAATGCTTAATATTTCTCGGAAAAAAGAGAAAAAAAAGCTATGATTCACATTTGAGAACTTTGAAGCCATCAGGAATTGGAGTCTAAGATAGTCCATCATAGAGAAAATGGGTATGTTATTTTACATAACATTTTTTATGAGCTTTTTTGTATTTGTTATACAGAGAGAACTAAAAAGCAAATTGCCATATGAAATTGTAAACGGAAAACTACTCAGTCATAGTAACAACACTTGGCTGTGGTTTTCCAATAACACAGAGTGTAGGGTCTCTGACAAATGCTGTTTTTGTAGCCTCTCAAAATTGTGAAAAGGAGTATAAGGATACCAGAGAACTAACCTGATAACTTCAACAAATGCTGTGAGTTCATAAAGCCTGTATTTTCTGTCTTTAAAAAGAAATTCTCACAAGTTACTGTAAATATAAATGCTGTTCAAGCAAGGAAACTTAATTAGCTTTTTGCTCGTACAGGGAAAATTAAAATTAACTGGTGGCATCCATGGCATGCTTTTCCTCCTTTCCTGCAAGCTCCCCTGGTTCACTATTCTCTGATGGGAGTTTTGGGGCTGCTCGTGCTGTCCTATCCTTTCATGTTCATGTAATCATGGATGTCCTGTCCTTTTTGTTTACTGCTTGCAGAATGATAAACTGTTGGTATAGAAATAAGATGTAGCCAATATATGCGTAAGTCTTAGCATGACTCTGAATTTAATGTGCAAGAAACACTTAAGATTGTGTTCCAAGGAATCACCTAGAATAAGGCACAAGAAAGAAATCAATATATTAAAAATTACTTTTTCTGTTACTTGTCTTGCACCAATTTTTTTGTCTAGATTTTCAAGGAAAAGGGATCTTCTGAGCATTTGTAAAACCTTGTTCTAGCTGAATAATGTTTTATATGAGACATGATTGTCATTACCTTTTGTAGTATAAGAACTCAGAGTTATTAAATGTCAGCAGGTGACAGGCTCAACATAAACATATTAAGACAGTTTTTCACATTAATTAATGAAATATTGATTTTTTTTTTCTTTGCAAGAGAATGCGTCTGTATTGCTAAAAGTCTTCACGTCTTGAAAAAAAATAAAATGTGAAGGAAGAAAAAACTGCTGAGGGTTATTAAACACAAAGATACCATCTCTGTATCAGGAAATCCCTGAACTGAAATCTCCACTGTGCTAAGAAAAAAGCATTACAAGCTTGGCCTATTTTTATGATCTTTCAGTCTTCACTACTGGACACTGTCAGGAACAGAAAAGCAGATTAAAAAATCTTTGGTCTTATACAGCATCTTCCTTTGGTTGAGGAAATAGCTGCATTATATTTCAGAAGGGAAAAGGTTAGCTGGCCTTATGGTTGCTAAAAAATTATTTACTAGGATTTTTCATATTGATTTAGTGCTTTATTTTTCCATATCGGGAAATTACGCATAAAACATTCTCAGTGTAGGGTCCTTGGTGCTGCCTCACATACTTGCTTCAAAAGTTTCATGATTGCTATTTCAGCTTCCTTTTACTTATTTCAAGTAGAGAGTTTAAAGAGAAAAGAAAAATTCACCTTGTTCTAAGGATATCTATTTTGTTCTTTGCTACGACGTTTTGGTCTACTGGGTGACTCTAAAAATATTTCCGTTTCTTGAATGCAAATAGTTCATGGACTCTCCTCCCCAGGAGGAGTAGCATCTTCCTATGTTGAGTAAAGGGTTCTCTTTCAATCCTAGTTATCCTGATAAGCTTGCAATAAGAGTTGCCTCTTCTTCCATACAGCCATTGGATTTTAATCATAACCTGATTTTAAGTTGATTCTCTTCTTCTCTTTGAACAGCTAAGAGCTCAATCCAAACAAAGCTGATAGATGTGAAGTGGGACCTGCAAGGAATTTTAGTGTTAAGAGTCTGTGTGTGCCATCGTAACCTTTCCCAAATTTCCATCAAGCCCCAAATATATGAGCACTTTTAACTAATGTAACTCCAATTAAATTTCTTTGGTGCCTGAAAGTCTGCTTCTGCATGCTTCTAGCAGTACAAGCAGTTGTAGCAGAGATGTTTGTACATCATACACAAATTTTGAATATTTTTGAGTATCCCACTCTTTGAAGAACCTTTGAAGTGTGTACAGATCACTCTATACAAGTGACGAATGATGTACACAATACGTTCACCATGACTCCTGAGCAGCACAGACACTGCCCTAAGTGTCTCAACAGAGTAGTCTCACTGGGAATTGTAGTGTTTAGGATCCCTACAACTAGATGGAACAATTGTGCATTCCCGTTTTCTGATCCAAATCGTTTATTCCCTTCCCTAATAAGGTAGCTGCAGGGTGACAAATCAGGGCAGTTCAGGAGCAAGAACTCCATTAACTTCTCACAGTGCTGCTCCCTGGACTTATCCCTCTGGTTTTTTTTAAGCCTGGCATACCTTTCTGCCTTAGGAGCAGAAGGCACCTTGTCTTCTCTCCTGTGCCTGTGCATACCTTAGGAGTTTCTGTAGGGGGGGTGTGTGTGTATGTTTTGGAGATAGATGCTGGTTGTCCTCTGTTAAACCCTCTTTGGCATTCAGGGTAGAATGGGTTCACATCTCTCTGCACATCATCAGCTCCAAGCAGGCTGTACCTAATCTTACCCCAAGTTTCTGATCCTGTACTTACTTATAAAGCCAGAATGAAAACAAGAAGGGAACCAAGCTTCCAAAGTATTTTCCCTTAAATCTATGACTTTGGTATTATCCTGGAATTGCAGCAATGTATACACTTGTAGTCTAAAAATCTCATTATGTGTTGCCCTATTCCTCACATGGCATCAATTCCTAGCCAAATCATAGTATTAAATGATCATTAGGCCTTTTTTAAACCATAAATACTGGTTTAGGTTTATTTGTCTCTAGTCACTGCTTTAGTTTACTGTTACTTTGCTGGGGACCTGCCCTGGAGCTGATTGAATATTGATGTGGAACAGTGGTCACATAAAATGCTTTCTGAACTTGGACGAAAATCTGTTCTGGTCTCTAACTAATGTTTGTTTTGCCGTGTTTATCTTGCCTGATAAATGGTAAACATCTTAATCTCACAGGTCTTATGTGATTTCATGATGTTCAATCTGCTTTCTTAAAAAACATTTCCACAGTTTACCCTTTCTGTCTTACAGCTGAAATAACTTTTAATGCACCATCTAACCTGAGGAATTGCTTTTTACCTGAAACTCCTTTCCTTTTTATAAAGTTGATGATGTTCCATGAAGGAGCTGCAGGACTTCAGGAACCACATATTATTCAAGTGCTTGGTGAGAAGCAGCGGGTCTGCAGGGCATTGAAGTATTATGAATAAAAAGGCAAAATTACAGTGCTTCATTTCTTCCAAGCTGCTGTGCTCTATTACTCATTCTGAGAAGTCCTTTCTATGCACCCTTCCAGGTTGTGAGATACGCAACAGAAATACATCAGGCTTATGGGTAAATTTCTCCTCTAAAATACATATTTTTTCAATTTATCTAATATTATGAGAAGAGCTTCTCAGCAAGGAGCACACAAGTCAAAAATGATTTGCAAATCATTTGCCAGTTGCTGTGTTTGAAATTAAACCATTAAATTACTAGAGTTGCTAAATAATCAATAGCCTTTGCTGAGACAGGTCTAGTTCTGACAAATAGCTCATGTGAATAAAGTTGTTCAATTCAAACATTTGTCATAGACTTGTTTTCAAGCACTGTATATAATTTTACCTTAGTATTATTTACCTTATTATTTAGCTGAACATAATTATAACTTACTTATATTCTACTATAATGCTTATTTCTAATAAAATAACTTGTAACTCCAAATTCTGGTAAATTTAGAGCCAGCTTATAAAAGAGTTCATGTTTCATAGGGATAAACGAGATCTAAAACAAAAAACCTCAAACAAACAAACAAAGGAAAAGAAAACAACAACAAAAAAAGAGGAAAGCCTGTGTTTCAATTAATGAATTCTCTTTTAGAAATTCAAGGTAAATTTTTTGATTCTTCTTTTGGTTAGTAACCATTTCTACATCTTCTTGTAATTTAAATTTCAGGAGTTTTTTTCTTTTTGAATTCTTGTGAATTCTTACACAGAGAAAACTGTTTCCCTCCTTAACATAAATACAGAGTGAATGAGGAGGTACCATAAGGCCAAGCACACACAATGTTCTGCAAACCTCAGATATGGGGAAGGAGGTCTGTGCTGGAACCATGGATGGAACAGGTACATTGTGATGAGGTATCACAGCTACTAATGTGAAGAAATTAGTGAATATGCTTTTGGAATGTGTTGAGACAACATCTCTCAGGCCAAAATATTGCAGTAGTTATTAGGCAAATCTATAGCCAGTGTTATCTCTGTGGATAAAGTAAATTTCCTATAGTTCTGCGATGTAGCTAGGACTTCCTAGTTATCAAGGTTATTGCCAACCTAACATCTCAGACTAACTTGGCTTTATGTAATTTATCTAATATGTCTTGACTTCTTCAAGATGATACCTGATTATGCCCTGAGTTCTTCAGGATGATGTCATGTAAATGTGAAAGGCATTTTTCTTTAAACCAAAAATACAGTTGCAGTGAAGCCTTTTATATACACTTGAGAGTCTGCTTGGGTGATAACATTATTCAAACCCATGAGGCAAGGTGCAAACTGTATCTCTGAGAAGCTGTCTTAGGCAGTCATCCTTGTGTACTGTGGTGGACAGTTTAAGGGAATTGCTTCTTAATTACAGGGTTGTCCTTGATAACAGTGAAAAAAAGATTGGTTTGGACAGTATTGATTCCAAGCACTTCTGCTCCTCTTTTGGGACATTCCCAGCCAGCAAAACATTCACTGACGGTCAGATAAAACAGCTTAAGTTCACCCCATGCTTAATTTAATCAATAGGAGCCTATTTACTTTGCAGAATGTTGGCCATGTTAATTCATCCGTGGAAATATCATCATCATCATGTGCCTCTGAGGTACAATAGAAAACGAGTTTTGGTAAAATATGTACAAGGCTATCTAAGTCTCTTGAATTTTTCCCAATTATTTTTTTAGAAGAGCACAATTTTTTTTATTGTATTAATTTTGGCGAGTTTTATCCTTCTTCCTTTGGCTGCATATAATGATTTTCTCTTCAGAAGCATTTGTTTGAAACACATCTGTTTTTAGCAGGAGCCTTGTGTCACCCCTCCTGTGTGACAGGGACAACTGAAGGTAGCCATCGTGGGCTAACACTTGGTTAGTGTTTGTTTAGAGGGCAGCACTGATGGAAAATTTCACCTTCAGAATATTTACCAACGCTACTCACAGTGTCTGTGAGATAAAAGAGTGATAGTATAAGTTCTTAGAGAGAAATTGGGGTAAACTGAGATGAATTGCTTTGCCTAGAGCCACATTTCAGCTCAGTCATGTGGTCCAAAAGTAATGCTCCACCATGGATGGGACTCAAGTGCTTTGCACGGGGAGTCTATTAGTCTAATTATAAAAGGTCATCAGTGTGTTCTCATTCTCTGAAGTGAATTATTAAAATTCAGAATAAACAATAATGCAGCACAGTTTGTTTCTTCTTAAACAAACACCTCAGATTCCCACACAGACATGTCTGGAGTTCAAGCTACAGTGTCCAATTTTGTCTTTTGGGTTTCTTTGTTGGCTCTGGGCATTTTCTCAGCTGCAAACTTTCTGACTTGCTATAGTGACAACTCATTATAGAAAGCAAAACGTTTTGAGATTGCATTTTGGGGACTTGAATTTCCCTGATCTTATTAGTATTACATTTATGTATGCCGTGGCAGCAAGTCCATTAGCAAAACAAACAGGGACTAGAGTGGGAGCTGGTGAAATGAATACAGAAAATAGACAGAAGCAGATAAGGTGGCAGTACAGTCTGTGGCTTAAGACAGTGCTTGAGCAAGGCTCTTTTATCACTTGGGAAATCCCTTCAAGGTGAGAACACCAAGGAGCTAATAATAATCCTAGATATAAGCATGAAAATAACCATAACTTAAAATTTTCTTCTGAAAAACATGGCAGACAAAGGTCTGTGCCTAGGTAGGAGATGACTGTACTTTACTGCTGTGGAGCATGAGTAGTGCTTGGTCTCAGCAGTATTGCTGCAGTGACCAGTGGAGCTCCTTGGACAGGTGACATGGATCAGTGTTGGGAATCAAATGGAGGTTGACTTGGCCACAGGGCAGATCACATCACGCGTGTCAAGACACGCTACAGTCTGGCATTTATGGGACTTCCTTGATAACCATTTCCAGCATCCGATGGGATGAGAAAGAATACACAGAAAGCAACCGGCTTAAGTTGTTGTTGTAGACTTGTGTCTATAAGAAAGAATGGTAGAGTAAAATTGGTTTTAAAATGAAAGGGAAGAAAAATACTCCTTCAGTTATGGTCTTCTTCCATATCTTCTTTTCTAAGCTAATAGAGCCTTTGTAGAGCAACTGACCATGGGGATGGTAAATAATTTTGAAATTCTTACAATGAAATGTATCTTACATGCCATTAACAGTTGTTAAAGAAATTATCAATGGTGTTGTATTTCACCATTTTTTTACCACTTAATTTCACAATATGCATGAAATGGAAATGAACCAATTTATTCCCTTTTGTGATCCATTTCAGCTTTTCTTTTGTTTTTCTTTTTAACGATGAAAATTAAATTAATACTCCTTTTTGGCTCTGATATGAAAATTCATTGTTAACATCTGAGTTATGCTAAATCTAGTAGCATCATATTTAATAATAACAAAACTTCACAATTACAGGAAAGTGATATAATTTAAATAATTTGAATTTAAATTAGCTTTCTCTGGCCAAAGGACTTCCTCCTCCAGTTACAAGATACATAAGTGAGAGAAAAATACTATATTTAAAATGGATTTTTGATACATAATTTTTGTAATGCAATTTGGCATTACAGACATAAAAAAGCATTAACTAGAAATTTGGACTTTGAATGGCACTGTTATGCCTTACTTAAACTCTTTGTTAAATATATCTACATTTCTTGTCTGTTGGTCTTAGCATTTTTTCCCCTTTATAATTCTGTTTTTTGAAAAAAAATATGCTACACTTCTGTTTAAAATACTCATGTGCTAACAATTTGATAGACTGTTGGGGTTTTTTTACCTGGTAGTGAATACAGTAGCAACCTAGGATCTGGAGTGACGTTTACTTTTAGGTACTGTGTTCTAGTCAAAAGTTAAGTTCCTCATTTCAGGATCACACGTATCGTTCAAACATTGAGTATTCTGTGCTTGGAGAAGCACAGGTTTGAAAACCTGGCTGTTCCATTTTTGTTAACAAATTAAGCTGTGGTTTTGGGAAATGTTTTTGCTGCAGCAGGGAGTGCAGAGCTACCCTCCATTTCTCGCTCTCTAAATGTGCAAAATTCAGCTGCAGCTGCTTTGGCAATTTTTCTGTAGTGACCCCGGTATTGTCATATGTAAAAGTGAAAACAAAATTTTACATTTGTTCTAACTAACTTCTTGTAGGCAGGTGTTAGGGGTTCACGTTTAGGCAGTTGCTCTTTCTTAAGTTAAAATGTTATTTTCAATTTTTCTCTTCATCCTATTTTTCTATGTTCTCTAAGACAAAAATAGAAATTCCGGGTGATGGAAAAGCAGCAGTGCCCTCTATTCTGTCTAAAAACTAAAACCCTAACCAAAACAGCAAGGAAAGGAAGAAGTATTCTTCTCAGAAAATTGTTTACATAAAATACCGTAGTCAGAAAGTGATAAAGAATAACTGTGTTTTTAGCAGCAGCAGAACATCAGAATATAGTCTTCAATTCCCTTACATGTTTTATAATGCAGATTCCCTTTAAAGTAGCCTTGCCAATGTACCTTAAATATATTTTAGAATTATTTTACCATGAAATTAGTTTTTCTCCATCATTGACTCAGTTGAATCCTTCTTTTTGATCTATGCTGGGACATTAGAAGTGAAGCTGTGGCTGCACATACTGTTTTAGTAGGTTTCCATCAGAAAGTGTTCTGCAGTAGACCATACCCAGTGAGAGCAAAGGTTATTTAGCATAGCCTAGCTGCTCTGTAACCAGCTCCTCCAGCTCTCACCATGAGTCTTATTTAATTCCCCCACTCTGTACTTCTGCCACCAGGTTGTATTTACATATTTATTACCCAGAGGAAAAGCAGAGAAGGAATTTCAGTCTTGAGAAGTGCAGAACAGCAAGGAGCTCTCCAGGTTGCCCTCATGTCCTGCTAGTCATCACTCAGCCCGATTTAAACTCCCCTCTCTGGATTTCCTCTCTGGTGACCAACCTGCAAAATATTGCCTGTCTTTTAACCTTATACGTTAGGTTTTGGGTTGATTTGGGGTATTTTTGAGGAGGGTTAAATGAAGCAATTAGAAGTAATAAATTGATTTGGGTAGACAATTTTGGCTTGCTGATATTTCACCATCCCTGTCCCATTAATGGCTATTTTTCCAGTTCACTTGCAGATAGTTCACTTTCCTGCCTTTTAAAAAATTTTATTTTCAAAGTGTTACCTTATAATAGCTGTGGGGAAAAATTATTCATTGTTTCTGATTTACAAAGCCTGTTAAGAAACAACTATACTAAAATAAAGTTGCACTTCAATATTACAAGGTCACTTACAGCAGTTCAACCTTATATTAAGGAAATCCATTTTTCTTAATCTTAGATAAAATTCCCATTTTATCTGTCCCACCATTAGGTGGAATGCTTTTTTTCTTTTTCCTTTTTTTTCTGTTTAAACCATAGTTTCTTACCTCTCACAAGCAAGAAGTTAAGCAAATCTGTAAAAGTGTGGTAGCTGGATTTCAGGGGTTGAATGCCATAGTGCAGTTTTTGTAACTAGTCTTCCTCTGAAGTGAAGCACCACAAATCACTTTGTTTCTGAAGTAAGAGCATACATCTGTTAGGCTGCCCTAATCTAGGTTTTGCAAGAACCAGGAATTCCAAGCATAAGATTATATGGGAAATTTCTTACAAGTAGTCCCATAGCAGACTCTGATCCACACATCTAGGAGTCTAATCTGTTTTATTCTTATGTATACCTAACATTGCCTGTAGTCATTGAATATCCACAATGGCTCTGTTTTCCATGACTAGTGTTTTAAGATCAGGAAAAGAAACCTTATATATTTTTGTGATGTTATGTTATGTTATGTTATGTTATATCTGTTCCGGTAGGTAACGTTTGGGCAGCACATACAAAAATTCCCACAGCTCTGAATCGTTTTGTCTTCTTGCTTGTCTGCTGTGCTGTATGGGGAAAGGGAAACTGATTTGAAGGTGATGGTGGCTTCTCTTTTCATAGGAGCATAAATGGAAAAAGAAATAGAATAAACATCATAATCTCTACTTAGGAGTAAAAATTCTGTTAGTGACAAACAGACACTAGTATCAGACATCTAGTTTTCACCTGAGTTTCAGATGTCTTAGTTCAGCAAGATCTGCTTACTACCATTGCCTCTGTTGTGAGTACAGGCATTTTGTTATATATCATATTATATATACTATGACATACATTGTATTTGTTATATATGCAGATGTCTTGGTTACAGCCAGAGACACTCAGAGGGTGTGCCTTCCCACAGCTCGTTTCTGAGGGCTCCTTTCCTTTTCCTTACCATGGAATCTGGACCATATGCAGCAAACTACACCTGTTACATGATCCATAGTAGGCAGTGGGGTGGCACCTGGCACATGGATTCAGGAATTTAGAGATGCAGAAGGCTGGTAAGAGATATGTAAACTTGTTGCCTGAGTTTGGCAGCCTGCATCTTAACCTGAAATTAAAGATGCATATATTTGTACCCTACAGTTTTCTGACCCTTTAATATTTTGGACAGCACACATACTGCATGAGTTAACACTTCAATAATTTGTATAATACATTTCCATTTTGACACAGCCTGGTAGCAGCAGGGCAGTTTGGCTTTTGTCCAGCAACTAAAATACATTGTGATGCATGAACATACAGGTTTTTTTTAAAAAATGCACGCTAATATTTTTAGAAGATGTGCACATCAAGCTGAAGAGCTGGCTGCATGCCAGCCAGGTGCTGCCTGTCCAGTGCTCCTTTCAAGACACCTCTGCCTGTCGTGTGTCTTTGTGCTGCAGTGGTGAGCAAGGAGTGGCAGAGAACGGTGTGCCTGTGTTTAGTTTCTGTGTCAGCTGCCTGGACAAACTCAGCCTATGACTTTACACATTCATGAAACCTCTTTTAGGTGTGTCTGCCTGTGGGAATTGGCTTCCAGACTTGGGATCTTGAATGCTTTGCTGCAGTCATGTGGTGCTGAATTTGTACATCCAGAAACAGCAAGTGGAGATTTGTTTTGTTGGGACTTTGACTTGCTGTTTGGATGGATAAATCAATCCTGCATGTAAATCAGTGTTCTGCTCCCGTAGTTAATTTTTCACTGAGTTGAAATTTATCATCTTTCCTAACCTGCTCAGGACTGATTTTTGACTGATTTTTCTTACCATTCTGTGGTTCTACTTTTCTGTGGTTCTACTTTTCAGTTTGCCCCAGCAGCTCTGCAAGTCTCACTGCCTCTTAATACCTGAGCTTTTCATTTAGGCTTCATGTTTTTTCCCACCTGTAGTGGCAGAAGCTGGTCTCCTTTCTCCAAAAACTCAGTGTTTTGTGAAGTTTGTGGACCTTGCTTCCTGGCCTTGGGGAGACAGGCAGAAGGTTATTTACCAACCCAGGAAAAAATGGGTTCTCCATTCAACTCTTTCCAATTGAAGAGGGTCTCATCTCTCTGCAGCACAGTCCATGACTGAGGGATGTGTGCGTTTCTGCAGTCCCAGTTCATTGCCCTGGGTCTACAGTTATTCCTGTTGTGAGCTGGGAAGGAGCAGGGCAGCATTTGAGATGCTTCTTTGGGTGGTTTAAGAATTGCCCAAAAAGGGTGTGCACTGTCAGGTGCCCGGCTGCTCCTGCAGCCCACTGCATTGCCGTGGCAGCAGCCCAGCCTGACAGCTTGCGTTCCAGGGGCCCATAGCTTGGCCTTGTGCTGCCAATATCTTAGGCATGGTCCTATTACTTTAAAACCTGCAATATTCCCAGAAGTTCCTAGGTGTGGTGAAGAAAATAAACGTAAATAAAGCCCTTTTCCCCCTAGCCTTTGGAGCAGGAAAAAGCAGGGGGAAAATGTAAAAAAGTTTAAATTTAGTGAGTGAGCTAGTAAAAATTCTTGTCAGTCACAGATTTTTAGGTACCTTGTTATTTCTTTCGAAGGGTAAATATTTCTTTTTAGAGGATCACAGAAGGGAAAACTCTCCATTAACTCACATCACCTTTCTCTTCACTAATGTGTTATTTTGTTACTTATATATTCTGCTGCTTTGCTGTATCTTCTGGTATGGCAGCTGCTGGCATGTATTGCAGACAGAGAGTCAAATTAATTGCAAGGAAAACAAAGCATCTACGAATACTTGAAATCATTCCCGTGAATGCCTCTTAGCTTTGTTGGATAGTGTAAGAATAGTATGTTGTTAATGTTGTTTTGAACCTGTCTAAACAAATTTACCTGGAGGGAGAAAAGAAAATCTACCTGGACTGCACCCAGGCAGAATGAAACACACCAAGGTATTAGAGCACTGTGTAACAGCAGTGTGTGAGTAATAAATCATCTGAGTAAACTCTTACTGGAGGGTGGAATTATGCTACTTGAGCTAACAGGTACTTGTTGTTTGTTTTGAAAGCTTATTTTCTGCTTAATATAACCAAAGTTATGCAAGCTCACTAAGTGACACTAACAGGTAAGAAGGATGTTTACTCAATTTAATGCTAGTTTGAAATATATGATTATATAATGTTGGGTGACTGGGTGATGGATGGCTGATGAAATATTGAAGCATTCATTGAAAAAGAAGAATTATGCTAACTTTATGTGAGTGGCAGCGGGTTCTTGAACATTCTATTTCTAGTCAAGAAAAAAAATCTTCAAATTATAACACGTAATTCCATACAAACATTGCCTCTGGGCTCAGTGGTAGTCCAAGAAACAGAATATTGGGGATGATTATGTGGAGAATAAAAAACAATGCAGGCAGAGCTGCAGAAACCTGTAATTGTTCTGTCCCCCTCCATCTTGACAATGAATAAATAGAACTGCAATAAGTACAATGCAGAGTAGTAAAGAAAAAAAAAAGGTGTGAAAGCAATTCTGCACAAGTAAATGATTAAATAAAGCTGGACTTACCATCCTTGGAATGAGAGGATTGAGCAGTGGAAATAAGCACAAATGGAAAAGGTGAACAGGTTCAGGATGTTTGTCTCTCACCAGATCTCAGAGGCAACAAACAAAGCTAATGTATGTCAGGTTCAGAACAAAGGGAGATGCTTCCTGTGTTGTGTGGTCAAGGATATTGCATGCTCCAGACATTTACATTGGTTCAGAAAACAAAGTGAAATTGAGTAAAATGGAATAAAAATGTGTCACCAAACACAGAAAAATCTCTGTCAAAGCACACAGGTGATATGCCCGCGATTCAGGACAGTGCTGATTGGCATCCAGCTGGGAACATATCCCTGAAATGTGTCTCTGTGTGATTACTTTGTCCTGTTGCTGAAGATCCTGAGCTAAAAGACCATTTGGTCTCAGTAAGACTGCTCTTCCATTTCTTTTGCTGTGTAGAGGAGGCTAGAGTTCAAAAGAGCAGTGTAGTTAGGTTCACTCAGTTGTAAAAGACACTTGAACAGATCTTTACAGTATACCAGCCCATCAAGAGTTATTGACTGGAGCCTTTTCATCTTGTGCTTCTTTTCTGTTCATTACCAGAAATTAGTCTAAGCTTCCTTTGCTTGTCCTCAATAATGTAGTGTAAGAGGTTGCAGAGTATATTATATAATTTTTAAATTTTTAGTAGTTTAATTAATTTTGTTTTCCAAGGATTTTATTATCTGAAAACCTTGCAGGCCTAAATAACATAGGTACAGAAATAAATAGTAATAGCTGTGTGTGCAGATGAACTTTCTATCACATAAGTGAACATAAGGAAGGAAAAGAAAAATTAAGGAGGGGGTAAAAAGTCTACTGAGATGGAAAGTGACTAAAGCAGAGGGGGAAATGGATGTCTGATTAAAGATAAGGAATTCTGGTGATGTGACCTGTCATGCCTGCTGCATCTTCGATGGTCAATGCTAAGTCAAGACAAGGGCTGATTCAAAGGGCAGCACAACCTGAGGTTGCTTGCCACGCACCAAAAAATGAGTTCAAAAAGGAGAAGGCAATTTTTAGTTGTGCTTTAAAACAAAGGAGGAACAAATGTAGGTGTGAAGGACTGGTAGTGTAGTCACCTCTGTCTGAGTGCTGCAGAACTGGAGAGCTGTGGCATATGTGTGAGAAAGCTGCAAGCAGACAATTTCACTACTGCTGAAAATGTAGGCAGGGGCTTGTGTAGAGGGTATTATAGGGCAGTAGTGAAATAGGGGCAATTTGCCATCCATGCTGTAGATTTTAGAGACTGAAGCTGTAATTCAGGACTAGAAGGTAATGTATGTCGGGTTCCCAAATAAAACATAAAATTTGCCCATACTGGCTTGGCTGAGAAGCTGCACCTCTCACCTGTTAAATGACATATTGGCCACTCCTGATGGATATGCAACCACTGCTTGCATTTGCAGAGAAGGGGACAGAGGGCTGTGCAGCTGAGTGACAGCTGAAGGGTTTACTATGGTACCTTTTAACTCACACACACACAGAGGCAGCTGGAAGGTCTCTCTTCTCCCAGGGCCACCTTTCTGTGCTGGAAGAAAAACTGCCCTTAAAAGGTTGCAATTTCATGCAGCCATGGTGTCCCTGTGATTTCTGTCCCCAGGCCCCTCTGGGTGACCTGTGGGATCCTGATGAGTGCTAGTTGGTGTTTTCCTGATGAAAGAGCAGAGTCAGCCAGCGCTGCAGGGGAAGAACGAACACACATCTTCACTGACCTGTGGGGATTTGGGGTGGGAGCACCAGCTGCATTTCCTTCGCAGTGAACTTCTAGAGGGGACCTAATGAAACCAAAATCCTGTCTCACTACCATCACATGTTTTCCCCTCAACTCACGGCATGTGCCTCCCATAAATAAGCTGCCTCGTGTGGCAGGGATCCATGACTGAAGGGGGATTCTTAGACTCTGACTTGGTCCCTCCCTGACACAACAGCCTCCTATTGCCTTCTGGGTCCTTTTCATCTATTCTCTGCCATCTAGTTGGAAGCTGGCAGGATTCCTGGGTGAATAATGCTGGCCTGATTGATAGTGGCTTTGGAGAAAATGGGAACAGGCAGGGTGGTGGTGAATTTTGGACAGTTGTCCTCTGCTGATGACACCTCTAAAAAGTCTTCCTTGAGAGGGAAGTGCTGCCTTTCATCCTTTACTGGAGTTCCATCAATCCTTTGTTATCCCTTCAGGCTTTCTATTAATTAACAGATTTTCAATTGTAAATAGCTGGCTTAAAAGCCTTTCTCGTTATCCCAGAACATCTCTAGCATTCAAATGAGCTATTGTCCTTTTCCCTTTAACTCTGAAGTCGATTATTGTGATACCAAAGAATTTTTTTCTCTATGTAGATCTTCTTCCTGTTGCCTAAAAAGGTGTTATATTTGGGTGCTTCAACACAGTATTACGCTTTCCTTTGTTCATTTCAAAACCTTTTTCATCTTTGGAATGTTTCCTGAAGAGGTCAGATTTTTCAAGGAAATCAGGAACAGCTGTGTTAGAACAAACCAGTAACATCTTCTTTCCAATATCCCACATCTGGTGGTGCTGCGCAGTGAGCATCTGTCATGGATTATTTTGTGAAGCACTGCAGGGGTTTATGGTATTTTATCTTACCTGTTGTAATCAAGTTCCTGTGAGTAGGTAATCTCACTTTATGGATGACGGATGAAAATATGTCAGTATCTTTTCTGCATGTATACACATGCAACAACTCCATGGTTAATTATGCATGATTTAGAAATTTAAAAAGAACCCCACCTTTAGTAATTTATTAAAATAAAAATATGTTAAAATTATATCTTTATTAATTCTATTTATTATATATATATATTCTATATATATTCTATATCTACTTTTGTAATTCAGTTTCATTCTTTATTGCCTTGCTCTTCTGGATAATAAAATGAAAACAGTCAATGTAATAGGTCTGCAATGGTTTATTGTGTACCCTATGTACTTTGCTCTACTTCTATCCTTCCTATCTTAGTTTTTTGTACCTTATGAGGCACCTTAAATACCTCTGTGTTTTTTTCCACTTGCCCACTTTTAATTTACATATTACTTATTATAGCTTTTATTTTTGAGATAGGTCACAAGATGTACCAATCATTTATTCCATGTTAGCATGTGTTATATCATGATAAAACCAAATACATAGTTAGATTTTTTAATTTGCCAAGTGTGATCAAGTACTTGGTGTATTTATATATAGCTGTAAGTGAACAGAAATTGCGTGCTGCATTACACAAAAGCTTGTGGGAAAAAGAAACAACAAACTGTTGCTGTTTGTTTACTGTTAAAGAGAGTTTAATGCAGAAATTTAGGTTCTTTGTTCAGATTTTTTTAGAAGCTGTTAATCTGTTTTCAAGTTGAGCTGAAAACCCCAGGCAAGTTCTGTAGAAGAAATAATGATAACACGTGGCACAAATCTTGATCAATTTAGGAAATCTGGTGCTTTGAGGGTAGGGGACTCTTGTTACCCCACCTACTCAATAGTCTTTCCCAATAACAGACTGGTCTTATCCAGCATTCTCCATGCACTTTTAGGGGTACTACTGATCAGGAACGGGTGTTGCTTCATCTCATAAGCATTCCCAGGGAATTCAGGCAGCACATGGGGGACTGCTCTAGCATTGCACATACCTTTTTCTGTCTTAATTGCAAGCCTGGTTGTACACTGCTTCTAGGAAAATAAGTTTACTGTTCATATTGCTTGTGCACCTCCTTGTTTGGCCAGGACACACAGTATATAAACTCTGCCTGTTGCTTTTGGCCATGACTCCTGCTGTTAGCATCAAGCAATACCTGGGGAAGATTGTAACTTTCAAAAGAGAAGTAGTGGCAACTTGCTGTGCCAGAGAAAAAACAATCCTTAGATTAAATCTAAAGCATATAGAATGAAAGGAAAAATACACTGCCATCAATATCACCAATGCTTTTCCCATTATATTTCTATAAAGTGGTGGTAAAAGTTCAAATTTATTTTCACTAGTCTCATTAAAAGTCAGCAGATCTCTTTAGCATAGAAAATTATAAAAAGACCTGGTAAATTATACCCCAAAATAGGTTAATTGTTAGCTTTTTGTAATTATAATCAAGGGCTTTTATGTTTACTAGGGAAAAGTACTACGTGGGAGTGTAGATAGTGTTATTGAATATAGAGCTCTTGATTTATTTTCATCTTGTTTTCCCTTTGATCTGATCATTCTGAATGACAAATCTGTTATCCGTGTGAACACTGGGAACACTGACTTTTGCTTGCTGTGTATTCAATTCTAACAAGTAGGGAACTTGCTTGTAAATATTTCTGCAGCATAGTTTTCACCTATGCCCTACCTCGAGCAGATGACAGTATTTTCATCTTGCACTACACAAGATGCTTTTAATTAGTTTAGGGTAGTCAGCTATAAATCATTTGCTGTCCTTGAATGCCAGAATTGATGATTGCCATTACAATACTCTGAAGAGGTGTGAGAGAATCCACTTAAATGAAACAGCCACTTGGGCATCCTTATTCCTTCCATTTATGTTTTTGTTTTGGTAGTGGCAGTAAAAAACTTTGTGGTTCACAGTTAGGTTTGTGTTTAGGTCAAACAGCTCTTCTTAGAGCTTCTTCTTATTGTGTACAGATGTACCTGCAGACAGATATCTAATGTGAAAAACCTTACACAGTTGTTTTAAGAGAGTAATGATAACACAGTGGTGATTTTCTAATGTATGAGAAAGTTGGAGAGCTGCTGATTGTTAACACTGGAACTTAAACTGGTTATATGGGGGCTAGCTCTTTGAGTGTTACTCAGATATTTTCTTTCCTCAGTCCATTTGCATGATTCTTCTGAATATAATTTGTTCAGAAGTATGTCTTCACCTATTTGAAAATGCTCATTGTAGTATACAAACATTAGAGAGTCAAGAGATGATGTGAGCTCCTAAAATGCTACAGGTTTTACATGGAAGAAAAACCACTCAGGTTCATGTCACACCTTGAAATCACATTTTAAACCTCTGCTTTGTGTCTAGCCATGAGAATATTGTAAAATACTGCATTGCTAAGGCTATAGGTGGTTAAAGAACAGTATGGACCCTGGATTAAACTCTGGATCTTTTGAGGATACATGAAAACACATTCATTTTGGCATCATTTTATAGAATCTAAATTACTCTCAGAAAAGCATCTGAATGTAAATTTTAGAAAGACAAATGTGACCTGATTCACTAAATAATGTATTTTCTTTATGGGGAAGATCTCTTGTCCTGTTGACTTTAATATTTGATTAAGGTACTCAAAATATTCAGGGAAACAATAAAAACTGAAAGGCAGGGAGTCAAATAATGATGAGGTATGTATTTGATTAGAAGTGTTAGTACATAAAAGAATGCAGATAAAAATTGGGAGTTTTTTCTACATTTTATTGTTAGAATGTCACAAAAGAACTGCATGTAACTCAAATACAGCTTTTTTTTCAGTCCATACCCAATGGGAGTAGATGTGAAGGAGACTATATTCCTTTCCCTTAAGTCTTTTTAACTCTCTTCCAGTAGCGTTTGATGTTGATGCTTCTCTGTGGCTTTATTGTCCCTTCCATTGCTATTGATGGTGAATCTATGATATATGTTTCAATTAATAGGAGTAGAGTAGAAAAATGCCTTCCCCTCCTTGTACACAACAGGCAAAGCATGGCACAGAATAAAGACATTGCAAGGCATAGAGGCCACGGGGCAAAAGTTAAAAAGAATCATCCTAATGGCTGAATGCTTATCCGTTGTTAAATAGTTACTTGTTAGCTGTATATTTATATCTGCTGAATTTAAAGAGGAGGGAGAAAATTTGAGTGACTTTTGTATTCATCTGTGTTTTCTCACGTGCGTGTGTTAAAAATTAGGATCCCCAAACAGAGCAGGAAAAATGGGAGCTCCAAATGTGATGATATTGGGCAAACTTGTGTATGGGCACCAAGTTGCTTAATGCTTGCTTCTAGTTAAAACAACTGTCAATATTTGCATCTGAAAACATTTGGGAGAAATTATTAGGAAATGAGGAAGAACCTGCTGTAGAGTGATCTAAAAGTCTAATGTTTTACAGAAATGGCTCACCTACTCTTAACTAATAATTTGGTGGGTTACAGCAGACAATGGAGAACTGTTCCAGTCAATATAGGGTTGTGAAAAATGTAGGAGAAAGTCTCAGTTCTCTGTACTTCAATAGACAAAGCTATGCAAGTATGGATGCAAACTGTGAGTCTGGCCTTCACTGAAAACTCAATGTACACCACAAGGCAGATGCCAAGCTACAACAGGGTACATTTCTCAATGTCTCTCCCCAATATTACCTGCGATCTTGTTTACTTCTGTTGAGTCTAGGTAGGGCATGTAGGAAGTGATGCAGATCTGGGAATATCCATCCAGCACCTGAGGATGACAGGACACAGTGACACTTGGCATTACCCCACCTGAGCTCTTTGTTTGACTCCCTTGAAAGCTGTCAATGATTCCAGATGACCTGGAATTACGTGAACCGGGAGTGTGCTTGGCTGGTGTCGGCTGGTTGGTGTTGCTCCATTGCTATTTCATTAACAGTCATTGGTACATAGCCAGAATCATAAACTCATAGAATGGTTTGGGTTGGAAGGGAACTTTACTTAAAGACCATCTAGTTTCAAACCCCCTGCCATGGGCAGGGACATCTTTCACTAGAGCTGGTTGCTCAAATCTCATCCAACCTGGCCTTGAAGACTTCCAGGGATGGGACATCCACCGCTTCTCTGGGCAACCTATGCCAGTGTCTCACAGTAAAGAATTTCCACCCTCACAGTAAAGAATTTCCTCCTAATATCTATTCAAAACCTGCCCTCTTACATTTTGAATCCATTACAATTTGTCCTATCAACTTCTAAAAAGTTGCTCTCCAGCTTTCCCGTAGGCATCCTTTGGGTACTAGAAAGCTGCTGGAAAGTCTCTCATAGCCTTCTCTTCTCCAGGCCGAATCTGGAGAAGTAAATAATTTTGCTGTGAACTGGTATATTAGTTAGCTGATTCTGCAATTTATTATTTGAGAACTAATCATCTCGTATCGATATGTGCAGGCTAGCACAGTAATACTTTTATCCGTATTAGGAGAATGGGGGGTTGTCTACACAGGGTCATTCAGGAGAACTAATCCAAATTGATTTTTAAAGTAGATTAATTAAATTAGGTTCCACCTCTTTGAATTTACTAAGTGGCCAAGTTTGAGTTAGTTAAATTAGATCAAATCCTTGTTTAACCTTTCTGCTTTGGAATTGCAATGGCCTTAATTTGATTGAGTCACTTAAAAATTGAGACAAACTTAAGAATGATCACTTATATTCCAAATCAGAGACTTAGGTAAAATTAACCTAAAGATCTTTAAATACAAATGTTTTGTCAGCTGCAATTCAAGTTTGAATGTTCTGAGTGAACAAGTATCTGGAAAAGAAAATGACAATGTGCAAATGACTTGTGCATTTTTTAAATTGTAAAACATTAATAATGTCTGCGGGAATTAACATACTCTTGCTATGGCTGTAAGTCTTGCTTGCGTCCTCAGTATTTCGTGCATGAATATAAAGATGAAAGAGGAAGCTAATATTTGACAGTGAAAGAATTAATTTTATCTGCTGATAAATATAGTCATATTAATTCACTGCAATTTGAAACTGTGTATGCAAAATACCTGATGATAGAGCTATCAGAGCTTGCCCAGCACTAACAGCCCGGCATTCCCCATCTATATCTTACGTCTGAATGTGTTCCTGTGTGTATCACTTTGTAGGGAAGCTTTATGCACTATATTGTTTAACCTTATGATGCTTTTAATGTGAAAGATAATGATGTGTGCACTGAACAGATTACACAGCGGCTGGTAATGATATGTGTGTGACAATTTCCTCATTCCTTTGCCTCTGGCACTGGCAGTGGCCAGGAGAGCTGTCCTGACCTTGACAGGGGCTTGCAGAGTAGAAGGACTAAATATTTAGTTATGAACACTGAGGGTGAAGTGAGGTCTCTGATGTGGACTGTTAACTAAGGTATTAGTCAGACTAACATTGTCTCAGCCAGTTCTTTCCTGATTTATGTAGCAAGACTCAGTGGCATATTGCTTATTTATCACTGATAAACTGTTCTTGGGTAAAACTTTTAAAAAATTTTTTTTATATTCAGTCTCTGACTGCTGTGGGCTTTTGATAACATTGTGATTTATATTTACCTGTGGTTTTGCCTGGCAGTGGTTGAATAGCAATAAAATTCCTGTTGATTTTGGGTGGTCAGGTGAAAACTTGGAGCTATAACCAATGTATTAATCAATGCCACCCATCAAAATGCTCTCAGTCAAAGAAAAAATTGATGTAAAAGTTATTTTTTTTTGTTATCTTAGTGGATGGCATAAAGTATTTCCAAGGTTTCCTTATCACTGGTAATGCATTAACATTGGCTCATCCTCCTTCATAGTCTGTTGCTAATCAATAAATTATTTTGACTTGTGGTTTGGTTTTTTTTTCCCAAGGATTGTATAATCTAGAATCAAATGAATCTTTATGGAAGAGTGAACTTGCATATTTTCTGGATTCAATTATTTACATTTCTTCAAATGTCTGATTTTGTTCGGATGGAAAACTGCTTTCTGAATTTATGGATGGTTTCAGAAGATTATTTTACCACTGCATAATGATAAAAGCAATCTAAATTTACAGATTATTTTTGACATGGAAAACCAATAGCGATGGTAAATTGTAAAATCTGCCCAGATGAGCAGAAAGGTTGCTTGCAGAATCAAAAAATGGAAACAAAACAAGTATAACACACAATACAGCAAGTTTGTTATTGTCCTAGAGAAACACATCATACTATCTAGAACCAAGATAATCAAGAAATTTGTTGCACTGTTCAACACCTTACTGGTACACAATGCTGCAAGAATAACATCAGCTAGCCATGGCAATAGATCTGTGTTGAAAAGAGCAAAAAGCTCTAAAGATGCTTGCTTGAAAATCATACTGTATTTTTTCAAGATAAAAACATTGAATGGCCCATTGCCCACTTCCTCTCCCTTCTGAAATTCAAGTCCCAAGCTACTTTGGTGTTGCTGCTTTCTGAAATGTTGCCTAATCAATTAGTAGCAGTAGGATATGAACTGGTGACAAATTACACATAATTTCCACTGAAAAATGAAGATACCAAATGTTTTGAGGTATAGTCTACGTGCTAAAGCTTATTCATTTGTTTTGAAGTATCCATAGGTATGAAAGTACTGGAATGCAAATTAGTGTCTTAAAAAATAATTAAACACCAAAATAAATGTTCAGTGGCTGGCTCCATGTTAAAACTAGTGAACACCTTGTTAATTCATTCCTGAGTCTTTCAGTCCCTTCTTTATATTGTTCTCCTAGTAGGCTGCGGAGACCCTCAAGAACTTTTTCTCTTGTTGATGTCCTGTGTTAGAAAAATGCCCTTTTCTGTCTTGATGTTTGTTGCCTTTACAGCCACTGGGTGCAACTTTGCCATGTGTTCCATTACAGTGAAAATGGTAAAATTTTTGTGCCTTACTATAATTCTGGTGCATGAGGTATAAACGCCGAGATTTCAATAGCAGGGTGCTGCCAGGGGAAGCCCTTTGAAGGAGGAGGCCTGTGTGTGAGACACAACTGGTTCAAGTCAGCTGTGAAACCCCTCACTCCTCTTGAGGTGACAAAACTTCAGCCAGCCAGGCGAGTGTCTCTGCTTAGAAACTTTTAAGAAAAAGCTTTAACTGCCTTTTTTTTCCTAATGACTGAATGAGTAGATACTCTTGTTTTGTATGTCTTATGTTCATAGGTTTACTTCTAGTGAGTTTATTCCTGTGACGTTTCCTTAACAAATATGTTTGCGGTTGACGTATTTGGGTTTTTTGTTTCTGTAAGTTTTTGTTTTAGCTATAGTTTTTTCGCATCTTGATTTTATTCTTTCTGTACCTTTCCTCTGTCTGCTATTGGTGATAGTGTTGTGTTCTGCTTTCATTAAATATTTCCTTGCTTTTTCTTTAATTACGAGAGGTGTTTCTATTTTGTCAAAGATAAATTTGCTAGTTCTGTTTGTGTTGGTGTTGAGAGAGAAAATACTACTTCATGTCTTCTGGTTAATTTATCTCTTTGTTGTAATGCTAATCTAGTTAAGACATGATTAACAGTTATTCAGTGGGCCTCATTTTTTTCCTGTCCAGTCTCTTTTGACACTCAAATTAATGCTTTCCTATTTGCTGTATATTTACCCAGAGCTTAAGTTTGATATTTTTCTATACTCTAACAGTGGCTTTGGTTCTTCAAAAATAATTTTCAGTAATTAAAAATAGAAAAATTTCAGAGAAATTTAGGCACGTGGGTCAGTTAATTAGGAGAGTGCTCTTGAAACTGCTGAAATTAATTACAGAAGAGTTTAAGAACAATTTTTGAAGCACTTTAGAGTGAAGCTTTTTGTTAGAATTTTTAGTTGTACAGTATATCATTGCATAAGTGCTGATGAAGGTACCTCAGATTTCAGCCCTAATTTATTGGGCCAAAGTCTTATACTTTTCTAGTAAAATAAACTGAGATAGAGCCAGTCTAATACTTCAATAGTGAAACAGATCTATGCAGTATTCAAACCGTGTCTCTCATGCCAGTTAGAGCTTCTCGCCTTTGTCATGTTGTCTCATGCCATTTCTTTCTAGTTAGAAACTTTGTAACCTGCCTGGTAATGAAAAGTTTCTATCTCATATCCCATTAAAATTGCACAACAGATTCAAATGCTCCAGGACTTCTGATGTTAGACCTTTGAACATGTTGTGTCTCTTCCTTGGGACACAGAGCTGGACTACACTAGGCAACTGCCCCTTCTATGTTTTTCCTGGTGGAAACTTTCCAGATGCCTTGTGTGGTATTTCTTCTTACTTGCCTAGTGTATTGCTTAGCCACTAAGATATCATCCACCACAAATACTTAATGTAACCAGAGCTCAGACTGCTCAGTTTTCATAGTCTTCTGGCAGGGAATGTCACCAAGAATGCAGCAGAAATCATCTGCTGGCAGATCTAGGGTGAGTGGATGGTGATTCTGAGTTCTTTCTTCAAAGCAATAAGCCTTTGTGATTCCAGGAAGTAAAAAACAGAGTTCTGGAAAAGCAAGAGCTTCTCAGGTTTGCCCCCCAAGACATTATTTCTGAAGTGCATTTATTCTGTTACCCTGTCTAGCAGTTTTTGGGTACTCGAGAGATGACACCTTGTCTAACATGGAATTTATACATATCTGAGGAACGGAAAAGAGGAGTGACAAGACTCCCTTCTGAATAAAGGAGAAATGATGAAATTATGAGGACAGGAGAAGAAGTTGTAAATATATTTCAAAGGACATAATTCTGTTAGAACCCCCAGGGGACTGCAAAGAGGACAATGCTTGTGAAAGTGAAGGTGTGCTACTAGGAGTGGGCTCTCTGTAGTTAGGACTGTCTCTTAGGATAGGGCAATGCAGAAGATGTCAGTGTGTGTTGAAGTCACCAGGAGGAAAGTGAAAGAAAGCTTTCAGATTTGACCTTGATGTAGGTAGGCTAAATCCTTTTTCCTTTAGTTCCTCACTTTGTTTCTTACAGTTATTTGTAGCTGTGTTGCGTACTTTGGATGTGATAAATTAATAGTTGGGTTTAACCTCAGCCTACTTTGAATAAAGATGGTTTTCAACAGAACTATCTGAAAACAAAGCAAGTTTCCTAAAAAACTTACAAGAGCTTAGAGTGTATTTTAATTTTCTGTAAATAACAAACATTATTCAATTATGATTTTCTGATGAAGTCAGGCAATTGCTGTCGTATTATGTGACTGTGAACCAAGGGCTTTCAGCTTTTTCCTGGTATAATTTGAATTAAATCTTCTCTCTTCTTTTTCTTAAGAAGGAGATTATATTAGATCAACTTGTTTTTTCAAGTTCCAAAGGTCCAAATAGCCAAGGAATAGGAAAAATAGGAAATGCTTGCTAGTGCTTATTGACACAGTTTTATTTTTCATCCTGATTCAATTAAGCTTACTAATTACTGCTCTGTTGGACACTGTCAAAGGGCTAGGGGTTGTTTTACAATTTAATAACCATATTATGATTCTAAACATCCTTCAGTTACAGAAAGAAAAAAAGGAAAAAAAAAATATTACACTGATATTTTTGAGGGGGTTTTTTTTACAGGATATACTCAGCATATACTCATAGTACTTGCCATGTTGATTTGCTGTGTGGTGAGGAGCTGAATGCTGAAAGCAGAGATTATATTGGGAGCATCACATGTGTGGTTATGACAGCTGGCAGGAGCAGTCAGGCACTGCAGAGAGGGCAGGAATGTCCACAGAACTGCTGCCGATAAAGATTAGTGGGTAATATCCTAATTTCCTCCAAATGAAGGGTAAAACTAAAAGGTTATGTGAGGGTGCCTGCACTCAGTGCAGTGAGAAATCTCATCACTGTGTTTTGCCAGCTCCTATTCCCTATCAGTCAAGATATGAAGGAAGTCACCCCACCGAAGGCAGTTTAGGTGCAGTTTTTCCTAGTACTGGGATAATAGTATTTAGATAAGCTGTATTTAATGTGATTTTCTGCTTCCTTCTCTTCAAGCAGCAACACAGCAAGAGCAGATTTTGGTACATTGTACCTTTGTCCTGTGGCATGGTGAGAAGTTTGAGAAGCATCGAGCCTGCTGAAGCAAGAGGCTTCTGCTGACCTTTTACTGGGGCTGACTGAAGCTGTTGGGAGGACCTAAAGAAATAGCTTTATGACACATTTGGCTTTGACATTGTTTACTTCTAAGCAGCTTCCCGTTTCCATGCAATTTCCAAGCTGAACCTACTTGATATTGACAGGTAATATTTTAATGGATAGATTGATTGGACTGGCAGAATGAATTAGCCATCAGCTTGACAACCATACAGCATTACGTTGTGTATCTGTTTACTCAGCACTGGGTGAAATGCAGGAGTCTATTGAAAATCAGATTTCCATGCTGCTTTGTCAAAGCAAATTTAATCACAGCTAGAACATGTGGCATCCATCATTTCCACTTCAGAAGGCATCAGCAGCCACAGATCAGCAACAAGAAGCAGTGCTGCCACTGCTGTCTTTGACTCACATGGAAAATTAAATTTTAGCATAGATTTTTGATTAATGATGCAGTTTTACCCATCAAACATGATTACTTAAGTGTTCTCTATTAAAGTAATCCCCGATAGCTTTTTATCTAGAAGCAAGGTGTTACTCCATTTGGCTTTGAGTCACTCTTCCTGATGTGGGATAGGCTTTTGGATATTGCCTTTGCAGATTAGACAACTGCTTTCTGTTTGTTGTTCTTTGAAATCTCAGATCTGCCTGGCTGCCTACTTTTCCCTGCATTTTAGGGACCAGCTCAGTTACATATTGTAATTTGTTCTGTGTTTTTCTCTGAAATTTCACATTAATGCGTCTCTTTCTACCCTCATGGATATCAGGATAGCAAATTGTATTATAAGAAATCTCAAGGTAACTTAAGGAGTAAAACAATACAGAGTACATGGGAAGATGCCACCAGTTGCTTTGTGCATGCCTTGAGTGTGGCAGAGAACATTTAAAGTGTCCAGATGTACATAAAATGTTTTAAAACCTTGTAAATATTAGTCCTGCAAATTTTACTTTAAAAAGTTTTCAGTTCTTTTAATTTATCATAGGCACTGAAATGGCACCATTTTAAAAGCTAATACTTCTTTTGGGAGTGATCTCTTTTTTCTCCCACTTCTGCTTCCATTTAGAATGTCCAGGCATTTGTTTTGTTACACCACTGTCTATTCCTATTATTCTTGTTTAATTTTAATCTGATGTGTTAATGCCTCCATAACTGAGCCCAAAGCCTTTTTCTTTCAGACTTGAAGATAACAGCACAATTTTTCTAATTCCTACTAATTGAGCTGTGATTCTTTAAGATTGTCACAGGTCTTGTACTGTCTCTTCTAATGTCCTCAAAATTAATGTCATCAAGTGAAAGGAGCTCATAGTCATTAAGAGATCTTCTGAGAATTATTTTTTATTTACAGCACTGCTCAAAAATACCTTGCTGGTAGAGTATTTGAGTTCAAATAATAATATTTCTTGTGTTTCTACATTTCCTCAGAATATTCGGCTGTTTATAAGTATTTTGTACTTACAATAAAATTTCAAAATTGCTTTCCTTTATATTGTTGCTATGAGTGGTATTAATATCCTGAACCAAATGTCTGAATATGCTTTTTTGCCTCTTTCCTTAAGGTAAGTCACCTTGTGGAGGTGTTATTGTCTCTTGAGTGTAGAAGGTGCCAGGGGTGAGTAGTGTTGCCTGGGAATGTTGAGCAATAAGCAGAATTTGAAGAGTAAACAAGCCAAACAAGCCCTGCCTTTCTGATAGATGCCACAGCACAGACGCATTGCCAGCACTGCCAGTGCAGATGTGTCGCCCAGCTGCCACTGGGAAAGCTGTAAGAAGTGATGGGGTGATGCTGGTTCTGTGATTTGAATCAATGCTGCACAAATGCTGCATAAGCAAATAGTGTATTTAAAGACCCACATGCCAGATCTTGTCCCTTACTCTGCCAGGTAGTTGCCCACCAGATGTACTCTCTAAATTTTGTGTGATCTGCACTTGGACATCTGTATCAGGGACATTTGTGTAGGGTGCCAGCTGAATACATACAAGAACTAATCAATCCCTAAGGGTACAACAGTTTTGTCTCTGTCAAACTGGTTTATTTTTGTTTTTCTTAGAAAAATATGAAGCTGATGAAGTATAGCTTACCTTTCAACACCGAAAGGTGTTTCTTCCCAAAGGCTGGGAGGTGTTCAAGATTTATGACTTTTCTGCTATCTGATTCACTGGTCTGCATGGTTGATGTTCCTATGCTAGCTATCAGATTGTATTTTTCAGACAAGAGTTTCTCACGTTAATAGCCAGTGCAATTTGTAATTAATTGTCACTGGCCTTATGTGGTAGCTGGTGTGGGGTCTGTAGCTCAGACCCAGGAAACCATAACCGGTCTGGAGAGATGGTCCTGCGAGGAACCGTCTTCCTGGACCCCGTGTAGTTTTCTCTCAGCCACCGGAGTGCCTTTGCAGAGAGGCTGTCAGCTCTTTGGTGATTTTCAGCTAGTGATTTCAGCTCTTGCTCTGCAAGGCAATCTCCAGGCCAGACCAGGAGGAGAGACGAGAAGCTCATATAGCAATTCTGCATGAGGCAGCTTTATTAGCCTGCACCCCACGAAGGGAGGCAAAGGACGAGCTCTCCGAACTCACAGGGGCAGAGGGGCTAGATTTATAGGGATACAGGGGTGGGTGTGAGAGGGTAAAAGCCAGTGGGTTACAAAGAATCTACATAGGTTTTCCCAGAGGATCATGGGTCTGTGTCCTCTCTCGCTGTAACTGCAAGGTGGCTGCCTTTTCCAGGGGGATTCTGCTGGGAGGTTGTGGAAGCTCATTATCAGCAGGCCTGTCTCCAGGGCAGGGGCTGGGCATATCCCACAGCCTTACTATTATCTGAGTGAATTGATAAGCATCCACTGGGCAGCAAGTCTTTCTTTTTGATCCACTTTCTTCTGTGTACATCTTACAACTTAAAGGTACACTCAGGGTGACAAAAGCTCAAAATTTTGAGACCTGAGTTCTGACACCTGTATCAGGTTTGATGAAGTTTAGCTGTTGTGTCTGATCATAAATAACGGGTGAAGTATGGACTGGGATAGCCAAGCACAGTATGACTTTCCATCCCCTCGCTGTAGCTCCCACATACACCTGAGCTGGTTTGTGTGCCTCCTGATCTTGCCCAGTGCGAAAACTCATTTGTTTGTCTATCTGCATGTGCCTGAATTGAGTGCTAGGGTGCTGCTTTGGGAAAGACCAGTGAGGAGAAGCTGTTCAGTGTATGTATTATCTTACTTCATGCCAGCAGAGTATTTTCACTGGATTTTCAGAACACGGCCATTCTTAGATGCTGAAGCAACTTTTTAATGCAGTCTATGAACCTCCATCTGAGCAATAGTGCCTCCAATTTGTCTGGAATGGCAATAGACCCATGTGCTTGTTGCTGCATATTGGCTTCACTGAGACCAGGCATGTATGGGGTTTTTGTTTTGATACGACAGAAAATATCTTGTAGTTTGTATACTTCATTCATTTCCATTCCTGAGGACAGCCTAATTAGAATTGTCTGAAATAAAAAGGTGAGTTGAGGCAGAAAATTCATTTTGATTGTAGCCATCCAGTCTAGCAAAGAAGTAATAGTGCTGCTTCAAATTTTTAAATAATGAAATAAAATAATCAGAATGTAGTGGAATTGTATTGATAAATAACTTTATTCTGGCTTGTTTTAAAACAAATAATATTTTCTTACATTTTTAATGCAAAATTTCCAGACTTTTTTATATTGCAGTGTCCCCAAACTATTAAATTCATGAAACTAAAGTTTCATGACAGATTTATTAATATAACTGAGGAAAAAAATAGAAGGTGGTGATTTTAGATTTGATAACTGCTTTATATGTAGTGCAGAAAAGAGAGGAACGGGTTTAGTTGGTGTTCTGAACAAAGTAAAAATATTGGTCTTTCCTATATGTCTTTTTTATTGAGAAAAGAATCTTGTGTCCAGTTGAATGCGATGTTGGGACGTTGTTCAGATATTACTCCACTCTACTGAATCAAAGCCTTTTTCAGGATTTTATGGAGCTTTCTGTAATCACATGGTCTCAATCATTTTAGCAGTAATGTAACAATTTCTTATGCTTCTTGCTCTGGTATGTATACATCCATCAAGTTTTAAATTGCATGTAATCTTTTTGCAGCAGTTTAACAAGGGAGGAATAATGCACAGAACAGCAGTAAACATTTACAAGCCAATGCTTGCCTATTATCACTTGGCTAAATGCATTTTAAAGACCAGGGCATCCTGATTTGCTCCGGTGACAATCTCATAATTGTAGCGAATACAATTTAGAGCACACAGTTCTGGAAGAAAAGATGCTAGGGAAACCTCGGGGGATGGAGATCTGGGATTGGAAATAAGTGCTTGATTGCTCATGGAAGTCTGTGTTTTTAAGAAAGCAAGATACCACTTTCTTTGTCAGTTTAAGCTTTTTTTGTTGTCAACATGGGAAAAAACGTGGAAAACTTTGTTGAAAGCACACATCTATTGTGGAGTAGAGGACCAAGATTTTAATATAAGTAGTGACCTAAGTGTACCATGACCTGTGTTATCATCTGTCTCTAAAGGAAAAAAAAACCTCTCTTCAATTTTTCTTTAAGTAATTACAGACCCTTGCACTTCAGAAGGTTGGACTCTGGTTATTTTCTCTCATGCAAGTGATCCCTGACTGTAGAGGCCTCATTTCAAAGTCATTCTCACTTGTCTTGGAGTCTCTTTAGGGATTTCCAGAGGAAAGAGAATCAAGGTACATGACATATGCCATGAGTTGGCAGGTTAATTCAGTCAAAATCAGCTTCCAATTCATCCTTTCCTCATGAATGATTTAATTTGAAGAAAAGGTATTGGACTTCACTCTGTTTCCAGAAAACCAGTGTGTGATGAGTCTGTTACTGTTTATGGTGTTCTACCTCTGCCTTGAAAGCTGTTACTGTATTCCCCACACAAGTCCCTACCTACAGTTACAGCATATCGTTCAGACACCATCTACACTTGATTTTTTTTTCCTTTTGCTAAACACAGAAAATCACAGAGGTTTCTGTGAAATCTTCCGTACTAGATCCCTCTACATTAGGTCACTTGAGTAGGCTCTGTGAAGCAACATCTCATCAGTAACCATCAACCTGTTCAGACCTACTGTGCTGTGAATTGCCTGAAATACCCAAATCACAGGGAAGACCTCTTCCTCTTCCAGCTGCTGCCATTTCTTGCCTCATACAGCCAGTATCTGCTCTTTTCAAGGGCAGTCACTTTGTCAGGCGTGAGCCCTGTTTCCTGACACAGCCCTTGGAAACTTACAAGCATTTCCTGGGAAGGGAAGCCATGGAATGGGACTCTTTTCTGCACTGCTGTGTCTTAAGCTCAGCAGGTCTCCCAGGAATTTCTAGGCTGAAATGAGATTAATTCCCAGCTCTCTTGTCCTCCAAGAATGTTGACGTGTCCTTGTGGATGCTCATGCAGTACCTTGCTCTGGCAAGGTCACAGAATAGCAGAGTTCATTCCTGGGAGATCCTAAATGTGAACCTGTTCATGGCTTGAAGGCTTGCTCTTGCTTTCCTCATCTGTTCTGTGAATAAAGCTTTGAGTCAGACCTTTGTGGTAGATGTACATAGATCTTTATCCTAGAATAAGCTCTCTGAAGAAGACAAAAAGCTTTTGAACTCAAGACTGATTTTATCCGAGTCGAAGCTAGAATAAGTAACTTCTTAAATCCAGAAAATCCAGAGTAGATAGATAAGATGGAATGAAAAGAAAGTATATAGCATTTTTGTGGACTTAAAACCACTGTGTCTGTTCAAAAGGTGTTTGCTTCTAGGCAGTTTAATGGCTCTAAATAGCAGCGAATGCTGCACTGACTCCTCTGATACTGAGTTTTCCTTCCATCTGACTCTCTGAGGTTTGGATGTTGGCTGCTGGCTTTGGGCAGTCTCTATATGAAGCTGCAGCATCCCCACCTGAGCTGTGACTTTCTCTCTGCAGACACTACAGTCTCTGTAAGGTAGGTCTTTCTTGCTATGCTCGGTTCCTCAGAAGAAAGGTAGTCTCCCCTCCCTCCCTCTGCTTTGCTGTTGAGGAAGAGTGTGCATGGTATGCCTGTACACCCAAAATTGATGCCTTGCTGTACAGTGCTAGTGATGGATAGATTAGTGAAGTGATGTGTTGGTCTTCAAAAAGGCAAGGAAAAAGGAAATGGAAAAAGGGAGTCTAGATGAAAAACTACTTGTCACATCTTGCAAAAATGATTGATGGTTCAAAAGGAATCTTGCCTTCAACAAATGAATATCAAAACAGATAAATCTGAAATAAATAAAATATTGTGACTTCAGTGTTACTCTCTCTTTCCTGGATTTGTCTATTGTTTTCTTCAGTCTCTCACTTCCCAGATACCCACTCCTCCCTTGTTTACTTCTATTCCCTGTCAGCGTATGGTTTATCATTTTCATGTTATTCATGAGTATCCAATGTTGGTATTCATCTTCCCTTTCTACCTGTTCCGCTTGTTCTTTTGATGGCCAGAGAACTCTTGCTTCCCCTCTCTTTTGCAGCCCATGTACTCCTTGGACACTTCCTTTGCCGTATCTGCATCTTCTCTGTTATTCTGGGGCACACATCTCCAGGGCAGTCACATTGGCTCCCACACTGCCTGCCAGTTCATACCTCTTAGGCTGAAGGAAGGCTAGGGATCTTTAAGGCTCTCTTTCCAACTGCTCCTTCCGTTCCCCCATGAGTGCAGTTGTGCTGGTTTGGCCAAATTTAGAAATATATCCTCTGAGAGAAGGCAGGTCACCACCCCTCCCCCACCAGGTTCAGGAAAAAATAAATTTTCCTCAAAGGAAAGTGAAAGAGATAAAAGCTATTTATTTAACAAACACACAGGGAAAGGATAATAATGCTAAATAATAAAATCTCTCGCTGTGGAGAAAAAACCTGGGAAAGTATCAGAGTCCTCCCTTTGGTCTCCTGAGAGCTGGGGCTTGGCCCAGGGCCAGGCCCTCTGTGCCCGATGGAAAGTCCTCCTGATGTGTTCTGACATTGAAGCAGTCCAGCAGAAAAGGGAGAAAATCCAAAATTCCAGGGAAGGAAAAAAAAGGTTCAACTCTCAGTCTCTCTCAGGAGAAAAAGAAACTGAAAAACTGGCCAAAAGCTGACTGGAAAAAAACCCCAAAACTGCAAGCCGGGTGCTTCCTCACTCCCTCGCCGCAGCTGGAAAGAAAAGTCCCTATTTCTGTGTGACTTTGAACAAGCTGAAAACTGCTTTGAAAAAGTTTTGCTCAGTGTTTCCTTCCCCCTCTCAGGCTCAGTTTA
>NW_008237885.1:1461402-1483364 GCF_000691975.1 Corvus brachyrhynchos | reverse complement strand
AAGAAAAAAAGTCGCTATCTCTGTGTGACCTTGAACAAGCTGCAAACTGCTTTGAAAAAGTTTTGCTCAGTTTTTCCTTCCCCCTCTCAGGCTCAGTTTAAAGGCATAGAAAGGCACAAGAATTAATTTCTGGGCATAGGGCAGCGATATGGGATACACATCATAAAGTCACCCTAAGACAGCAATGTTTTGGGAACCCTGTGATTATGTCCTGTTTTGTGTTGCTGTTCCAAGAGCAAAATGTCATATGGATTTCTGTAGTACTTGTATCTGCCTGTAGGACCTGCATGAAATTTAAATCCTCAGTGAGGATGATGGCAGGACCTGAAGTGTGACCTTGTAGTTGGGTATCATTAAATCAGGCCTGAAACCAGAGCTAATAACTTGTTATTAATAATTATAGAAGTGCAGGAGCTTTTGAGTGTGTAGTAGATAAAAAGTAATAATGTGGACTTTCCTGGCTTTGGCTGGAATAGAATTAAATTTCTTCCTAGTAGTTGCTGCAGTGCTGTGGTTTGTATTTAGTGTGAAAATAATGTTGGTAACACACTGAATTTTTATTTGTGCCTAGGTAGTGGTTGCCCTGAGTCAAGGACTTTTCAGTTTCCCATGTTCTGCCAGTGAGAAGGTGCACAAGAAGCTGGGAAGGAGCATGGCCAGGAGAAGCTGACCTGAACTGGCCAAAGGGCCATTCCATACCATGGAATGCCACACTCAGTATATAAACTAGGAGAGTTTGTATGTGAGTGACTGATGGCTGCTTGGGACTGGGCTGGGCATCGGTCAGTGGGTGGTGGGGAACTGTGCTGTGCATTGCTTGTTCTGCTTGGGGTTTATTTCCCTCTCTTTTTATAAATCTCTCTTTTCATTCTATTATTATATTTAATTTAATTTCAGTTATTAAATGGTTCTTATCTCAACCCACAGGTTCTACCTTTTTTTCTGATTTTCCTCCTCATCCCATGGGGGGTGTGTAGGTTGTGAGTGAGTGTCTGTGTGGTACTTAGTTGACAACTGGGTTAAGCCAAGACAGTCTTTTTGATGCCCAATGTGGGGCTTAGTGGATTGAGTTAACGACAAATCTACCTGAAATGTGTTAGAACAAATTTGTTATAAGCATTTATTATACTTAATAGTCACTGGTCACAACAATTTCTTTGCTCTCAAAGTTGTAATGGCTGTTTTTAAGTTGCATTATGTAATCCCTTACTTGCAGTACATGTTCACTGTTGTGTTGTTTAATACCTGTGAGAACTGGACTAAGGTTATCACGTTGTTGTACTTCGTAACAAACCCTGGCTTATGATGTGATAGAATTGCTGGTTGTGAAACTAATCTGGTATTTGTATTCAGCATTGCAGTCATATCCATACTCCAGGAAACTATAAATAAGGGGTTTTTTTACATTTTGCCTTTTCTCCTCTGAGACCAAAATCATGGCAGAGGCACTTCCCTTTCTCTTCTCCTCCAGGATAATAACAATAGCTCTTCAGAATTTTGAATGTCCTTGAGCTGTTCAAACCAGCATGTTGCTACTGTTGTATCTTCTGAATGTGTTCCAGGTCTTATTTAAGGTTAAACAACTATTTAAGAATGCCACCTAGAGATCTGGTGATCCCGAGGCTGGACTGTCAGGAGTGGCAGAGTGTGTGGGATAATAGGGGCAAGTACTGAATTCCAGCAGTTTAAAGCGGGTATGTCCTACCCCCCACCTGTACAGACCAGTATCTCAGCTATTAACGGTAAGTGTTCTTTTGTGGAAGAGAGAGGCTACAGACAGGGTATACCACAGGTACCCCATGCTTTTACCTGAAGGACCATGGAGAGAAAGCAGGATGGAAAATACACCTCAACCCCGGAGGCATGGGCATGTGAGACAAGGAAAAACAATGATAAATGGGGGTTCTCCCAGGAAAGTCGCTGCTTCAGTCTCCAGTGAGCAGTTCCCCAGACATAGTGGAATAGCTGATCTTCCTCCTGATCCTGTGTAAAGGAATTCTAATCTATTTTTACAAGAAATCAGTGGAGAACCCTATGACCAGGTCTAGAGGGGCCCTGTCTCCGGCCACGTGGAGGAGAGGAACAACCAGGTTTATTGGACTGTGTGGATTAAATGGCCTGGCATCCCTTCCTCCTCCTACCTCCCCCTAAAAGATGGGGGAGAGGAGCTGTGTACCTTGCCTGGTCTCTTGGATGACACTTTTGTTGTGACACTGCTGAATGTCAAGGAACAGCAGGTGCTGATGGTGATCACAACACCAGTGTGCACCAGTGGCAGCATCTCACCAACAGAAACCCCCTGGTGCCCTTTCACAGACTAATCTGTCAACTGGAGAGCCAAGGAACGATCAGCAGGGCCCACTCACCCTTTAATAGTCCCATATAGCAGCTCAAAGTTCTAATGGAAAGTGGGCACTAACAGGAGATTATCGTGGCCTGAATGAAGTCACCCTGCCAGAGTGTTGCCGTTCTGGACATGCTGGAACTTCAATAGCAACTTGAGGCAAAGGCAGACAAGTGGTAAAGCACAGCTGATATCACTGATGGATTTTTCTCAATCCCTTTGGTGGCAGAGTGCAGGCCAGAGTTTTCTTTCAGTTGTGGGTGTGTCCAGTACACCTGGAATTGACAGTCCCAGGGGTGAACACACAGCTCTGCCATCTGCCATGGACTGATCCAGACTGCATTGGAATAGGGTGAAGCTGGGGAACACCTCAATACATTGATGACATCATCATGTGAGGTAACAGAAGAGGAAGTTTTGAGAAGGAGAAGAAAATAGTCTAAATCCCTTGGAAAGCCAGTTTTGCCCTAAAGCAAAGTAAGGTCTAGGAACCTGCTGGGGAGATGCAGTTTTTAGGAATAAATTGACAAGATGGATGAGAGATGGATGGTTGTCACATCCCAATGGGTGTGATCAACAATAATAGCAATTCTATTTCAATTATTAAACTGGTCTTATCTCAACCCACACCCCATGGAGAGTGAGATGGGTGAGTCAGCAGCTGCATGGTACTTATTAGTTGCTGGCTGGGGTTATACCCTGAAAAGTCAAGAATCGGTAAAACTAGTATGGCGTATAACTGGGAGCTGATTTGGGCTGTAAAAGTAGCTTTTGGAAAATGAGAATATCTTAAGTAAGCTAAAAAAGTCAGTCCTAGGACAGTGAGATTTTTCATTCCCATGGCACTAAAACAGACTTCTGTAAAGCTTTCCTCCACTGAAATTAGCTATTTTATTTTTGTACTAATTAATCATATCTTTGTATTCAACTAGGACAGAGTATGTTTTCCTCTGAACTTACTAGCAATTATTAGAAATTATAGGGAATAATGTTTCTTATGCTGTTACCTCAATTGTAGTTGCTTATGCTAATGCTAACATTTAGTTTTAAATACAGAGGTTTTATTTTAACTGTGTAACACTTGGAGGAAGATGGAATCTTACAATGGAGGTTTATGTTTGTTTCTTTTTAGAAAATAGCTTTAGACTATATCAATGTGGCAATTATCTTTAATGAATCCATCATGATTGAATGCATATGGAATGTTCTTAATATGCATTGGGTAAAGAACAATAATTAACCAATTATAGGACTAATTTGTCTTTAAGCTGCTTTATTTTGTAGTAGTTTATCTTCAAACTTGTCAATAACTTAGAGGGTATAATGTAACATTGTTTTGAAAATGGTTCTTGTATTGGTTTAAAAAAAAAAAGATTGTGAAAGTGTTTGGCTGCATGTATGTACCGCAAGTGACTCGTTCATTTGTAGACACCTACACTGTAGAGCTCTGACACAGGCACAGGGAATCTGAGGTTTAGATTCCCTTCACTTTCACTTGAGTAAGACACATGTTTTCAGGCGGGAATTATTCCACCCTGAAATAGGCAGCTATCAAAGCCATACATACCAAGTTCTGTCATAATTGGCAAAGAGAGCATAGCAAGCCCTTAGGAATAAAAGCCAACACATAAAGTGGGTGAAGAGAAAGTATATTCCTCATGGTGGAGCAATATTTTTTGAAAACTCAGCCTACCTGTGTTGTAGTGCTAGGTTTAGTTTAGCAAGCTGCAGTTTCCCTGAGAGCTCAGCGGAGCTGCTTAGGGCAGTGTGACCATTGTCACCCTCCCGCAGTCCATTTTGGACAATTCCGTGGTTTTGCTCCAGCAGCTCTCAGCTCTACAACACAGAGTGAAGGAGGCGAGAAGGGTCTCTCCATGAGGGTTTGAGAGGACTTTTAATGGCTACATCTCGTCCCGGCGATCCCCAAGGCAGAGAGCCATCACGATCCCGGAACAGGGGGGTTTTCTCAGATCGCAGGGGCGGTACACGGGCAGAGTTGGGGTACAGGAACCAGTAGGGAGGACCCGAGGGAGTGGCCAGGACTAGGGGCAGGGGGAAGTGGGGGGGAAAACAATGTGAGAGGCATTTAATAAATGAATCAGTGGGAAATACAGCACCACATACCTCAAATTTGGGAGAAGATGCAATGGAGCACGCACCCCTGTATTCTGTGTTTCGTTTCACCTGTGCACCTGCACCTGTCCATGGTGTGTGAATGTCTGTGCTGTGCTAAGGCTCCTTTGTATTAATTACATGCCTACACCATCTCTCCTCAGCAGTTCTTCACTGGTGTATGCAAAGGAATGAGATCAGGTTGAGAGGAGCTTTTATTCGTCTCTGTCACTCTGTGAGGCTGCACATAAGACTTTGGTGTTGTAAGGATGTTGGGAAACTGGAAAAGTGTTAATAGAGGGCTGCTGCAATGAGCAGGAGCTGGAATTTGCATCCTGTGTGAGTGATGTTGAAGGAACTGGGCTTTTCCAATTGTGAAGAAATGCCTTGAAAGCATTTACAGATATGGCAAGGTCTTGTAAGTAGTGATGGAGAATATAACAAGTGGCAACATAAGATGGTGTATGAGAAGGTTTAGGCTGCACAACAGAAAAAGAACTTCAGTAGGTGGATTATGTGGCACTGGGACAGGTCACCCAAAGTCCCCATTCTTGAAGGTTTTTCAAGACTTGGCTTGATAAAACTCCAGGTGACCTAATGGTACAATGTTGGTAATAGTCTTGGTTTGAGTGGAATGCTAGATGGACCTCAGATTTACAGGGTTCCATGTCACCGTTTCTATGATTTTGTGCTTTTCCTTTTATAAGATGATGTTGCTGTGATGTTCCTTCTTTCTGACTCACCCTCAGCTATGCAGAATGATATTACTTCTTGTTTGCAATCCAAGTGATTGCACTTCAAAAAGCATTAAGGCAAAAAGATGAGAAGGAACTGGCATTCTGCCTCTCCTGAAAGGTCCATGTGTTTTGGTATTAACATTTCTGAAAGAATCTGCAGCTGAAATTTTTTTCTGTCAGTGGTAGCAAAGGTCTCAGTCTATAAACTGCATGGGAAATTTGCAATCACAAAATTGTGGTTTTAATTGCAAGGTAGTAGGAGAGAATGATAGCTTTGGACCTCCACTGTTTATGCCTTTCTGTGTGTGCTTAGAAGCAGACAGGTAATCAAGGTACAGACTTAAACATGGATGTTATAAATTTACTTAATTCCTACTACCCAAGGGACTATTGGTATAGTAAAACACTAACAATTAAAACTTGCACATCAAGCTTTGTGGCTCCAACAAATCCTCTAACTGTAGCCTGAATAAGATGCCAGTAAAAAAAACTTAATAGTGTCCTCTTTACTAATTAAACAGTCTAACTCAGTGTCATAACCATTTAAATCCTAGGGAATGTCTTCTGGAAAGAAGGTAAAATACAGTACTTGACTTCAACATGCATCTGCAAAAGGTTTTTAAAATTGTTTGCTTTTAAACCTTGGCTGACAAAATTCTGGAGGAAAAATGTTGCTTGATAAAGTTTATTTGGAAAGCAGATGCTTGCTGAGTCAGAGTTCATGGGATTAGAATATTGTACAGTGATTATATCAGGCAGCAGCTGTGGCTCTGATTCATGTGCCAGGTTTGCATTAAAAAAGGATATTTCTTCTGGGACCAATCAAAAATACTAATATTTGATCAAGGAATTACTAGCTGAATCTTTATTAATTGCATAGTGAGCTGTTCTGTGACCTTTATTTAAGATTATTCTTCAGCGGCTAAAAATTAGCTAATCTGTTTCATTTAGAATAGACTAACCTCGGAAATATCATTAGGAACTAAGCATCTGCTCATCAATCAAAAAAACTTTTAATGGGAAGAGCTCTTAGTTGATACTTCTTAAGAAGACAAAAGAGACTCCCAGATGAAGTAAGTCCATCAAAATAGCAAATGAAAATTAAGGATACATCTGGATTTGATGCAAAGGTAAAGATAAAACTTCATTATGTAGGATGGAAGTAATTAAATTGCTTTTTCAAGTTACTTTGGGGATCCACAGCATGTTTTCGTAACCTCTGCAATCTTGAGAATAACAGGTTCAATAAAGATGGAATTTCACTGTAGGCTTTTATTTACTTTATTCACTACACTTGCTCAATAAATCATGGAAGTGACTTCAATGTCCACTAGGTATGTCTTGATAAAAGATAATCATAATTCTTTTCAAAAAATATCAGACTCTGGTATAGGGAAGGCAATGCCAATTAAAATGTATAAGCATTGCTGTGTGTCTCACTCTCTGCTGTGCAAAGCACGTTGACTTCAGTGAAGGCTCTAGTGCAAGGTAGAGGTGAGGCTAAGTCAGCATTCCTCATTCTCAAGGTTCTTCTTCATCAGCCTACAATTTCTCAAGTTTAATGTATTTGGGATTCCCTTTGCCAGCTCTATTGCCTACCAAAGTATGAATTTGGAATTTTTCCACAGCACTAATATATTTTGCAGTCATAGGAAAATAAATATTTTTTGTTTATTTTCATGGGCTCTTTCATTTTCATGAACTCTTCATTGGTTTGTGAATTTAATTTCTTCCAAAAAATATTCTTTAGAAGTAGAAAATATGATTCTCTGCCCTAAGATGTTAAGAAATCATGGTCATTTTTGTAGGAGGCAGATTAAAAGCTGGAAAGAAGGGAAGATTCTTACCTGTTAACTGTAAGCTTGTGAGTTACTTGGACTAGCAATCTGGTTGTGTTTGGCTTTTTAGAGAGTGAGCAGAAAGGGGCTTCAGAAACAGCTCAGGGGGTTCCAAAATGTTGTGATCAGCTTTTAAGATAGGCCTTTCATTAAGTTACATGTGCATTTGAAATTGGATGAAAACAAAAATTATTCTCTTGAGTTTGTACACTGATTTTATTTTTAAGCACTTTCACAAAATTATGCATTGTTGAATGAGCCAGTTGATGGGAGTATTTTGCCCATTCTTCTAAACAAAATGTTCCTGGTACAGCAAGCTGGAGGGGTATTTCCCTGTTTTGTTTCACTTGTTAGTCTTCAGGCAGAAAAATGAGTAAGAAGTACAGCACTTTCTTTCACTGGGAATGCATGTGGCATGAGGGTGTTGCCACTGTCTGATACACTGTTGAATGCAGTGGGATTTCTTTTTCTCAGTTTTTCAATTTTTCTGCTTGAACTGCATAGAAAACCTACCAGCAAACATACAATAAGTATAGTGATGAAAAACTTAAAAAGCTGTAAATATAAAAACAGAATTCTCTGCTTCACTTTACTGGTCCTTCCTTTTTTCACAACCATATATTGCAGTCCTTAAGAACATGTTTCCAGTGTACTCATTTTCCACTTGGGGTGCATGCTGGAAAGTGAGCGAGGGTGCAGATGGAGTTCAGAAGTTTCAAGGTCCAGAATCCGCTTGCTTGTTTTTTCCTTATTAATGTACACCCTATTTGGGTTTTGATAAATGTAATTTCTCTCCATTTTGTAGCAGCAAGAAAGGAAGGACAAGTATTTTTGACTGGTGGAGGTGACATTGTTTGAAAGGATCTTGGCTGCTCTAGCATTTCCTTGTGGTTGGAGACACCATCTAGGAGAAAAATGCAATGCTCCTGCTGAGCAGGGAATGTGCAGTGAATTACACCTCAGTCAATGAGAATACCTGTTTCTCTAAGCACTTCACCTTATGTCTTGTGGTCTTATTTTGGGAACAAAAAGCCAAACACACAAAGGCCCCCCTGCCATTTGCAGCCGTGTTTGGAATTTGCTCAGGTAAGCAGAGAAAGCAGAAGTCATCAAAGGCGTATGCAGAATTATCTCCAGTGATGCAGGGGTTCTGTAGAACAGCAGCTCTGGCCGCACACTTAAATGTGCTTGCAGGGACACAGCCTGAACTTTGTCCTTTCTGCTTCAAAAGTGGGTTTAGCTGCAGATTTAACAGGGTCTTTATGAGGCTGGAGATTTTGCTTGGCTTGGTCTTGTTTTGTTTGGATTTTTAAATTGTAGGGCAAAACCTGCAGTTCTGTTCCAAAGCAATTAGACTGCAAACTATATATAAACCAACAATATTTAGGAAAAAACAGCCAGTGGTTTATTTCCTTTTCATCGCTATTTCATCTCTGCTATTTAAATACAATGTAGTAGTCTTGCTAGTAAGACTGTGAAGAATCTGATAATCAAGGGTCTTTGAGTCTATAAATTAAATCTTTTTAGTGACTGTTGAGATTGTGTTTGAGCTCTAGAGGATTTACAACAGATGCATGGCTTACTAAACAACCCTAAATTATGGTAAGTCTATGTGTTTCTCTCCTACTATAGTTTTGAAGCTACTAAAAGGATCCTATGAAAAGGAAATACACATTTTAAATGCATCTAAATAAATAATCTCAATGTTCCTCTGTATAAAAAGACACATATAAGCACTCAAAATTATGTCCATAAATATGACTACATCAACCCTCTTGTTATCAGGAAGCAAGGAGATGAGAATGTGTCTGTTGTTCTTGCTAGTTTTGAGTTTCCCATCAAATAAATCAATACCAAACTTTTAAAAGACACAGAGTTGTTTTGGGTTTTTTTTGTTTTTTTTTTTTAAACTTTCTCACATATCTTCTTTTGGTTGATCCTGGCCTCTCTTCTCATTAAAAGACTGGTAGATCCTAAGCAGGACTGCATTTGCATTTCCCTTCAGCCGTGTGATTGCCTGCTGAAACTTGCAAACCTACATTTTGCCACACTGTTTGCAGATTTGCTTTTGATGCATATAAATGCTACAGAACTTGAACTGATGCACAATTTGACAGTTGTTATGCTTTAAAATAATTGGTATGGGGTTTTTTGCTGGTAGAACTGGGAGAAGGAATTAATGAGAGATATTTTTTCATTTGATGTTTTAGCGCTAAGCTGCTCTGCACTTTTTATGTCCTTTTTTCCTGAATTCTTCCTTATCCTACCTAATAATTAATAACTGCAAAAAATGGCTTATACTTTTAGAAAGAGATGAGGTTTCTTGTTCTGATAATATATGGTAGACCAATTTTATTTTGCACTGTGTCTGTTGTACAGTTTGTACCTCAAGATTTCAGTAATTAAGCAAGGGAGGAGATGAGGAGGGAAATACCCTTGTGGTGAGAAGGTGCTCTGAGGTTTCCTTGGTTTTTATCAGTGAAGACATGCAAGACTGCAATTATTTTTTCTTGTTTAATTTAAATCAGGGAGCTTAATCATATTTCAATGCAAAATTAAATGCTGGTGCATTTATAATTTGGTGTATTTAAAATTTGCTTCTGTTGTAGTAGAAGGTGTTTTTTTAGCATCCCTATCAATAGGGGAATCTGCTTTTGCAGTTTAGAAGGAAATGGTTTGGGGTTTATATGTATTGTAAAAGTAAGATACAAAGACTAACTCACTGCTATCTCATGCTTGCAGGTCTGTGATTACAGCATCCACTTGCTTTATTTTCAACAGCTTTTCATAGCAGTGTTTAATTCTCTAGGATCATTCAATTTGCTCCATCTTTCTGTCCTTGAAGGACTATGAGTCTGATTTCTGTTCTGATAAGAGGGTTCATGCAGAAGTCAAGGCTTCTAACTTCCAAAGACTTTGGAGTCCTTAGTAGCACCTCCTTCTTGAGATATTTAGTTAAACTTCTAAATCTGAAGTTTTCAAAGTAAGTGCCCTTCACTTTTCAAATATAATTAATTGTGCAGTGAGTTAGGACTACGCTTGTTATCAGGAAGCAAGGAGATGAGAATGTGTCTGTTGTTCTTGCTAGTTTTGAGTTTCCCATCAAATAAATCAATACCAAACTTTTGAAAGACACAGAGTTGTTTTGGGTTTTTTTTGTTTTTTTTTTTAAACTTTCTCACATATCTTCTTTTGGTTGATCCTGGCCTCTCTTCTCATTAAAAGACTGGTAGATCCTAAGCAGGACTGCATTTGCATTTCCCTTCAGCCGTGTGATTGCCTGCTGAAACTTGCAAACCTACATTTTGCCACACTGTTTGCAGATTTGCTTTTGATGCATATAAATGCTACAGAACTTGAACTGATGCACAATTTGACAGTTGTTATGCTTTAAAATAATTGGTATGGGGTTTTTTGCTGGTAGAACTGGGAGAAGGAATTAATGAGAGATATTTTTTCATTTGATGTTTTAGCGCTAAGCTGCTCTGCACTTTTTATGTCCTTTTTTCCTGAATTCTTCCTTATCCTACCTAATAATTAATAACTGCAAAAAATGGCTTATACTTTTAGAAAGAGATGAGGTTTCTTGTTCTGATAATATATGGTAGACCAATTTTATTTTGCACTGTGTCTGTTGTACAGTTTGTACCTCAAGATTTCAGTAATTAAGCAAGGGAGGAGATGAGGAGGGAAATATCCTTGTGGTGAGAAGGTGCTCTGAGGTTTCCTTGGTTTTTATCAGTGAAGACATGCAAGACTGCAATTATTTTTTCTTGTTTAATTTAAATCAGGGAGCTTAATCATATTTCAATGCAAAATTAAATGCTGGTGCATTTATAATTTGGTGTATTTAAAATTTGCTTCTGTTGTAGTAGAAGGTGTTTTTTTAGCATCCCTATCAATAGGGGAATCTGCTTTTGCAGTTTAGAAGGAAATGGTTTGGGGTTTATATGTATTGTAAAAGTAAGATACAAAGACTAACTCACTGCTATCTCATGCTTGCAGGTCTGTGATTACAGCATCCACTTGCTTTATTTTCAACAGCTTTTCATAGCAGTGTTTAATTCTCTAGGATCATTCAATTTGCTCCATCTTTCTGTCCTTGAAGGACTATGAGTCTGATTTCTGTTCTGATAAGAGGGTTCATGCAGAAGTCAAGGCTTCTAACTTCCAAAGACTTTGGCGTCCTTAGTAGCACCTCCTTCTTGAGATATTTAGTTAAACTTCTAAATCTGAAGTTTTCAAAGTAAGTGCCCTTCACTTTTCAAATATAATTAATTGTGCAGTGAGTTAGGACTACGTAAGGGTAAACTGTCCTATATGTGATAGCTTGAGTAATGCTGGGTAGAGCTGGAAGAAGAGCAATGGGATGCTCACACTCATAAAATCCTCCTTGCTTAAGATAATTTACAACACAGTGCCAAAATAACAATTAAAGAAGTGCTTTGCTGGTACTCAGTGTCTGTGTCCAAACTGGTCCTAACCACGAGAGCAGGAGCACACTGTTTCTCTGTTCTGCTGTTTCCTATGCATACCAAGTCCATGGAAGGGTGCTTTTGAGTGTTCCTGGCAGCCTATGAAGCTGCTTGAGTGCATGCTAGTGATAAGTATATCTTATCCAGGGTATGCTTAGGCTCATGGGCTCGCATGCATTTCCAATGATGTTTTTCAAAAGAGAAGAATCCAGCCTCGCTGATGATCCTTTCTTTTCCTGCTCTGACAGAAGTGAGAACTTTTCTACAAATGATTAACCAGTTCTATTTGGTCTGCACATCACTGAGCTCCAGCAATACACATTATAATGTGCAATTGAGGAAATGGTTTGGGATGTTTTAAATGTAACGACCTAGCAGCTTCTTTGAAGAATACTTCATTCACTGATGTTTTCCAGTATGACAATGAAAAGTTAGTAAATGCAGTTTTAAAGACTCTGAATTTATTTACCTCCTGTTCTCATTGAAGAGATTCAAAGCCTGCAGGTACCTGTCTTTGAAATCTGTAGTATAAATGTCACATGAGATTATATTTTCAACTGAAACAAAAGTCTGCAAAAATGACATGTTGGACAGAGAACAAATAGAATAATATTTTCTGTTTATGGGGCAATTCAATTCCAGATAGAAAACTATGCTTCCTTAATATTTTTCTTCTCTTTTGCAAAACTGTAGGAAATCAAATATTTATCCTAAATGCAAACTCAAATAGCTGCCAACACTTTTAGAGAAATGAGTGGTATGTAAGCATTTCATTGTAAGATTTCTTTTTCTTTCCTCAAAATTTGTGTCTCTTTGGGTGAGTATCCCAGACAAAATTTTGTTCAGAAGAAATAAATATGGCTATAGGTATTATAGTACCAGCAGTTAAATATAGTGTTAAAAAATTCCAGTGCAAAGCAAAGTGACTACAGATAGCAGCAATACAGGTGAGGCAGTAAAGGGTGAGATTTTCTGACAGCCAGAGCCACGTGTGGCATGAAATTCTTCTGGCCATTCTCTCCTCTGTCTGCTTAGTCTTCTCCCTCACAGTAATGCACGTGGGCAGGTCTCGTCCCTTGCAGTAGTGCCTCTGAAAACTGGTTTCCCAAATAATGACTATTTCTAGCTTTTCTTACTTTCTTCAGTTGTAGCAGAACCAATTGCCCATCTTCCTTTGCAGGAGGAACAGGCTTCTATGTGAGTCTTGATTATGGCAGGCTTTTTCATGTTGTGGAAAAGATGAGAGAATCTTAACTTCACTAATGCCTTTTTCTTTTCCTGTACTGTCAGAAATGAGAATGTTTCCATAAATGATTAATCATATCCATTTACTAAGGCTGTGTCATAATTTCCTGTAAAAACATGTGGGAAGAGATGTCTGTCTCTATTCTTCATTATTATGTCTACAGAAACTTAGGAGGGCTAAAGAAGCTTTTGGAAATGATTTGATTTGTCCTGTTTGTCATGAAGCAAGTTCCAGTGTGGAATTTCTTCCCCAGGGCTGGCCGTTGTAGCTTTAGAAGTCTCTCTGGTGTCCATCCTCCTGGAGGATGCTGATTCAAAGCATCCAGGATTCCAGAGAGCTTGTTAGGGCAGGATTTTACTCAGCTGTATTAGTGGTCCTCAGTGAAGCAGGGCTCTGCAGGATTTCCTAAGTGTCTATTTCACATGCCAGAGATTATTCCCATAGTGTTGCTGGAACTTGAAGATCATAGGACCTATTCATGTGTCTTTTTTAAGGCAAACCTTATGGAGAAAGTCGAAGTTGTATGGTTGTAAGATTGTTAGCCTTAGGAAATGACAAAGGTTGGATGTTGGGATTACTGTGTCTTCCATTTGTTTGCATCGTAGCATCACACTGGGCATCAGGTGGCTTCTTGGCAATCTCTGACAGTACTCTTTGCAGTAGTTCAAGTGTTGTCTTTGCAAAAATGTTCCATTAGAGACCATCTGTTTCTTGTAATTCATTCCTTTTTGCACTCTCTGAACTCCTGATTTTACCAATATCAGTAGTTGTAGGCTGGGTAGTGTGTTGTGTGGTGTGGACCCTGACAGCATGTGGTATGTGGCTGACTCACAACAAGGTCAGACGTGTAGGTGCAGTACCTAAATGTGTCCAGAATATGCACATTGAGGATATCTTCCTTAAGTGATCATGCATTCTATTTACTGTTTAGTGGGGTATTTTCCATTTCTGTTTCCAGTGCCCCAAAGTGCAAATTATTGTGTGTCCATGAACAGGGAATGGTGCTTGTATTTCTTGTCCATTCATAGTGTTTTATGGCTTGTAGTTATAGTCTTATGTCAGAGAAGTGCATTGGCAGAACAATTCTTAAAATACAGTGACAAACTCAAAAATCAGCAAGCTTTTACTCTCTTTTCCCAGTTTGTGTTTGGGGTGCTTGTGTTATGGAAGCAGTCAGATAATCACAAGTGATGTGAGCACGGTGTGCCATACCCAACACCCCTCTGGCTCCTTCCTCGAGGACTCTGGCATGACGAAAAGCTAATCTCCAAGAAAAATTGTAAGTATTAAAAACAAATGAGTAGCTGCTGTGCTCCCTCTATTTCTCACTTATGACCCTTGTCTAGCCTCCTAAACAAAAGAATGTAGCAATCTGTCACACAAAGTATTCTTGGCATCTCCAAAATGAACTTCTCCCCCCCCTCTTTTTTTTTCTTCTTACTTGGATTTAAGTTCTTGCATAATTAAAATCTCTTTGACATCCTGCTTACAGTCATATCCTGTTGCAGGATTGGTATCCATCTGGCTCACAGCTGATGGATCTTCATACAAACCCACTCTCCTCACATCAGACACCACTTGAGAGCCCACGACCTTAAATATCACCACAGCTATATTTTTTAACCCCCTACCAAGAGTAATCATAGGATCTCTTGACTTGGAAGTGACCCACAAGAATAATCCAATCCTGAGAATCACACAATGTGCCCGAGGGCATTGTCCAAACACTTCTTGAACTCTGTCAGGCTTAATGTCATGACCGCTTCCCTGAGGAGCCTGTTCCAGTGCCCAACCACGCTCTGGGTGAAGAAACTTTTCCTAATACCCAGCCTAAACCTCTCCTGACACAACTTCATGCCATTCCCTTGGGTCCTGTCATTGGTCACCCGAGAGAAGAAATCAGTGCCAGCTCCTCTACTTCCCCCCATGAGGGAGCTGCAGACCACTGTGAGGTCTTGCCTCAGACTACTCCTCTCCAGGCTGAACAAGGTAAGTCACCTCAGCCACACCATATGGTGTCTCCTTTAGACCCTTCCCCATCTTTGTAGCCCTCCTTTGGATGCTTTCTAATAGCTTTATATCTTCTGTTGTGGTGCCCTAAACTGCACATAGGCTTGAGGGTGAGGCTGCACCAGCACAGAGCAGAGCAGTCTCTTTCCGCTCTCCAGCCTCTCATTCCTCAATCTATATGTACATCCAGGGTTTCCCTGTTGTAAGTGCAGAATCTGGCACTTGCTATTTATTGTTCAACATATTTAACAGGAAAATAATACAATGAATACCTGGCTCTGAGCCTGGTGTTATCAGCAGAATTTTGAGGGTTTTTATCACAGGTCAGCTTACATGACAGCAGGCCTGGTGGCTGCAGTAGGGTACACCTGTCTCAGAGGGGAAAAGGATCTCTGCTCAGGAGTTAACATGGCCTGCTGAAAGAGCTGTAAACTAGAGCGGAAGGGGGAAAGGGATAAATTAGGCTCACTAGGGATAAGCCTAGGGGTGGCACACTGACTTTAGAAGGACAGTAGCAGAGGTAGGAAATGGTGTCTTTAAAGGTAATGAAACTGTAGCAAAAGGAGAGGGAGAGAGGGGAAAAGCCGGTTTCTTGATAGAATGCTGCCTGACAAAAATAGTTGCAAGGCTCTTGCAGTTGACTCTTCTATGCAGTCTTTATGCAGTGCTTTTGATACAGATTTCTGAGAAGAAAGACCTGAGTGGCTCTGCACTCCCATGCACAGTGCTGCCTCCCAAAATAGGTCCACCCTTCTCCACTTCTGCTCCTTCCATGCTTATGCAGAAACAGGAAATTCAACAGTGGGCAGATTCAGAAATTCATGGGCAATGGGAGTACCTTGGGGAGCCCTGGTGGAGGGCATGGCCCCACAGGGTCATGAGGTCACAGAGCCCCTCTGACTTGTTCTGTTCCAGCTGTGGGCAATGCTGCTACAGTAACAGCAACAGCAGCATGTTGGGAGCATGGTGGGTCACGGTCCTCACCCAGTGCCTCCTCCTCTTTCTGGTGGTCCTGCAAGCCCGGGACATGCATTCTGCTCCAACCCGAGGGCAGGGAGCAGGAAGGCAGGCAGGCACCTGCGCCCAGCCCCAGGCTGGCAGCAGTGGGGCCAGGGCTAAGGCTGGGTGAGCCAGAAAGGCTCCATAGTGTGGGCAAGGGGCAAACACACCACGAGGGTTGTGGGAGGGCTGCAGCTACTTTGAGGGGATGAGGGGTTCCTAACAAGCAGAGAGGTGGGGAGTGACAGTGTGGGGCCAGGAGCTTGGCACTGGGTTCTCCACCACTCAGCGATGGTTAGCAGGCCTTCTGGCTGGGTTCCAGGCCTGATCTGCAGGTTGTGTGGGTGCAGCGTGACCTTTTGCTTCCTTTGAGAGCTGCCAGGTCACAGTCCCAAGATCAGCCATGCAAACCTGCAGGTGTGAGAATCCAGACCTGCCAGTGTGTGCCCTGTCACTACATGACCTCCTTACATATTCTGTATTCAGGTATGACAGTGGAGAGCACAACATGTAATGGGTACGTCTCATGGGTGTTTGGTTGTAGATGTGGCCAGAGAGAGGGCTTTTCCAGCTCCTCGGATGGATTCTGTGCTGGTTCCCAGCTTGTATCCCATGCGTGAGTATCTCTGAGTCCCTACTGACTTCACAGAACAAGCTTTCCTTTTCCATGTTATTCATGCAAAATGTAACTTCATAATTTCCGTTAATGTCCTCATATAAAGCTGAAACAGGGAATGATTTACAGTACACACTTGAAGTTCCAAAGAAAGTCCTGAAAGACTTGGAGAAAACTGAAAAGGATTAGTATAACTCACTCTGTTAACTGTAGGACCTGAGAAGCTGAGCTTTTACCTTCCTGTAGCCTGCACAGCAGGAAGGGATCAGTCAGAGCCTTGCTGCAGGGACACTTGATTTCACACCTTGCATAGGCTGCTGAGCCACGGTGATGGTCCAGCAAAGTGTCTGCTACTAGCTGAGCTTCCAGATGAGTCCCAGGGGTAGCTACTGCTGCAGTTGTGCAATTACTGATCAGAGTTGCTTTGTGCAGATGTGAATATCCAGGTGTCAGAAACAGGTGTGTGCTGAATTTGTGTTCAGCTCATTAACAGTCCAGCTTCAAGGCAGGAATGACAACCCATGAAAGATTCTGCAGGCTCTTCTGCTTGTGATGGATTTTCAGCCAGCAGACTGATAGCTGTGGTGGGATGAGTGTGACTATTGGTGGTGCTTTTAGAGTGTGTGAGGGATGTGAAGAGGAGCTAACTGCTCTTGAGCCAGGAGAGGGAGAGCACCTTGCCAGTCACTGGAGGAGAGAGAGCCTTTGGTTTCTGGAAAGGAGGTGCAGGCAACTTCAGTTTGCAGAGACCAGCAGGCTTTGCCTGGGCTGCAGGCGGTGTTGTGAAAGAAACAGGAGCAGCTCTCTGAGGATAACTGTTGTCTCCAGTGTGTGGAGGTTACTGCCAGCAGTGTGCCAGAGATGCTTGTAGTCATGTCTGGATGGGGTGAGAGGTTGCTCACCTCCCACCACACCCAGTTCCCAGGAATTTCAGAACTTTGCTCTTTTGGGAATGAGGCCACTTGTGAGATTATTTGTAGCACAGAGCACAGTAATGTGTGCTGTTTTCTCTTCTCCTGCAGGGCAAGAGGCTGGGGAAGAGGCCAAGACTCATGATCCTCAGTTGCTGAACATGTACTCTGTTCTAGGGATTACAGTAGCCTCGTGTGTGCTGCTGCTTTGGATAATTGTATGTTGCATATGCATGTCATGGCTGAGGGAGAAAAGACATGTGAGTTGGCTTTTCACAGGAGTTATTTATTGCTGGCTTGACAAGGCAACTCCTGACAGTACTCTGCTGAGATTTCCCCAGTGCAGTCCTTTAACTGTCCTGTTAATTAATATCAATGAGTAGTCATTTCTGAAATGCATTTGCACAGGGGGCCCCAGAGATATGAAGCAGCACTGAGACAAGCTGATACTGACAGTCTGAAAAAGCGAAGATCAAACTAGAGGTAAAGGTGAAGCAGAGTCAGGAGAAAGACCAGGATGCAGATCTCCCAACTCTGCCCACTTGTTTCAGATGCTGTCTGGCTGATGGTACCTCTTCACAGGACAGCTGGGTATCTGTGGATTCACCTCACCCCACATCATCGCAGTGTCCCTGTAACCAGTATCAACAGGGATATTGTGCCTCAGAAGACTGTGATTTTTTCAATGAATTTTTTTTTTTTTTTGCCAAAAGCAGTGAGTTCTTGCCTGTTTTAGCTGTTTCTGTTAGGGTAAAATGCGCAGAGGTGGCACTAGGGCTGTATGTGTGAGAGAGACTGTCAGGGACCTGCACTGCAGTGTGGGACACCTTTGTACCAGCATCAGCTTGTTTCCCTCACTGGGGCTGTCATCAAGTCTTTCCTCCGCCAGAATGGGGACATGCTGGTGAGACATGAGGTGCAAAGGCTTGTCCATGAGCTTCCATGAGATGTTGCCCTGAATCAGGATTGTCTGGGTAGAGAGGGAAGGAGGTGCTGGGAAGAATGGGCATCCAGTGCTGAGCACATCAAGGAGGGCTGATGGGGTGACAGAGGCTGCAGGTGCAGCAGTGTCCCCCACCCCAGAGCTCAGAGATGACAAATGAGTGGAAGGCTGGAGCAGGGCTGGGTGAGAGAGAAGAGTGAAAGCAATGTCCTGTTAATCACAAGGGTGGCATTAAAAATGAAACTGAACTAAAAGAAATAACAATAAATATAATAATAATAACAATAACAATAATAGTAATAATAAATTTTAAAAGAAAGAGTTTAAGCATTGGAGACTGTCAGCTAAGGGGAGGAACACCTTTGGAATACATCTGAAGTCACACTGGCTGAGTACAGCAGAGCCTGTTAAGGCTGATGTGGAGTCTGACTTGCAAGGGTCTATTCAGAGCGTGTCAGATGACACAAGGGACAGACCCCAAAGCCAGTCTTATGACACCTCTGCCCTGCAGCTGTGTCTGAAGGGTACAGCAGCCAGGCAGAAAAGGCTTTAGACATTGTCCTAGGCTGCCTTGCAGGGCATTATAAACACCTCTTCCCAGCACCCCTCCCCCTGTGCAGAGCCCTGCATGTCACCCAGTCAGCCCAGCTGCTGACCTGACTGTGCATTCCCATTCTGTGCACTTGCAGGAATTTCCCCCAGTGCCTCCTTTTGCCCACTCAGGTGTCAGCAGCCAACCCTGAAATTCTCAGCACAGGGAAAGTGTTCCAGAAGATGCCAGAACAGTTCTCTAAGGACAGCTGTCTCTGGTGTGTGTAGGTTATTGCCAGCAGCATAACAGAGAGATGCTCATAGAGTTCTCATCTCCCACCACACTCAGTTCCCAGGAATTCCAGAACTTTGCCCTTTTGAGAATGAGACCTTTTGAACCACAGTCAGCAGGGGATGGGAACTGTGGCTCTTGACCCTCCATACAAAATACAGAGTCATAAAATCAGAATCTTAGAATCTCTTGAGTTGGAAGAGACCCAAAAGGATCATCAAGTCCAGCTCCTAGCCCTCACAGGACACTCCAAGAATCACACCGTGTGCCTGGGAGCATTGTCCAAATGCTCTGTGAATTCTGGCAGGCTGGTGCTTCCAGGGAAGCTGCCCTTTGCTGTTTAATAACACAATATGCACAGGAAGGCTGACACAGGTGGGAACTGCCGTGCTTGTGTTTGTCAAGGCAGTGTTTTTTCAGGGGGTCCCTGTCATCTACACCACCTTGTGCATGTAGTTCTGAAATGTCCCACACATTTTAGAAATCTGGACACGATTTTTTTCTACCACCCAGGCACAAAAAATCTCCAGGAGGAAGAACAGGACAGATCTGAGGGAAGAGTGCCCTTTTTTATAATGTATCAGTATTATTCCTGTCACCAGGCTAATACATTGAAGGCAGTTCTGCTGAAAAGCCTTTCAGATGCAGTGAGTAGCTGAGCAATGGTGTAATTTAATGCTGGGCAAACAGCAAAGGGTAAATTTCTCTGCACTCTGTAAGTTTGGATGTGTTCAGGAGTTTGTCTCAGGTTGGGCTATGCTTTTTTTTTTTTTTTTAAGCTATCATGCATTTATAAAAATCTGTTTATGGAAATACAAGAGTTTAATGAATAAATGAGATGGCATATTCCTTTCTTCATTTTGTGAATTACAGTATCAACATTTTAGAGCCTGTTCATGAATTAATAATTACTTTAATCAATAAAAATAATTACAGTGCTAAGAACATTTTAACAATGAATGCTTTCATGCCATTTCCACTCCTTTTTAATTAAAGCATGACAACTCATATTTACCATTTTCATCATGATCGCTCTAAATGGTGAAATTTGTCATCTTTGACTTGGGCTCTAATTATAATTCTTTTAGATGGTTCAAATTTCTTCTCATTGTTCAATTATGCTTGCTCCAATTTTATACTGACAAAATTTTCCTCTCTAAATCTCTTTCATGCTGTAAGAATATCTTTGACTTCATAATACCCACTTTAAATATTCTATGCTAGCCAAAATAAATGCCAATTAAATATATGAAATAGAAAAACAAATATAAACTGCTGAATATAAATAAATACAGTAGAAGACCAATTATTTTTAGTTTAAATGCATCTATCTTACTTCAGTATAGCATGAAATATTAATACAAATTTGCTGCAAATACAGAAATTGTAATAAGACCATAATAAGCTTGCAAAAGCAGCATGCAAACCTAATTTTTGTGCCTGTGACACAGCCTCCAATTAAATGATCTCTTATTATTTTTTCATACGCAATCTCTTCCTTGCTTTTTCACTAGATAGCATGGCATTCCCTTAAATATAATAACCTGCTATGATAGTCTTCTTCAGCCTGTTCTCCATAACTTACTTTAGTATTTTTTATAATCTTGGCCGTGTGAGAATAAATTTCTTATCCTGGTCATAGTAAGATCTGTTTGCCTCACCAATGTGTGAGTTCTGTCCGTGCCTCAGAGAGTGGTGTTTTCCCTCGTGTGAGCTAAGGGAGTGAGCCACTGAGGAACTAGAGGGGAAGTTATTATGCTTGAGTTGATCACATTCAGGCAAGTAGGACCTAGGTTCTTAAATTCCTTGCTTTGTAAAATACCACGTAATGCTAAGAAATCTTATGACCACTCTAAGATCTCTTACTTATTTCAAACCTTCAGGCGCTTTAGGAATCGACCTAGCCTGGGGGCTTCCTCATGTGGATTCATTCCATCTGAACTTAAACATGTAGTTGTGGTAGGAGGATCAGTGCAACGTCTCTTTGTACTCCCTGAAGCCCACAATGGTTCCTTTTTACACCTTGCTATTATTATTTCTGTCATTATATGCCTTTGGTACAAAACTTCTGCAACAACTTTATTTCTGGTGCATCAGGTTTGCTTGCAAACTGTATAGTAAAGAGGTGTATTTGGGCAGGTATCAGCATGGTCCAGTTGCTGTGCCTGTCCTAAGGATGTTTTCAGTTGACTTTTATGGTTTTCAGTCACTGCATAACGTCTGCCTAAAAAGCGAAATACCTCCTCCTGTGCCTGTCAGAAACTGTCACTTACAGCCAGACCGCTGTTTCAGGAATTTGTTGGGCATCAGTCTGCAAAAAGATCCCACCATTTGAATCCAACCTCCATGAACTACTGTGATGGGACAATTAAAGACCAAATTACGGTGTGTGTGCATGGAGGGGAGTAAGTTAAATTGGCAGATGAAACCAGATTCCTGCTTTTTTTTTTGGAGTGCTTGACTTAAAGTCATCACAAGGTTATTTCAACACAGTTTCGTGCCTGCACTTTCCTGTAGTTTTAGAAGATCCATTAGGAAGAAAACAGCAAATAATTCAGTACAGAAATAGATCATCATACGGATTAAAAAATTTGAGATGCACAGTTCATAGCTTTGCTGCTAAACCAAATTTAGCAATCAGCATCTGCTTTCTCTGAATGACTTTTCCATTAGCTGCCTACAAACTGGCTTACCATGGAAAGCCTGGGGTTAATTCCAGCCTGAATGACTTTTCCATTAGCTGCCTACAAACTGTCTTACCATACTGGAAATCCTGGGGTTAATTCCAGGTCTGGAACAAAGTGTGCTTCTGGGTGCCCACGTCCCTGTTGCCATTTACCAAGCATTTCTGACCTGTCCTGCTTTGTCTTTTCTTTTTGCCCAGTTCCTTTTTCAGGTTTTTCCTTGC
>NW_008237885.1:1459701-1461349 GCF_000691975.1 Corvus brachyrhynchos | reverse complement strand
TCTTTGGTGCTGCACTGTTTGCACAGTGGATTACACTGTGGTATTTAGTACCAAAATAGTAGCTAAAAAAGGAGCAAAAGTATAAAACTTGATAATGGTTACATTCTGGTTTTTAGCCCCATTGCAAAAAATGTATATAAGTGCTGCTTTGCTTGTAAGTGAGATTAGTTGGTGTATGAGACTCATGTTGACTTTTTGCGCACAGCACATCTAATTTGTGGTATATTAATTGCACTTGGTGTGTTAGCATCTTAGTGCATTTTAATAACAAAAAATTACTTTCAGAAATTGTTCACTTCATGTGGATGTCAGAACAGAGGAAGTGTATTTTTTAAGGCATTTGCATAGTCAGCTTTTTTGCAAGGAATATGGACAGCTTTGGACTTGATTGTCACATATGCAGACAAATAAGAGACAATCGCTGATTCCTACATTTTTTTTTCAGTGACTGAGAATATGTTTTTATGAAATCCAAAGCAGCACTTGCCTATACTCAGTTGCTATTTCAGTATGAGCAGTAATTGCTTTAATGAAGCAGAGAGGAGCTCAGATACCTGTTTTCCTGGCATGTGTTCTGCAAGATACTAAACACTTGAAATATTACACCCAAATCCAACGTCAAAATGCTTTCCTGTGTTATTTCTTGAACTCAGAAAAATAGTATACATCCAAAAGGTAGGTTGAGCAAGTATTTGCATTTAGTGGATTTATCATTTGCTATTGGCAGCTACCTCAAATTATTTCAAGACATCTGAGAATACTTTGCCATGACATGATACAGCTTTTCCTTTAAAAAAAGGCATAAAAATAATTGCTCTATAAGATGTAACGTTTATGAGGTTGTATGAATGGTTGCATAATGTGCACACGGTGAAAGCTGCGCATTTCATGTTAAATACAAGAATGACTGTGCACTGGGAGGGAATGTTTAGGAAACCATGAGAACTATAAAGGGCCATCTGCTTCATGCTCCGCTTTTATTTGCTGGATTAACCCACTGCAATATTTAAATAGATAATGAATGGCTGTTTTATCTACTCATTAGATTTTTCATGGCATGAACCTACCTTATCATCACTGTCCTCCCTTCTGTTCTTTTGGGCAATCCCCTGCACTGAGAGTAGGAGAGTGAGTGGGGAAGGTATGCTGTGTTCTGCTTACTCTGGCTGCTGACATGGACCTCCTGGATTATTGCTGCCAGTCTTCCTTTGAGCAGAAACGTGGAATTGTGGAATCATTTGGGTTGGACCTTCAAAGTTCATCTAGTTCAACCCTCCCTGCCATGTTCAGGGACATCTTCCAGTAGATCAGGTTGCTCAAGGCCCCATCCAACCTGATTTTGAACACTTTGAATGGCTCCTAGGCTGCTCTGACCCTTTTCTTTGCTGAGATTAACAGAGTTGACAGGCTCAGTAGCATGAAGCTTGTGTAAAACATTTTTTCATTTCTTTCTATTTCTCCTCTTTTATACCCAACAGGGGCAATGAAGGAGGAGTCAGTGTGTGGTGTACAGTGTGCTCTGAAACTGGATCTCAATTTTGTGCTTTGCTGCAACAGCAGACAGTATTTGAGTCTCATAGTTCTGTAAATATCCATTACTGTTCTGCCTATCCGAATAAGCAGTGTTCCTTTGTTTTGTGAAGGGTTT
>NW_008237885.1:1445033-1459644 GCF_000691975.1 Corvus brachyrhynchos | reverse complement strand
AAGGGTAATTCCTGGGTATGTTTGCATTTTTTAAAAAAGGGGAAGTGGTGTTGAGTGTGCTGGTGTTATTTTTAAGATGTGAGGATGGCTGAAGAATAATTTACCATAATATTATTTGAAGATAATAAACTGCATAGTAGGATTTACCTAAATAGGCCTAATAAAACATTTTAACCTTTCCAGTGTGATTATGGTTATATTGCAGAAGCACAAAGCAAATTACAGCCCAACCCTTAGAATCTGATGTTTGCACCAGAAATATGTTGCAGAAAGACATTTGAATATATTGCTGGAAGAGAAAGGCATCTGGTTTGGATGACCCACCAGCCGTGGAGTAAATGCATATGATTGGTCCAGAGCTTATGTTTTCATAAAAATTCCTGTTATCTCACAGTCTCATTTCTGAGTGGAAACAGCCCATTAAGATCTCATTGCTAGGCTGAATGCATGGTTCAGATTACTGTTTTCCCTATGTGCACCACATTTGTTTACACTGAATTTCCCTTGCCATTTTATTGACTAATCACTCGATTTCATGGGGTTTTTCTGCAGTTCTCTTCCCTCACAGCATAAATTGCAGGCTCCACAGTGCTTCTGCCTAGAGGCAGACTGCTTGCTATCATGCAATTCAGTTTGAACTATCTTATCATCCTACTTTAGCACCTATTTCTGAAATAGGACCTTATCCTTTGATTCCTCCTTCTGAGTTTAGTTTTGCAGGAACTAAAGCTCTTCTTTTTTCCCTCTCCTTGTTTTAGAGAAAAGAATATTAAAAATTCATGGGCTGAAATGCTTCTTTCCAAATTTCATGCTCTGTGTGAAAGCATTTCCCTTTCATAATGGGCAGTTTCAGCATTTGTTTTGTTTAGAAAAATGACTTGCCAGAAAATGTATTTTGTCCAATTTAAACAAATTGACACTCTCATGCCTTGCTCTTCACCTTGTCAGCCCTCTGTCATCTCTGCCCCGGTTATTCTGCTGAGCCTCTGCTAGGAAGAACAAAAAGTCAAGTGTGAGTCCTCCTTGGACTCTGAGAACTTCAGTAGGAACATTTTATAGCCTGCATATTTTATGGCTGCAGGGAAATCCTCAGAGAAGGTTGGTCTCCTGCCTGCATCTTCCTTTTTGCAGTCAAGAAACTGCAGAGCATAGACTGGAAACCCATGAAGCTTCTTGGCAATACATCATCAGTATCCAAAGGGTTTATGGGATGAGATTTTTCAATACAAACATCCTTGAATATTCCAGAGGTTGCTGTACACCCACCCCATCAGATGAGAAAGGCACAAAGTGAGCTTATACCTGACCAGTTGTACACCGCTGCTCCTACAGTCAGAGTTCAAGCAGTATAACTCAAATAAATCACAGTGAGTAGTGTGGAGTTAACGATGGGAATGTGATCTCACTTCCCTAACTGCAAGACAGCTCCACAGAGCTTCATTGTTCAGCAGAAGGCTTTGACAAATTACTAAGATTTGTTTCTCAGGTACTGGCTTCACTCGCAAGGATTACATACCTCCATGCTATTTCTGTAGGTCATTACTTGAAGTCAGATACTTATTTTTATTTTTTTAACCCTTTCAAGCCCTATGAGTTTAATGACTACATAAACATTAAAAAATGACTTAAAAATATGAAAAAATGTTGGTGCAGTTTAAAGATATTTGCAAACCCATTCAAATTAGGCTGTGTTTTCTCTGTGTAGTTATGACTTGTTTTGTCAGTCAAAGAAACTCTCAGACATATTTAATACTGGATTATGGTAGAGAAGATGACTGGTTAAAGGGATGTTACGAACTTTCAAAAAAAAGCAGGGCATCTTGGTTGCCATCTGGTACAACTGCTGCAGACAATAACATTTAAAAATACTTCTAACTGAAAGTTAAGTGAATTGGCTGTGATCTACCTGGCAGTAAAAATTATTCATCGACTTAGAATAATTATGAAGCACTTTTGGCATGCAGTAACTTTCCCAATTGCAATGAGTTCATGGACTTCATTAACAGTGGTCATAAAAACATAAGAAGGACTTCGGTTATTAATTAGGGAAAAGTCAGTTAAAAGTGAGAATTTATAATTTTCACAATATGACACATGTTCCCTGAAAGATTTAGAGTTAACAAGCAAGTATATTTTGTTTAATTATCATGGTTAATAAGAAAAAAATCACTCTGCTGTAGAGATTCTCTCATTAAAAGTTGGTAACGTTTTGCAGAAATGGTGACGCCCTCCAAATATGCAAGATTTCTGATGATAGCTTGTGATCCTCTGTGGTTACCTGTACTCCAGGAACAAAAGGAAATACGCTGTATCCCATCCTCACGGTGTAGGGGATGGCTCCCCTTTGCAGTCACTATTGAGATTTGTGATGTTAGACTGTAAAATCAAGGTTAAACTTCCATATGTTTCATACAGGTGGATGCTCCGTCCCTGAAAATGTTCAAGGCCAGGCAGGATAGGGCTCTGAGCAACCTGCTGTAGTAGAAGGTGTCCCTGACCACGTCAGGGAGGTTGGAATCTGATGATCTTTAAAGTCCCTTCCAACCCAAACGATTCTCTGATTCTATGATGGTTCTGTGTTGCGTGGTGGTGGCTGATCTGGTGACTCTCCCTTCTTCTCTCTGCATGTGCACAGCTGGATAGGAGTTACATGAACTAATTCAGAACCTCTAGGCTTTAGATTATGAGGCCAGAAATATGCTGATCACATTGGAAAACTGAAGTCACATCAGTCATTGAAAGTGCCTTACAAATTTTTAAACCTTACTAATTAGTAAATAAAACATAATAAAGTCTTTAGAGGTAAAATAAATGAAAATGAAATACAAAGTCTAGTTTGCTTTAATAATTATAATTGTTTATTCTGTGCTTCAACAGTATCCTATTAAATCTTAGCTTTGATTTGCTGAGACTGACATTTTTTCAGTACCTGAATTATAGTAGATTGCACAGTATTGAACTGAGATTTTAATGAAAAGGAAAAATTAGGAAAATGCATAATATGCAGCAAAACAAAGTTGTCTCTGGAGCATTTAGGATACTATTTTAAATTTGCTTTTTGGTGCATTACCTCTTCTTCCCTCATACTTTTACTTTAATTCAAGAACGATCTTTTTATGGTAGGTAGAAGTACTGTCAATTCAGATCATGAGTGCTGTATACTTTTAGTACTGTGATTTTCAGATTTTCTTCCACATACCAGTGGGAAAACATTGGCAAAAGTCTTTTGGTTGTCTATTAGAACTTGGGAAAATATACATTTTAGATTTCCCTGAAAGTTGGAACCAAATAACAGCGTAAAGGTTTGGGCTGGGTTTTTGCCAGCTGATGGCTTGTCAGACTCCAGCTGTTTCGGAGGGTGAAGCAGGAGGGCACTGTGGGGCCATTTCGGAGTCTATGCCCCTTTCCTCCTTGTGGCGCCAGAGGATTTTGAGACTGTGCAACTCTGGGCTGACATATGAGATATAAAAACGTTCCTCCCAACGGTTTTGGTGCCCTTCTTGTGCTGGCCCTGGACCATCTCTCCACCTTTTGTCCCATTTCTAAGGCATCTAGTTTTGACGATAAAGTCATTTTAGCAGTCCCTGGTTGTCTTTTCAGGAGGGAGGCATTGCTGGGGTGTGCATCAGGTTACTAAAGGCAGATGGTTTTACCAGGTAGGGGTTCACCTTGCTTGAGAACAGTTTGCTGTAAGGACTGCTCCGGTGCTGTGGACAGAAAGGCATGTGGTTCATCTTCCCCTTCCATGCAGTTCTCTGACACTGTCTGAGCAGTGGCCCTCTCCAGTATGGCCACATGACTGCCCATAGCTTGCCATGGCATTCACACACCCACTCAGTTTCTTCCTATAAAGGCCTGTTCTTGTTTACTGAAGCAGAGCCATTTCAAGTGCTTAGAAATGCCCCAAAAATAATATTGCATTGCCCAGTCTGGGCTGGGTGGGATGAATGCAAGAGAAAACGGAGCTACTGGTGGGGCAGAGAATCAGATGCTGGCCCTCCTTTTGCAGTGTAGACAAGACTTCTGACATCTATGAGGTTAGGTGGGATTCGGGGTAATGTACTTTGAGATTTATGTTCCATCCTTCAGTGTAAAATGTACAGTGTGCCTCCTTCCTTCATCTTTGAACTTCTCTTGTGAGAGATACTGGCTTCACATACAGAATATCTTTAACATCTATCCTGAGCTGTACAGCTATTTTATGTCTAAATGCCCTCTTAGTTGTTTTTGAAATAGAGCATGATCCATTCATGAGAGGGGACATGGGAGATGTAGCTGTTGTTCAAGGAAACTGAATCTGAGACCTCAAGAGGTCCTATGCAGACATTATGTTTCCATTTCTGTTATTTTTCTGCCTTTTTTTGGTACGTTTTCTGAAGCACGGTAACAGTAAACACAATGCCTAAACAGGGAAAACACTTGTGGTTTTTAATTGCCCTTATTTTGGAGACTAAGGATTTGCTGAAGAGGTTTAGTGTGTCCTGTTGTCCAGCCATCAGTCTACCCCATAGGCAGGAGAGTGAAGTCTGAATTTCTGCTACAGCTGACTCCATTTTGTGATTCTTTGTTGCTTTTCTTTGGTTGACCGGGTAGATCTAGATTTCGTAAGATGTTTACTTTGGTGTCTGTTATGCTATTAATTTCCTATTCAGGTATCCAGAGAAAAGCTATGTGTCAACGTGAAGCATCACAGCTGCATCAGCATTACATTTGTCACTTTCTGTGCATCTAAGGAGCTATGCATTTCATTTGATAGAAAATAACAAAAAGACATTGGGGTAATTTTGAGGTGTTTTCATAATCCACAGTGTTTTTGCATTGTATTTTTGTGGTTATAGCAGCCCAGCTTGCCCTTTATCTTGTGGGAATGTATTGCATTTAATATTTTTGAAAGTTCCTTTGATTAGACTTAAATGTATTATCTATCTTTGAATTTGATCTTGTCTTATAGGAAAAGCATAAAAATACAACATAATTTATGGTTTTAGTAATTTATCTGCTTAAATAATATTCTCATTTCTTTTACCGTTATTGCTGTATTTTTTGATCCCTCTGACACTTGTATATGCTTTTTCAAAGAGTGTACTTTACTGGACCTGAACATGTTTGCATGTTTGCAATCTATAACGTAAAATAAAGATTTATTGTTTTAATTAATTTTCAAATTCATTCCATCATCTTAGCTGAACTTCTGCATAAAGCAGGACTTGTCAGTGAACTATCCAATATGAATTTCACTCTTTTCCCATTAGAGTGGTTTAGTGAAAATTCAGAAGTATGAGTGATCTAAGTACTTTTCTAGGCTTTATACATTGTATGCAATAATATGTTTAATATTGTACATTTATCTAGTGTTTCTAGTGACCTCAGGCCTTTAAAAATTTTGATTGATTAACTGAAATGTTTTCTCTAATTTGCAAAATTTTACCACCCACATTAATCTGTCCTTGAGAGAAATCACAGAATTTTTAGGGTTTTTTGTTTCATGGATTGGTTGGGGACATTTTTCCATGGGAAAGGTCATCAAAGTGCTAGCATGCTGCATTTAATATTCTGAGCAGACTCATCATAAATTCTTTTACAAATTAAACTGCAGTGTAAGCAAAACACTTGATTGCTGAAAAATTGAAAAAATAATTTCTGTAGCAGTACTACTTATTTTATGCAGGAAGGCTATGGAAGGGGCTTTGGTCTGGAGATGTCATTAAAACTGGAAATACATAATTAGATATGTGCTGTCTTGAAGTGAAATCCTGATGTGGATATAAATAATTTGTGATCAATCCTAGTTGATTTTATTTCATTAAAACTCAGAATAGGTGCTATGATACTTTTTCATTTCAGTGGAATGTATATAGATGTTTTTTCCACAAGGCTTCAAAGTCTGTGTTTAAGGTCCAGAAGCCTTCTAAGATGTATAAAGTTAAGTATTTTCTCAAGTACAAGTCATTTTAAATGATGTCAAGGAAAACAGAGAAGGTTTTCCTGCCTTTGACCAGGACCTGGATAATGGCGTCTGCAGTTCTTTTCCATTCTGCCTCTTTTTATCCTTGGGTCCGCTATGCTAAGATGTAGGATCTCGATCATAATCTAGAAGAATACAAGATGTCAAATGATTGCTCATATCCATGTCAGCCAACTGTGTGGTCTCACTCAATACATGGTTTTAGTGGCCAAACCTTTCAGTGGCAAAACCACCCAAAACAAAACAAAATTAAATAAATATTCATGTTATACAGTAATTACTCTTTGGAAAAATACCACACACCTAACAAATTCTCATTGATATGTTTTTTTCATTGCTTTAACATCAGGTGGGTTCCTTTTGTTTGTGGTGCGAGGGAGTCTCTTAACGCAGTTCTTGTGCTCGAGGCACGAGCTCTGGCATGCCCCAGGTCAGAGTCAGTCCAGCTGTGCTACTTCTGCGGGTCGCTGAAGCGACTTCGGCATCAGGAAGGGAGCTGCTGACTGGGCTGGCTAGCCGGCTTCTTTGCAGAGCGGGAGGGAGCCAATGGCATCGGCTCACGTTAGCTCGGAGACAAAGGAAGAGAGAAGCTGTTCTGGTCTGGCTTCTAACAGGTTTTTGTTAGAAGTTTCGCAACCCAAACACGCTTGCAAGGTATGGAATGTGATGGGAAGTGATGGGATGGGATTGATCCTCCCTTGAGGTTCGTCCTCAGTTTTGTAGGGGGTTTGAAAACCGCGGTGAAAGGGGAAAACAGCCAATGAGTTACAAGCCAGGGGGAGGATACAATGTAACAAGAACCGCTGGGGGGGAAAACCGAGAGGTGGGAGTTATAACAGAGAACCAATGAACAACCGAGTAACTGGGAATTTTCCCGAACCGGGGGAGGTGGCTTGGACCCGGGCACCGCCCAGGGGGTGCAGCTGAGGCTTCTGAGCCACCCATCGACCCACCCTCTGAGTCTGCCTCTTCGGGGAACTCGACCCAGGGGATGGGCTGGGATTGATTGGCATCACGCTGCCCCAGCCCCGCAGTGGGCTGGGTCATACTGACAGTCTCTTTCCTGGGAACTGTGCAGCATGCCCTGGGGAGGGGAGATGGTTCTGGGGGAGTGTTTCTCATCTGTTGCCTTCAACCATTGTAAAGTTTTCTATGAATGTCAAAGGTAGTGGCCAGCTTTATTTCATATACACTAGAAAGCAATTAAGTTTGTTTCAACATGCAGGGCAGTTAATAAGTTTGGGTCACGGCTGACGTGGATCAGATTTGAATTGGTGTTCTGGAGGTGTTTCCTCACTGAAAGCACCCTTCCCTCCTTTCTGCTTCCTGTAGAGGTTCGAATAAAGTACATGTGTCAGGTCAGGTCTGCTCTCAACTCGTAACCTGGGATTTGGGTTCTCCTTTCCCGTTCTCCCCTCCCTACCCCCAAAACATATACCAAGTCAACTTTTTTTTTGTGACTCTCACTAGGTCTCCAGCCACTGTCTGCTTCTACAAAATTGATATCTTTTCTATTCTTTGCAGGAGTTTGTGGCTTTATAGCTGAGGAGCCAAAGATCAGAAGTAGTCCTCTCTGTTTGGAGATAAAATTTTGCCTTGCTCTATTTTTCTATGGAGTAGGGTCTCTAGAGGACCAAAACGTCATATGGCGCAATATGATTTTTTTGTCCATTACTTTTTAAGCAGTAACACTACAGGTACTCTGTTTTGTAACACGTCGGTGTAGTTACATCTTTAAAAATAATCTTTTATAATCAAGAAAGGAAACATCACACAAAGACAAAGTCTGCCTTCGTAACAGAGACAGAGAGAAAACATCTTTCAATTTAGATTTGTGTAAAGCCTGGCATACATAGTTTGCAGTGATTTCACTTTCAGGGAGAAGTCTTTTCAAATAAATAAGAACTTGCTCCAGATTCAAATGACAGTGTCTCTGTAAAAGTCAGATCTGATTTTTTGCCCTTTTCTTGACAATGATTATAGCAAGTGACCTGAATACGGTATGTTCCTTTGAAATGAGCAGCTTTGAGATACACTGAGGAGGCTCCTTCTTTTCACCCTTTGAAAATTAAACTAGCAGGGTCGTAGTGTTCCCATACCCGTAAATGGGAGTGGAACACGTGCCTCTGTGTGTGTGCTTTTCAAACAGTGTCCCTGCTACAATGCTTAAATGTACTTAGTAGTTTATCATGCAACATATGCCAAGTTTGTTTTCTGTGATTTCTGCTAATGCCTTTTCAGTAACTGAAATGTATTAATAAATAGTTGTTTATTATGACTAAAGGAGTAACCATATATTCTAAATTTATTGAGTGCTGCCTGGAACTTTTTGGTGGGAAGTTGGTTGGGAAAAATTACTGTCAAACTCATTTACAGCAGAAGTACAGTTCCTTCTGGGAACACAGGCATTTGTGTAATCTGACTCTGGCACTGAGCTATGCTGTATGTAGTGTATTTATGATTGAACAGAAAGTTTCAAACAGCAGCCTGTGAAATTGGATTTCAGATGTAATGTACCATAAATAAGTGCTATAAAGAATGCCTTTAATGCTATAAATCAGTTTTTATTGGTTTCAGCTATCTCATTCTGGTTATTGTATTACCCACAAAATCAATGGGAATCAAAGAGCTGGAATATATTTTATTTTAATGTCCCATCTCCCATGGAAATGGCATATGAGCCCTTAGATCACCTTTTGGGTAGGTTGGGCAAGGGTGATAAACTGCAGGCAATGAGAGTGTTTTCACAAAAAGGTCTGTGTAAGTAGTAGTTGGATAACACTTGAAATGCTTTGGTATGGTACTTCCTCTCTGTAATGGGATACTCGCCTGTCTTTCTGAATGTCCTTTCCTTTTGTTGTTTCAGTAAATTTGCCAGTTTGATTTGATTACTGCAGTTCTGTTCTTAAAAAAAAAGCATCACAAAGGTGCAAGAACCATATGTCACTACTCTTGCACCCATAATTAGGAGCGCTTTGAGGGTAGGAGATGTGGTTTCTTTGCATCTATAAGCATTCCTTCTAGTGAAGGCTTGCTTGATCCTGGGAAAAGAGCAACAACATTTCTAGCAGCAGTTGTGAAGCGTAAAATACAGTATGAGCTCAGTTTAAGAACATATTATTCTAGTGGAAGAAGGATAGGTCATGTGTCATGATTCTATGGATAGATTTTTAAAACTAGAAACAAATACTATCCTATGAGAATGAAGAAATACGAAGAAAAACTGTTTTCTAGGTATTACTAGCCCAATTTAAAATAATGTTTCCTCTGTGTTTCTCCCTTGCTTACATTAGTATCTCATGGTAGGATACAGTTACGAAAACATGCACCTCTGGAGCTCACTTATTCAGGACTGGAAATCAGTGCAGAGGGCAGAACACTTGACTTAATGTATGTTAGAAACCTTCACTGTGTTAAAATATGGAAGTAGAGATACACTACAGCTGGATGAGAGTACACTGGTAAATGTCTTCTGGAATATTGTACTACTTGGTGAGGTTACATATGCCCATAGAAAGGATGACTGAAGAAGTAAACTTTTTGGAAGCTATTATATATGGGTTATTTACACTGTTCTACACGTCAGCTTAGCATTTTTCCTTGTCAGCCAAAGCTAGTGTAATTTATGTGCCAAAATTAAGAGGAGAAAGTAGACAAAGAGTAATGATCCCCGTGGGGTTCGAGTGGTGTGTAATAGGTTATTGTTGGCAGAAGTCTGAATACTAGGATGATGGTAGAGTATAGGAGCCAGAAGAGACGATTTACTCATCTTTGAACCTATGAATAGCGTTAAACTGCCTTTGAGTCCAAATTGCCGATGTTGACTTACACCCACATCACCTCACATTGGATTTTAAGCTTTTATTACAAGGATTGAATGACACGTTTTATTATTTGCAATAGTATAAGCAGTTATTCTCACTGGAGCGCAAAGATGTGTGGCTTCACGAGAGGGGAGTGTTAATCATTTACATGCAGATGTATGTGGTTATCTGTGGGAGTGGGTTAAAGAGATAGGTGTCAGACCTGGCTGCTTAATAGGAATGTAAGACATGAATGATACCAAGGAGGCAGGATAAAATGCCTGCCTGCCTGCCTCAGAGATGGTTGTAAAGTTCCCTATCCCTACAGTAATTTTACAGGTAGTGATTATAGGAGACATAATGATTTCATGCAAAATACAAGATAATTAAAGTGTTTGATTTGATCTACAGACCTGTGGTCAATTTGCAAGCCAGCCGCTGACCAGTGCTGCACTGTGCCATAGTGAGCATTGCTCAGAGTTACACTCTTGGTTTGAGTAATGCTGTGTCAGGCATAAGTTTAGATGGTCTTGTTGCTGCTACTGGTTTGGGTCCAACCTAGTACCTGGGATGATTGCTAAGTTCAAAAGAGACAAAAAATCTTTTTCGTTGATCAAAAAATGGTGCAGGAAATATCCCAGGGTCTTTGTGTACTGCTAACATGCAAAGCAGCAAATTGTAGCTTGTTGTGTCACACTTGGAGGAAGATGGGTGAGGAATGCTCTGAGAATAAAAGCTTACTTAGATGGACAAATGAAGGTCTTCACAAGTACTGAGGGTTATGTAAGCAACCAACTTTCTTCATATTGAAGAGCAGTGTAGGATGGTGGATTACTTACTTGCTTCTCCTGAGGCAGAGAATTTAGGTGTTACCACCTGGAACACAGATAGGACCTTGTCCTTACATCAGGTACAATTTCCTCAATCAGTGAATAAAGCAGGACCAGGTGCTTCTTGAGGCTTGTGTGAGCGCCTGGTCCTACACATCAACTAATATAGTGTTATAGAAACACTAACCCCCAAAACACTCAGCAACAGACAGATAAAGGTAGCTGAAGTGTACACGTGAGATTTTTGCAATTATGGGTATCACCAGGGGATAGGATCAAGCAATATGGTTTTGAAATATCTAGAAAAATTATAAAATACGGCATATACATGTGCATGTTTATCGTTTGGTGCAGTGACATGCAGTTTAGTGCGGTGTCCTGTCTTCCTGAGTGGGGTAAACCCCTGTGCAGTTGTTGGGAAATGTGCTGGAAGATGGGAGCTGTGGGTCAGGCAGGCGTGTGGTCTCAGTGAATTGCCATCTATCAAAAGGTAAGGTGATAAACTAGAGAATTTACTGGGTTAGTCCCTTGGGTGGGTTCAAGTGCATTATGAGCTAGTTGTAGCTGATCATGGAGTCGGGATACTGCCATAACTGGGAGCAGCAGAGCTTTGGGCACACCATCCCCCAGGCGTGCTTTTTATGGTCAGCTCTGGTGCTGCAGTCTTACTTTAGGCTTTTAATTTTAGATCTGTCCACGAATTTGGAACAAAGACTCATCCTTTCCTTTTGCTTCTCATGGCTATGAAACCGAGAAGAGAGTGATGTAAATGACACAAAATAGCTATCTTAAGTCTGTCCTCTTAGAACTAGAAAAATGTTCTAGTCTCACCATAATTTTTACCATTTTATGTCCCCTCCATCTGAACACTGACATGCATTCTGATAGTGGTGGTCAGTATGAAATCAAGGATTTGCCAGTTTAAGAGGACAGATGCATCGATGGACAAAAGCAAACCAAGGGAAACCACAGGTGATCTCTGCAGGCCTCATCTCTGGTTACTCACAAGGATGCAGCACCATGCTGTTCCAGATGTGCTTTTGGAGCTAGGCTGATTGCTATTCAAGGCATTTCTGCTGGGTGCTTTCCTGGATGGGGTTAAGCATGACAGTGCATAAATGTATGATGTTTCCCAGCATTTGCTAGTTGATGCTTTGTCACAAATTAGGACTGAAAATTACACTGGTAAGGAGGTCAACAGGACCAAGTGGCAGATCTCACGATTTTTCAGAAATACCACATCAAAATTCTCCATTTCATGAAGTCCCAGTGTGTCAGTCCATGTCTTGAGATACAGTGACAGAAAGCTTTGGATGCAAGGGTATAGCCCATGCTTCCTAGAAATGCTCCTGTCAGGACAGTGCCTGTTGCAAAGCACCCGGTTTGCAATGCCAAGGAATCTCACAGCCTCCTCCCTGTTCCACCATCCCATGCATCCTTAGCGTTGGCCAGGTGTGTCAAACATGCAAAGCAAAAAAAAATAAAAGGACACAGTAGTGGGTGGTTACTGCACAAGGAACACACACTGCTATTTAGGAATACAAGGGGCTTGTGGCAGGGTCTCTGAATTGCTCTGAGTGACTTCTACGGGCGTGCTGCAGAGGGACACACAGATGAGATGTCAGAAGGTCATTGCTCGAGTGCTACAGAGCACTCAATGCATATTGATTTGAAAGGGTGGCAGGGAACAAAATTTGCAGGCTTTGTAGTATGTAAAATTTCGAGGTGTTAGCAACATTGTTAAATAGCTGAAGTAAAAATTGCCGTGCTGCGAAGCAGCTTAACTTGAAGTCTGCAGAACCAACATTTTGCCATTAAGCACCCACATCCTCTCTGTTTCTTGTCTGAAATTGCCATTGTCAGCTGCAGAAACAGAACATTTTCCATACAGAGTACATACTGTTTCAGGAAGCTCTACCAATTAAAAAAAACAGTTTTTGCTCATTCACTCCCCTGTGCTATGCTGGTATGAACCCTTTTGAGGCCACAAGTCTTAGTTAAGGGCCTGAGCTGGCTGAAGGGTAGCCCAGCTCAATCCTACAGCCCCTCCACAGAAACCAAAAGTGTTTCAGCAGATTCAAATGCTGAACAAGCTCACTAGGCAGAGAAATGCCTAATTGAGCACAGTGCTTCCATTTAATCCTTTAGTTCATGCCTTGCCTGTCTTGAGTTTTTGATTCCCCATCATACATTAGATCACTGTTTTATTCACTCCTTTATCCAATTGTTGTTTTTTCTTCTACAAAATTACTGATTTTGGGGAGGGGAGGGAAAAGAAATCTCTTCTTTTGCAAGTCACAGAAGTGGCATTTTTTTTTGTTGCTGCCTGGGCTGCTCTGACTGTTCTTTCTGCCTGTTCTTTCTCCACCTATTTCGAGATGGTTCCTTTAATGAGTGGCGCTCCGCAGAGTTATTTGAGTAGGTCTGTTCCCTGGTTCTGCAGGGTGGCACAGATCAGAGGCTTTGCTTCTGAGCAGGACACCCAATTTTAGTTGACAGTTTTTCCTTTTTCTCCTGTAAAGTCAGTGGTGTGCTCAACAGTGCAGGGTATCCTTTTTTCCCCCACTTCATTCCTTTATCACCACTGACAGTGCAGAAGAAAAGATGAAAAGGGAGCTTCTCTGAATCCTCAATCAGATCTAAGCAGAATCCCCAAAATAGTAACACTTGTGTTGGACCAACAGAGTCAGCACTTTCTCCTTAACTGTTCTACTATTTCTCCTTTCTAGTGTTTTTTTTTACTGAAAAGTAGAAATAAGCTTAAATATTTTTATTATTCCATCCTGAAATCAAGCAAGTGTTTGAATATTGATAGTGTTTATCAAATTAATTATTTGCCAGTTAAAGAGAAAAGGTGAGCATAACCAACCTAGCTGCCCAACTGGACAAAATTTGTTTCTTGAAGTGACTGTCGCTGTTGAATATAGATTACAGAAGGAGCCTGTGTGACTGTCGTGTGCTGCGACTGAGAAGCTCTGAGCTGATGCTGTGGTGTTGGAACTCTGAGTTCTGAGAATTTCAGCCTTTTAGTGCTGACAGACAGGGATCCTCAGAAGCACACTGCATTTGACCTGAAGCCTTTGGAAAGGCTTCCCGAATTGTGTGGTAACACTGAGGTTGTTGCTGTGTAATTAAAAGTTGTATCACTGGCTGGAATATGTAGAGATGTAGGAAAATTAGGTTTATGGGATATATGTGTAACAATATGGAGGATTTTGGGTGTGGATTTGTTCTTCTTCTTTTCTCCTTCCTTCTTCACAAATCTGGGTGTTCTGGTATTGGGTCAAAAAACCTGCAGTGCGGATCATGAACAGTTAGTTATCGGATTATAAGTAAAAACAAATTATATGGCATTCCATAATTCCGTAATTGGGTACTTTGGACCTTAAAAGACCTTGGAAGTTAGAACTCTAAGAGCCATTTTTCCACCTTGTTAACTAAGAGGCACATCCCGTGCAGCTGTTCTACAGATAGGAATTAATAAACATCTAAGTCTGAAGAACAACCTAGCGCCTACTACCTTTTAATCCAAACTCTGAGTAAAAGAACTCATGAAACAAAGGCAAAGAAGAAAAGAAATGATAAAAGAGAAAATTAATAATTGGTGCCCTGTGTGAGGATCGAACTCACAACCTTCAGATTATGAGACTGAGGTTTCCCATCACTGGGTGTGTGTCATTGGAGTGTGCCCTTTCTTTTCTGTGTGCCTCTCTGGCTTTGATGAATGCCAGGGCAGGGAAACATGAGCTCTTACCTTTTGTCATGCTTGGTGAATACCAGTAAATTTCCCTGTTGATGCTGATACAGTTTTTCTTCAAAGTCAGTTGAGAGGAAAGTGTAGTCCAAATGAGGTCAGCGACTACTCCCTGTGTGTGATAAAAAAAAATACACAGAAAAAGGAACAGGCCAAAGGGCTCGATTGATGTAACGAAGTAACAAGCCCAGGCTAGAATTCTGCTCAGAAACTGGAACTTTTCAGGCATGTCTTAATGAGCTCAGCTTCACGCTCAAAA